>NW_027475186.1:0-363265 GCF_051020985.1 Nomia melanderi
TAGTTTTATATAGTTTTATATAGTTCTATGGAGTTTTATATTGGTTTATATAGTTTTATATAGTTTATATAGTTTTATACAGTTTCAGACAGTTTTATATAGTGTTATATAGTTTTATACAGTTTTATATAGTTTTATATAGATTTAGTAGTTTTATATAGTTTTATATAGTTTTATATAATTTTATATAGTACTATATAGTTTTATATAGTTTTATATAGTTTTGTTTGTTTTATATAGTTTAATATAGTTTTATATAGTTTTATATAGTTTTATATAGTTTTATATAGTTTTATATAGTTTTATATAGTTTTATATAGTTTTGTTAGTTTTATATAGTTTTATATAGTTTTATAAGGTTTTATATAGTTTTATATAATTTTATATAGTTTTATATAGTTTAATATAGTTTTGTTAGTTTTATATAGTTTTACATAGTTTCATATAGTTTTATAAAGTACTATATAATTTAATATAGTTTTATATAGTTTTGGTAGTTTTATATAGTTTTATATCGTTTTATATAGTTTTATATAGTTTGAATAGAATTTTATTGTTTTACATAGTTTTATTTAGCTCCATGTAGTTTGACATAGTTTTATTAGTTTTATATAGTTTGACATAGTTTTATACGGTTCTATATAGTTTTATATAGTTTTATATAGTTTTATATAGTTTTATATAGTTTTATATAGTTTCGTTAGTTTTATATAGTTTTATATAGTTTTGTTAGTTTTGTATAGTTTTATATAGTTTTATATAGGTTTATATAGTATTGTACAGTTTTATATAGTTTTATATAGTTTTATATAGTTTTATATAGTTTTATATGGTTTTATACAGTTTTATATAGTTTTACATAGTTTTATATAGTTTTATATAGTCTTATACAGTTTTATATAGTTTTTATATAGTTTTATATACTTTTATATAGATTATAGTTTTATACAGTTTCAGATAGTTTTATATAGTTTTATATAGTTTTATATACTTTTATATAGATTATAGTTTTATACAGTTTCAGATAGTTTTATATAGTTTTATATAGTTTTATATAGTTTTATATAGTTTTATTAGTTTTATATTGTTTTATATAGTTTTATATAGTTTTATATTGTTTTATATAGTGTTATATAGTTTTATATAGTTTTATATAGTTTTATATAGTTTTGTTAGTTTTGTATACATTTATATAGTTTTATTAGTTTTATATTGCATCCTATAGTCTTATATAGTTTTATATATTTTTAAATAGTTTTATATAGTTTTATATAGTTTTATATAGTTTTGTTAGTTTTATATAGTTTTATATAGTTTTATATAGTCTTATATTGTTTTATATAGTGTTATATAGTTTTATATAGTACTATATAGTCTTATACAGTTTTGTTAGTTTTATATAGTTTTATATAGTTTTGTTAGTTTTGTATAGTTTTATATACTTATATATTGTTTTATATAGTTTTATAGAGTTTTATATAGTTTTATATAGTGCTATACAGTTTTATATAGTTTTATTAGTTTTATATAATTTTGTATAGTTTTATATAGTTTTATATAGTTTTATATAGTACTATATAGTTTTATATAGTTTTATTAGTTTTATATAATTTTGTATAGTTTTATATACTTTTATATAGTTTTGTTAGTTTTATATAGTTTTATATAGTTTTATATATTTTTATATTGTTTTATATAGTTTTATTAGTTTTATATAGCTTTATATAGCTTTATATAGCTTTATATAGTTTTATATAGTTATATATAGTTTTATATAGTTTTGTTAGTTTTGTTAGTTTTGTATAGTTTTATATAGTTTTATATAGTTTTATATAGGTTTATATAGTTTTATATAGTTTTGTTAGTTTTGTTAGTTTTATATAGTTTTATATAGTTTTATATTCTTTTATATAGTTTTGTTAGTTTTGTATAGTTTTATATAGTTTTATATAGGCTTATATAGTTTTATTTAGTTTTGTTAGTTTTATATAGTTTTATATAGATTTATATAGTGTTATATAGTTTTATTAGTTTTAAATAGTTTTATATAGTTTTCTATAGTTTTATATAGTTTTATATAGTTTGATTAGTTTGATTAATTTTATTATAGCTTTATATAGTTTTATATAGTATTATGCAGTTTTATATAGTTTTATATAGTTCTGCATAGTTTTATATAGCTTTATATAGTTTTAAATAGTTTTATATAGTTTTATACAGTTTTATATAGTTTTATATAGATTTATATAGTTTTATATAGTTTTATATAATTTTATATTGTTTTATATAGTGTTATATAGTTTTATATAGTTTTGTTAGTTTTGTATAGTTTTATATAGTTTTATATAGTTTTATATTCTTTTATATAGTTTTATATAGTTTTATATTGTCTTATATAGTTTTGTTAGTTTTGTATAGTTTTATATAGTTTTATATAGTTTTATATAGGTTTATATAGTTTTATATAGTTTTATATAGGTTTATATAGTTTTATATAGTTTCATATATACTTGTATATAGTTTTATATTGTTCTATATAGTTTTATATAGTTTTGTATAGATTCATATAGTTTTATATAGTTTTGTTATTCTTATATAGTTTCATATAGTGTTATATAGTATTATATAGATTGATATAGTTTTATTAGTTCTATATAGTTTTATATGTTTTATAGAGTTTTATATAGTTTCATATAGTATTATATAGTTTTATATACTTCTATATAATTTTTTATACTTTTATAAAGTTTTAAATAGTTTCATATTGTCCTATATAGTTTTACATAGTTTTACATAGTTTTACCGAGTTTTATTAGTTTTATATAGTTTTATATAGTTTTATATAGTTTTATATAGTTTTATATAGTTTTATTAGTTTTATATTGTTTTATGTATTTTTATATAGTTTTATATTGTTTTATATAGTGTTATATAGTTTTATATAGTACTATATAGTTTTATATAGTTTTATATAGTTTTATATAGTTCTATGGAGTTTTATATTGGTTTATATAGTTTTATATAGTTTATATAGTTTTATACAGTTTCAGACAGTTTTATATAGTTTTATATAGTTTTATACAGTTTTATATAGTTTTATATAGATTTAGTAGTTTTATATAGTTTTATATAGTTTTATATAATTTTATATAGTACTATATAGTTTTATATAATTTTATATAGTTTTGTTTGTTTTATATAGTTTAATATAGTTTTATATAGTTTTATATAGTTTTATATAGTTTTATATAGTTTTATATAGTTTTATATAGTTTTATATAGTTTTGTTAGTTTTATATAGTTTTATATAGTTTTATAAAGTTTTATATAGTTTTATATAGTTTTATATAGTTTAATATAGTTTTGTTAGTTTTATATAGTTATACATAGTTTCATATAGTTTTATAAAGTACTATATAATTTAATATAGTTTTATATAGTTTTGGTAGTTTTATATAGTTTTATATCGTTTTATATAGTTTTATATAGTTTGAATAGAATTTTATTGTTTTACATAGTTTTATTTAGCTCCATGTAGTTTGACATAGTTTTATTAGTTTTATATAGTTTGACATAGTTTTATACGGTTCTATATAGTTTTATATAGTTTTATATAGTTTTATATTGTTTTATATAGTTTTATATAGTTTCGTTGGTTTTATATAGTTTTATATAGTTTTGTTAGTTTTGTATAGTTTTATATAGTTTTATATAGGTATATATAGTATTGTACAGTTTTATATAGTTTTATATATTTTTAAATAGTTTTATATAGTTTTATATAGTTTTATATAGTTTTGTTAGTTTTATATAGTTTTATATAGTTTTATATTGTTTTATATAGTGTTATATAGTTTTATATAGTACTATATAGTCTTATACAGTTTTGTTAGTTTAATATAGTTTTATATAGTTTTGTTAGTTTTGTATAGTTTTATATACTTTTATATTGTTTTATATAGTTTTATAGAGTTTTACATAGTTTTATATAGTGCTATACAGTTTTATATAGTTTTATTAGTTTTATATAATTTTGTATAGTTTTATATAGTTTTATATAGTTTTGTATAGTACTATATAGTTTTATATAGTTTTATTAGTTTTATATAATTTTGTATAGTTTTATATACTTTTATATAGTTTTGTTAGTTTTATATAGTTTTATATAGTTTTATATATTTTTATATTGTTTTATATAGTTTTATTAGTTTTATATAGTTTTATATAGTTTTATATAGTTTTGTTAGTTTTATATAGTTTTATATAGTTTTATATAGTTTTATATAGTTTTATATAGTTTCATATATTTTTATATTGTTTTATATAGTTTTATTAGTTATATATGGTTTTGTATAGTTTTATATAGTTTTATGCAGTTCTGTCAGTTTTATATAGTTTTATATAGTTTTATATAGTTTTATATAGTTTTATATGGTTTTGTTAGTTTTGTATAGTTTTATATAGTTTTATATAGGTTTATATAGTATTGTACAGTTTTATATAGTTTTATATAGTTTTATATGGTTTTATACAGTTTTATATAGTTTTATATAATTTTATATAGTTTTATGTAGTTTTATACAGTTTTATATAGTTTTATATAGTTTTATATAGTTTTATATAGTTTTATATAGTTTTGTTAGTTTTATATAGTTTTATATAGTTTTATATAGTTTTATATAGTATTATATAATTTTCTTAGTTTTATACAGTTTTATATTGTTTTATATAGTTTTATACAGTTTTATAAAGTTTTATATAGTTTTATATAGTTTTGTTAGCTTTATATAGTTTTATATAGTTTTGTTAGTTTTATATAGTTTTATATAGTTTTATATAGTTTCATATATACATTTATATAGTTTTATATAGTTTTATATAGTTTTATATAGTTTTATGTAGTTTTATATACTTATATATAGTTTTATATAGCTTTATATAGTTTTATATAGTTGTATATAGCTTTACATAGTTTTATATAGTTCTATATAGCTTTACATAGTTTCATATAGTTTTATATAGTTTTATATAGTTTTATATAGTTTTATATAATTTTATATAGTTTTATATAGTTTCATATATAGTTTTATATAGTTTTGTATAGATTCATATAGTTTTATATAGATTTGTTAGTCTTATATAGTTTCAGATAGTGTTATATAGTATTATATAGATTGATATAGTTTTTTTAGTTCTATATAGTTTATATGTTTTATAGAGTTTTATATACTTTTATTAGTTTTATATAGTTTTATATAGTTTTATACGGTTTTAAATAGTTTTATATAGTTCTACATAGTTTTAAATAGTTTTGTATTGCTTTATACAGTTTTATATACTTTTATATAGTTTTATATAGTTTCATATATAGTTTTATATAGTTTTGTATAGATTCATATAGTTTTATATAGTTTTGTTAGTCTTATATAGTTTCATATAGTGTTATATAGTATTATATAGATTGATACAGTTTTATTAGTTCTATATAGTTTATATGTTTTATAGAGTTTTATATAGTTTTATTAATTTTATATAGTTTTATTAATTTTATATAGTTTTATATAGTTTTATATTGTTTTATAAAGTTTTATATAGTTTCATATAGTTTTGTATAGTTTTATATAGTTTTATATATTTTTATATAGTATTACATAGTTTTACCGAGTTTTATTAGTTTTATATAGTTTTATAAATTTCTATATAATTTCATATAGTTTTGTATAGTTTTATATAGTTTTATATAGTTTTATATAGTTTTATACAGTTTTAAATAGTTTTATATAGTTCTACATAGTTTTAAATAGTTTTGTATTGCTTTATACAGTTTTATATACTCTTATATAGTTTTATATGGTTTCATATATAGTTTTATATAGTTCTGTATAGATTCATATAGTTTTATATAGTTTTGTTGGTCTTATATAGTTTCATATAGTGTTATATAGTATTATATAGATTGATATAGTTTTATTAGTTCTATATAGTTTATATGTTTTATAGAGTTTTATATAGTTTTATTAGTTTTATATAGTTTTATATAGTTTTATATAGTTTTATATAGTTGTATATAGTTTTATATAGTTTTATATAGTTTTATATAGTTTTATATAGTTTTATATAGTTTTATATAGTTTCATATAGTTTTATATAGTTTCATATCGTTTTACAATCTTTGGTATTGTTTTATTAGATCCATATTGTTTTATATAGTTCTATATAGTTTCATATAGTTTAATTAGTTTTATGTAGGTTTATATAGTATTATATAGTTTTATACAGTTTTATATAGTTTTATCTAGTATTATATGGTTTTATACAGTTTAATATAATTTTATATAGTTTTATATAGTTTTATATAATTTGATATAGTTTTAATAGAATTTTATAGGTTTATATAGTTTTATATAGTTTTATATAGTTCTATGTAGTTTTATATAGTTTAATATAATTTGATATAGTTTTAATAGAATTTTATAAGTTTATATAGTTTTATATAGTTTTATATAGTATTATATAGTTTTATACAGTTTTATATAGTTTTATCTAATATTATATGGTTTTATACAGTTCAATATTGTTATATAGTTTTATATAGTTTTATTAGTTTTATATAGTTTTATATAGTTTTATATAGTTTTATAAAGTTTTATATAGTTTTATACAGTTCTGAATAGTTTTATATAGTTCTATATAATTTCATATAGTTTCATATAGTTTTGTATAATTTTATATAGTTTTGTATATTTTTATATAATTTTACATAGTTTTACCGAGTTTTACTAGTTTTATATAGTTTTATATATTTTTATATAGTTTTACATAGTTTTACCGAGTTTTATTAGTTTTATATAGTTTTATATATTTCTATATAATTTCATATTGTTTTGTATAGTTTTATATAGTTTTATATAGTTTTATTTAGTTCTATACAGTTTTAAATAGTTTTATATAGTTTTATATAGTTTTATAAGGTTTTGTATAGTTTCATATAGTTTTATATAGTTTTATATAGTTTTATATAGTTTTATATACTTTTATATAGTTTTATACAGTTTCATATAGTTTTATACAGTTTTCTTTAGTTTTATATAGTTTTATACAGTTTTATATAATTTTATATAGTTTTATATAGTTTTATATAGTTTTATATAGTTTAATATAGTTTTATATAGTTTTACATAGTTTTACATACTTTTATATAGTTTTATACAGCTTTATATAGTTTCATATAGTTTTATATAGTTTTATATAGTTTCATATAGCTCTATATAGTTTTATATAGTTTTATTAGTTCTATATAGTTTTATATGTTTTATAGAGTTTTATATAGTTTCATATAGTATTATATAGTTTTATATAGTTCCATATAATTTTTCATACTTTTATATAGTTCTATATAGTTTCATATAGTTTAATTAGTTTTATGTAGTTTTATATAGTATTATATAGTTTTATACAGATTTATGTAGTTTTATATAGTATTATATTTTTCTATATAGTTTTATATAGTTTTATATAGTTCTATATAGTTTCATATAATTTAATTAGTTTTATGTAGTTTTATATAGTATTATTTAGTTTTATACAGTTTTATGTAGTCTTATATAGTATTATATGGTTTTATATAGATTTATATAGTTTTATATAGATTTATATAGTATTATGTAGAATTATATAGTTTTTTATATACTTTTATATAGTTTTATATAGTTTTATATAGTTTTATACAGTTTTATATAGTTTTATATAGTTTCATATAGTTTTACATAGTTTCACATCGTTTTACAATCTTTTGTATTGTTTTATTAGTTTCATATAGTTTTATATAGTTCTATATAGTTTTATATAATTTAATTAGTTTTATGTGATTTTATATAGTATTATTTAGTTTTATACAGTTTTATGTAGTTTTATATAGTATTATATGATTTTATATGGTTTTATATAGGTTCATATAGTTTTATATAGTTTTATATAGTTTCATATAGTTTTATACAGTTTTAAATAGTTTTATATAGTTCTATATAATTTTATATAGTTTTATTAGTTTTACATAGTTTTATGTAGTTTCATATAGTATTATATAATTTTATACATTTTTATTGGTTTTATGTAGTTTGGTATTGTTCTCGATATTTTCATATAGTTTTAATAGTTTTATATAGTATTATATAGTTTTAT
Source organism: Nomia melanderi (assembly GCF_051020985.1). Lineage (NCBI taxonomy): Eukaryota > Metazoa > Arthropoda > Insecta > Hymenoptera > Halictidae > Nomia > Nomia melanderi. Next base: position 8,182 of record NW_027475186.1, read on the forward strand.
ACAGTTTTATTAGTTTTATGTAGTTTTATATAGCTCTCGATAATTTCATATAGTTTTATTAGTTTTATATAGTTTTATATAGTTTTATATAGTTTTATATAGTTTTATATAGTTTTATATAGTTTTATATAGTTTTATATAGTTTTATATAGTTTTATTCAGTTTTATATAGTTTTATTTAGAGTCATATAGTTTTATATAGTTTCATATAGTTTTATATAGTTTTATATAGTTTTATATAGTTTTATGTAGTTTAATATTATTTCATATAGTTTTAAATAGTTTTGTACAGTCCTACATAATTTTATATAATTCTATATAGTTTTATATAGTTATATATAGTTTTGTATAGTTTTATATAGTTTTATATAGTTTTATATAGTTTTGTCAGTTTTATATCGTTTTATATAGTTTCATATAGTTTTACATTGTGTTATATAGTTTTGTGTAGTTTTATGTAGTTATATATAGTTTTATATAATTTTACATAGTTTTATCGAGTTTTATTAGTTTTATACCGTTTCGTAAAGACTTATATACTTGTATATAGATTTATATAGTTTTATATAGTTTTGTGTAGTTTTATATAGTTGTAAATAGTTTTATATAGTTTTACATAATTTTATATTGTTTTATATAGTTTTATATAGTTTGATATAGTTTTACACAGTTTTATTTAGTCCTATTAGTTTTGTATAGTTGTATTACTTTTGTATAGTTTTATATAGTTTTATATAGTATTATATAGTTTTATATAGTCTTTTAAAGTTTTGTATAGTTTTATATACTTTTATATTGTTTTATATAGTTTCATATAGTTTTATATAGTTTTATACAGTTTTATACAGTTTTATATAGTTTTATATAGTTTTGTATAGTTTTATATAGTTTAATATAATTTTGTATAGTTTTATATAGTTTTATATAGTTTCATATAGTTGTATATAGTTTTATATAGTTTTATATAGTTTTATATAGTTTTATATAGTCTTATTAATTTTTATATAGTTTTATATAGTTTTATTAATTTTTATATAGTTTTATATATTTTTATATAGTTTTATATAGTTTTATATAGTATTATATAGTTTTAAATAGTATCATATAGTTTTACACCGTTTTATTAGTTTTGTATAGTTTTATATAGTTTTATATAGTTTTATATAGTTTTATATAGTTTTATATAGTTTTATATAGTTTTATATAGTTTTATATAGTTTTATATAGTTTTATATAGTTTTATATAGTTTTAAATGGTTTTGTGTAGTTTTACATAGTTTTATATAGTTTCATATAGTTTTATATAGTTTTATATAGTTTTATATAGTTTTATATAGTTTTATATAGTTTTATATAGTTTTGTATAGTTTTATATAGTTTTATATAGTTTCATATAGTTTTATATAGTTTTATTTAGGTTTATATAGTTTTATATAGTTGTATATAGTTTTATATAGTTTTATATAGTCTTATATATCTTTACATTGTTTCATATAGTTTTATATAGTTTTATATAGTTTTATACACTTGTTTACTGTTTTATATAGTTTTATACAGATTCATATAGTTTTATATGGTTTCATTAGTTTTATACAGTTTTATATTGTTTTATATAGTTTTATATAGTTTTATTAATTTTTATATAGTTTTATATACTTTTATATAGTTTTATATAGTTTTATATAGTTTTATTTAGTTTTATATAGTTTTATATAGTTTTATATAGTTTTATATTGTTTTATATGGTTTTATATAGTTTTATATAGTTTTATATAGTTACATATAGTTTTATATAGTTTTATATAGTATTATATAGTTTTATATAGTATTATATAGTTTTACACCGTTTTATTAGTTTTGTATAGTATTATATAGTTTTATATAGTTTTATATAGTTGTATATAGTTTTATATAGTTTTATATAGTTTTAAATAGTTTTGTGTAGTTTTACATAGTTTTATATAGTTTCAGATAGTTTTATACAGTTTTATATCGTTTTACAATCTTTCGTATTGTTTCATTAGTTTCATATAATTCTATATATTTCTATATAGTTTCATACAGTTTTATTAGTTTTATATAGTTTTATATAGTATTATATAGTTTCATATAGTTTTATATAGTTTTATATAGTTTTATATAATTTTATATTGTCCTATATAGTTTTACATAGTTTTATGGAGTTTAATTAGTTTTATATAGTTTTATATAGTTTAATATAGTTTTATATAGATTGACATAGTTTTACACTTTTTTATTTAGTCCTATTAGTTTTGTATAGTTGTATTACATTTGTATAGTTTTATATAATTTTATATAGTAAGAAAGCCCTGGCGCATAAGTGAGTTATGCAGGAAGATATCGTACCATCAGCGGCAGAGAAAATCTCAGTTACACGGTACCGCACACTCAGGTTTTGTCAAAAATCGAGCATGTATCTGCTGATATCTCGGGAGTTATAAGAAGTAGTAAGATAAATCAAACTGCATTTTCTGTTGGAGGACCTGGCGCATGAATGTGTGCAGTAGGGACGACCTCAGACCACCACCTGCCGACAAAACCACCCACTCATGGGGCCGGACACTGAGGGTCAGGGAAGAATCGACTACATATATGGTGATATCTCGGGAGCTATAAGGGCTAGGGCGATAAAACAAAGAGAATAGCCTATAGGAAGCCCTGGCCCATAAATCGGGGCAGCAGAAACGACCTCGGAAATCCAGGAGCCGAGAAATCCACCGTCTCATGGGGCCGGACAATCAGGGTCAGGGAAAAATCCAATATATATCTTGTGATATCTCGGGTGCTATTAGGGATAGCGCAGTAAATCAAAGTGCATTGTCTGCAGGAGGCCCTGTCGCGTGAATCTGTGCAGCGGAAACGATCTCGGACCACCAGGGGCCGAGATATCCACCGACTCATGGGGCCGTACACTCATGGTCAGTTAAAAATAAAACATATATCTGGTTACATCTCGGGTGCTATTGGATATAGCGCAATAAATCAAAGTGCATTGGCTGTAGCAGTCCCTCACGCATGAATGGGGGCAGCGGGAACGAACTCGGACCACCAGGGGACGAGAAAACCACCGTTTCATGGGGCCGGACAATCATCGTCGGGGAAAAATCCAATATATCTCTCTTGATAGCTCGGGTGCTGTTAGAGATAGCGCAATAATCCAAAGTGCATTGCCTGTAGGAGGCCCTGGCGCATGAATCGGTGCAGCAGGAACAACCTCGGACCACCAGGGTCCGAGAAAATTACAGATTTTCATTATCCGTCACCCAAGGTCATGTAAAAATCCAGCATATATCTGGTGATATCTCGGGTGCTATTAGAGATAGCGCAATAAACCAAAGTGCATTGTCTGCAGGAGGCCCTGGCGCATGAATCTGTGCAGCGGGAACGACCTCGGACCACCAGGGGCCGAGAAAATTACAGATTTTCGGTATCCGTCACCCAAGGTCATGTAAAAATCCAGCATGTATCTGGTGCTATCACGGGTGCTATTAGAGATAGCGCGATATAGCAAAGTGAATTGTCTGCACGAGGCCCTGGCGCATGAATCTGTGCAGCGGGATCGACCTCGGACCACCAGGGACCGAGAAAACCACCGACACATGGTGCCGGACGGTCAGGGTCAGGGAAAAATCCAATACATATCTGGTGATATCTTGGGTTTTATTCGAGATAGCGCAATAATCCAAAGTGCATTGTCTGCAGGAGGCCCTGTCGCATGAATCGGTGCAGCGGGAACGACCTCGGACCAGCAGGGAACGAGGAGACCACCAACACATGGGGCCGGACACTCAGGGTCAGGGAAAAATCCAATATATATCTGGTGATATCTCGGGTGCTATTACAGATGGAGCAATAAATCAAAGTGCCTTGCCTGCAGGAGGCCCTGGCGCATGAACCTGTGCAGCGGGAACGACCTCGGACCACCAGGGACCGAGTAAACCACCGACTCATGGGGCCGGTCACCCAGGGTCTGGGAAAAATCCAATATATATCTGGTGATATCTCGCGTTCTATTAGAGATAGCGCGATAGATCAAAGTCCATTGCCTGTACGAGGCCCTGGCGCATGAATCTGTGCAGCGGGAACGACCTCGGACCACCAGGGGCCGAGAACATTACAGATTTTCGGTATCCGTCAACCAAGGTCATGTAAAAATCCAGCATATATCTGGTGATATCTCGGGTGCTCTTAGAGATAGCGCGATAAACCAAAGTGCACTGTCTACAGGAGGCCCTGGCGCATGAATCTGTGCAGCGGGAACGACCTCGGACCACCAGGGGCCGAGAAAACCACCGATACATGGGGCCGGACTATTAGGGTCAGGGAAAAATCCAATAAATATCTGGTGATATCTCGGGTGCTATTACAGATAGCGCGATAAACCAAAGTGCATTGTCTGCAGGAGGCCCTGGCGAGTGAATCTGTGCAGCGGGATCGACCTCGGACCATCAGGGGCAGAGAAAACTACCGACATATGGGGCCGGACACTCAGGGTCAGGGAAAAATCCAATATATATCTGGTGATATCCCGGTTACTACTAGAGATAGCGCAATGAGCCAAAGTGTATTATCTGCAGCAGGCCCTGGCACATGAATACGTGCAGCGGGAACGACCATGGACCGCCAGGGACCGAGAAAACCACTGACACATGGGGCCGGACACTCAGTGTCAGGGAAAAAACAAATATATATGTGGTGATATCCCGGGTGCTATTAGAGATAGCGCAATAATCCAAAGTGCATTGCCTGTAGGAGGCCCTGGCGCATGAATCGGTGCAGCAGGAACAACCTCGGACCACCAGGGGCCGAGAAAATTACAGGTTTTCATTATCCGTCACCCAAGGTCATGTAAAAATCCAGCATATATCTGGTGATATCTCGGGTGCTCTTAGAGATAGCGCGATAAACCAAAGTGCACTGTCTGCAGGAGACCCTGTCGCATGAATCTGTGCAGCGGGATCGACCTCGGAACATCAGGGGCAGAGAAAACTACCGACACATGGGACCGGACACTCAGGGTCAGGGAAAAATCCAATATATATCTGCTGATATCTCGGGTGCTATTAGAGATAGCGCAATAAGCCAAAGGGAATTATCTGCAGGAGGCCCTGGCGCATGTATCTGTGCAGCGGGAACGACCTAGGACCACCAGGGGCCGAGAAAACCACCGTCTCATGGGGCCGGACACTCAGGGTCAGGGGAAAATCCAATATATATCTGGTGATATCTTGGGGGCTATTAGAGATAGCGCAATAAACCAAAGTGTAATATCTGCAGGCGGCCCTGGCGCATGAATCTGCGCAGCGGGAACGACCTCGGACCACCAGGGGCCGAGAAAGCCACCGTCTCATGGGGCCGGACACTCAGGGTCAGAGGAAAATCCAATATATATCTGGTGATATCTCGGGTGCTATTAGAGATAGCGCAATAAATCAGAGTGCATTGTCTGCAGGAGGCCGAGCGCATGAATTTGTGCAGCGGGATCGACCTCGGAGCACCAGGAACCGAGAAAACCACCGACACTTTGCGCTGGACTGTCAGGGTCAGGGAAAAATCCAATGTATATCTGATGATATCTCGGGTGCTATTAGAGATAGCGCAATAAACCAAAGTGCCTTGTCTGCAAGAGGCCCTGGCGCATGAATCTGTGCAGCGGGAACGTCCTCGGACTACCAGGGGCCGAGAAAATTACAGATTTTCGATATCCGTCACCCAAGGTCATGTAAAAATCCAGCATATATCTGGTGATGTCGCGGGTGCTATTCGAGATAGCGCAATAATCCAAAGTGCATTGTCTGCAGGAGGCCCTGTCGCATGAATCGGTGCAGCGGGAGCGACCTCGGACCACCAGGGAACGATAAGACCACTGACACATGGGGCCGGACACTCAGTGTCAGGGAAAAATCCAATATATATGTGGTGATATCTCGGGTGCTATTAGAGATAGCGCAATAATCCAAAGTGCATTGCCTGAAGGAGGCCCTGGCGCATGAATCTGTGCAGCAGGAACAACCTCGGACCACCAGGGGCCGAGAAAATTACAGATTTTCATTATCCGTCACCCAAGGTCATGTAAAAATCCAGCATGTATCTGGTGCTATCACGGGTGCTATTAGAGATAGCGCGATATAGCAAAGTGAATTGTCTGCACGAGGCCCTGGCGCATGAATCTGTGCAGCGGGATCGACCTCGGACCACCAGGGACCGAGAAAACCACCGACACATGGTGCCGGACGGTCAGGGTCAGGGAAAAATCCAATACATATCTGGTGATATCTTGGGTGGTATTCGAGATAGCGCAATAATCCAAAGTGCATTGTCTGCAGGAGGCCCTGTCGCATGAATCGGTGCAGCGGGAGCGACCTCGGACCACCAGGGAACGAGGAGACCACCAACACATGGGGCCGGACACTCAGGGTCAGGGAAAAATCCAATATATATCTGGTGATATCTCGGGTGCTATTACAGATGGAGCAATAAACCAAAGTGCATTGTCTGCAGGAGGCCCTGGCGCATGAATCTGTGCAGCGGGAACGACCTCGGACCACCAGGGGCCGAGAAAATTACAGATTTTCGGTATCCGTCACCCAAGGTCATGTAAAAATCCAGCATGTATCTGGTGCTGTCACGGGTGCTATTAGAGATAGCGCGATATAGCAAAGTGAATTGTCTGCACGAGTGCCTGGCGCATGAATCTGTGCAGCGGGATCGACCTCGGACCACCAGGGACCGACAAAACCACCGACACATGGTGCCGGACGGTCAGGGTCAGGGAAAAATCCAATACATATCTGGTGATATCTTGGGTGCTATTCGAGATAGCGCAATAATCCAAAGTGCATTGTCTGCAGGAGGCCCTGTCGCATGAATCGGTGCAGCGGGAGCGACCTCGGACCACCGGGGAACGAGGAGACCACCGACACATGGGGCCGGACACTCAGGGTCAGAGAAAAATCCAATATATATCTGGTGATATCACGGGTGCTATTACAGATGGAGCAATAAATCAAAGTGCCTTGCCTGCAGGAGGCCCTGGCGCATGAACCTGTGCAGCGGGAACGACCTCGGACCACCAGGGACCGAGTAAACCACCGACTCATGGGGCCGGTCAACCAAGGTCATGTCAAAATCCAGCATATATCTGGTGATATCTCGGGTGCTCTTAGAGACATCGCGCGATAAACCAAAGTGCACTGTCTACAGGAGGCCCTGGCGCATGAATCTGTGCAGCGGGAACGACCTCGGACCACCAGGGGCCGAGAAAACCACCGTCTCATGGGGCCGGACACTCAGGGTCTGGGAAAAATCCAATATATATCTGGTGATATCTCGGGTGCTATTCGAGATAGCGCAATAATCCAAAGTGCATTGTCTGCAGGAGGCCCTGTCGCATGAATCGGTGCAGCGGGAGCGACCTCGGACCACCAGGGAACGAGAAGACCACCGACACATGGGGCCGGACACTCAGGGTCAGGGAAAAATCCAATATATATCTGGTGATATCTCGGGTGCTATTAGAGATAGCGCAATAATCCGAAGTGCATTGCCTGAAGGAGGCCCTGGCGCATGAATCTGTGCAGCGGGAACGACCTCGGACCACCAGGGGCCGAGAAAATTACAGATTTTCATTATCCGTCAACCAAGGTCATGTAAAAATCCAGGATGTGTCTGATGATATCTCGGGTGCTATTAGAGATACCGCAATAAACCAAAGTGCATTGTCTGCAGAAGGCCCTTGCGCATGAATCTGTGCAGCGTGAACGACCTCGGACCTCCAGGGGCCGAGACAACCACCGTCTCATGGGGCCGGACTCTCAGGGTCAGGGAAAAATCCAATATATATCTGGTGATATCTCGGGTGCTATTTGATATAGCGCAATAAACCAAAGTGAATTATCTGCAGGAGGCCCTGGCGCATGAATCTGTGCAGCGGGAACGACCTCGGACCACCAGGGGTCGAGAAAATTACAAACTTTCGGTATCCGTCAGCAAAGGTCATGCAAAAATCCAGCATATATCTGTTGATATCTCGGTTGCTATTAGAGATAGCGCAATAAACCAAAGTGCTTTGCCTGCAGGAGGCCCTGGCGCATGAATCTGTGCAGCAGGAACGACCTCGGACCACCAGGGGTCGAGAAAATTACAAACTTTCGGTATCCGTCAGCAATGGTCATGTAAAAATCCAGCGTATATCTGTTGATATCTCGGTTGCTATTAGAGATAGCGCAATAAACCAAAGTGCTTTGCCTGCAGGAGGCCCTAGCGCATGAATCTGTGCACCGGGATCGACCATGGACCGCCAGGGACCGAGAAAACCACTGACACATGGGGCCGGACACTCAGTGTCAGGGAAAAAACCAATATATATGTGGTGATATCTCGGGTGCTATTAGAGATAGCGCAATAATCCAAAGTGCATTGCCTGTAGGAGGCCCTGGCGCATGAATCGGTGCAGCAGGAACAACCTCGGACCACCAGGGTCCGAGAAAATTACAGATTTTCATTATCCGTCACCCAAGGTCATGTAAAAATACAGCATATATCTGGTGATATCTCGGGTGCTATTAGAGATAGCGCAATAAACCAAAGTGCATTGTCTGCAGGAGGCCCTGGCGCATGAATCTGTGCAGCGGGAACGACCTCGGACCACCAGGGGCCGAGAAAATTACAGATTTTCGGTATCCGTCACCCAAGGTCATGTAAAAATCCATCATGTATCTGGTGCTATCACGGGTGCTATTAGAGATAGCGCGATATAGCAAAGTGAATTGTCTGCACGAGGCCCTGGCGCATGAATCTGTGCAGCGGGATCGACCTCGGACCACCAGGGACCGAGAAAACCACCGACACATGGTGCCGGACGGTCAGGGTCAGGGAAAAATCCAATACATATCTGGTGATATCTTGGGTTTTATTCGAGATAGCGCAATAATCCAAAGTGCATTGTCTGCAGGAGGCCCTGTCGCATGAATCGGTGCAGCGGGAACGACCTCAGACCAGCAGGGGCCGAGAAAACCACCGATACATGGGGCCGGACTATTAGGGTCAGGGAAAAATCCAATAAATATCTGGTGATATCTCGGGTGCTATTACAGATAGCGCGATAAACCAAAGTGCATTGTCTGCAGGAGGCCCTGGCGAGTGAATCTGTGCAGCGGGATCGACCTCGGACCATCAGGGGCAGAGAAAACTACCGACATATGGGGCCGGACACTCAGGGTCAGGGAAAAATCCAATATATATCTGGTGATATCCCGGTTACTACTAGAGATAGCGCAATGAGCCAAAGTGTATTATCTGCAGGAGGCCCTGTCGCATGAATCGGTGCAGCGGGAGCGACCTCGGACCACCGGGGAACGAGGAGACCACCGACACATGGGGCCGGACACTCAGGGTCAGGGAAAAAACAAATATATATGTGGTGATATCCCGGGTGCTATTAGAGATAGCGCAATAATCCAAAGTGCATTGCCTGTAGGAGGCCCTGGCGCATGAATCGGTGCAGCAGGAACAACCTCGGACCACCAGGGGCCGAGAAAATTACAGGTTTTCATTATCCGTCACCCAAGGTCATGTAAAAATCCAGCATATATCTGGTGATATCTCGGGTGCTCTTAGAGATAGCGCGATAAACCAAAGTGCACTGTCTGCAGGAGACCCTGTCGCATGAATCTGTGCAGCGGGATCGACCTCGGAACATCAGGGGCAGAGAAAACTACCGACACATGGGGCCGGACACTCAGTGTCAGGGAAAAAACAAATATATATGTGGTGATATCCCGGGTGCTATTCGAGATAGCGCAATAATCCAAAGTGCATTGTCTGCAGGAGGCCCTGTCGCATGAATCGGTGCAGCGGGAGCGACCTCGGACCACCGGGGAACGAGGAGACCACCGACACATGGGGCCGGACACTCAGGGTCAGGGAAAAATCCAATATATATCTGGTGATATCACGGGTGCTATTACAGATGGAGCAATAAATCAAAGTGCCTTGCCTGCAGGAGGCCCTGGCGCATGAACCTGTGCAGCGGGAACGACCTCGGACCACCAGGGACCGAGTAAACCACCGACTCATGGGGCCGGTCAACCAAGGTCATGTAAAAATCCAGCATATATCTGGTGATATCTCGGGTGCTCTTAGAGATAGCGCGATAAACCAAAGTGCACTGTCTACAGGAGGCCCTGGCGCATGAATCTGTGCAGCGGGAACGACCTCGGACCACCAGGGGCCGAGAAAACCACCGTCTCATGGGGCCGGACACTCAGGGTCAGGGGAAAATCCAATATATATCTGGTGATATCTCGGGTGCTATTACAGATAGCGCAATATATCAAAGTGCATTGTCTGTAGGAGGCCCTGGCGCATGAATCTGGCCAGCGGGAACGACCTCGAACCACCAGGGGCCGAGAAAACCTCCGTCTCATGGGGCCGGACACTCAGGGTCAGGGGAAAATCCAATATATATCTGGTGATATCTCGGGTGCTATTAGAGAGAGCGCAATAAACCAAAGTGAATTATCTGCAGGAGGCCCTGGCGCATGCATCTGTGCAGCGGGAACGACCTCGGACCACCAGGGGCCGAGAAAACCACCGACTCATGGGGCCGGATACTAAGGGTCAGGGTAAGATCCAATATATACCTGGTGATATCTCGGGTGCTATTAGAGATAGCGCAATAAATCATAGTGCGTTGTCTGCAGGAGGCCCTGGCGCATGAATCTGGGCAGCGGGAACGACCTCGGATCACCAGGGTCCGAGAAAACCACCGTCTCATGTTGCCGGACACTCAGGGTCAGGGGAAAATCCAATATATATCTGGTGATATCTCGGCTGCTATTAGAGATAGCGCAATAAACCAAAGTGAATTATCTGCAGGAGGCCCTGGCGCATGAATCTGTGCAGCGGAAACGACCTCGGACCACCAGGGGCCGAGAAAACCACAGTCTCATGGGGCCGGACATTCAGGGTCAGGGGAAAATCCAATATATATCTGGTGATATCTCGGGTGCTATTACAGGTAGCGCAATAAATCAAAGTGCATTGTCTGAAGGAGGCCCTGGCGCATGAATCTGGCCAGCGGGAACGACCTCGAACCACCAGGGGCCGAGAAAACCTCCGTCTCATGGGGCCGGACACTCAGGGTCAGGGGAAAATCCAATATATATCTGGTGATATCTCGGGTGCTATTAGAGAGAGCGCAATAAACCAACGTGCATTGTCTGTAGAAGGCCCTGGCGCATGAATCTGTGCAGCGGGAACGACCTCGGACCACCAGGGGCCGAGAAAACCACAATCTCATGGGGCCGGACAATCAGGGTCGGGGAAAAATCCAATATATATCTGGTGATATCTCGGGTGCTATTAGAGATAGCGCAACAAACCAAAGAGAATTGTCTGCTGGAGGCCCTGGCGCATGAATCTGTGTAGCGGGAAGGACCTCGGATCACCAGGGGCCGAGAAAACCACCATCTCATGGGGCCGGACACTCAGGGTCAGGGGAAAATCCAATACATATCTGGTGATATCTCGGGAGCTATTAGAGATAGCGCAATAAATCAAAGTGAATTGTCTGCAGGAGGCCCTGGCGCATGAATCTGTGCAGCGGGAACGCCCTCGGACCACCAGGGGCCGAGAAAACCACCGACTCATGGGGCCGGACACTCAGGGTAAGGGAAAAATCCAATATATATCTGGTGATATCTCGGGTGCTATTTCAGATAGCGCAATAAATCAAAGTGCACCTTCGGTATGAGGACCTTGCGCATGAATCTGTGCAGCGGGAACGACCTCGGACCACCAGGGGCCGAGAAAACCACCGACACATGGCGTCGGACACCCAAGGTCATGTAAAAACCCAGTTTGTATCTGATGATATCTCGGGTGCTATTAGAGATAGCGCAATAAATCAAAGTGCTTTGTCTGCGGGAGGCCCTGGCGCATGAATCTGTGCAGCGGCAACGACCTCGCACCACCAGGGGCCGAGAAAACCACCGACACATTGGGCCGGACTCTCAGGGTCATGTAAAAATCCAGTATATATCTGGTGATATCTCGGGTGCTATTAGAGATAGCGCAATAAATCCAAGTGCAATGTCCGTAAGAGGCCCCTGCGCATGAATCTGGGCAGCGGGAACGACCTCGGACCACCAGGGGCCGAGAAAACCACCGACTCATGGGGCCGGATACTAAGGGTCAGGGTAAAATCCAATATATACCTGGTGATATCTCGGGTGCTATTAGAGATAGCGCAATAAACCAAAGTGAATTATCTGCAGGAGGCCCTGGCGCATGACTCTGTGCAGCGGGAACGACCTCGGACCACCAGGGGCCGAGAAAACCACCGTCTCATGGGGCCGGACACTCAGGGTCGGGTAAAAATCCAATATACATCTGGTGATATCTCGGTTGCTATTAGAGATAGCGCAATCAACCAAAGTGAATTGTCTGCAGGAGGCCCTGGCGCATGAATCTGTGCAGCGGGAACGACCTCGGACCACCAGGGGCCGAGAAAACCACCGTCACATGGCGCCGGACACCCAAGGTCATGTAAATACCCAGAATGTATCTGATGATATCTCGGGTGCTATTAGAGATAGCGCAATAAACCAGAGTGAATTATCTGCAGGAGGCCCTGGCGCATGAATCTGTGCAGCGGGAACGACCTCGGACCACCAGGGGCTGAGAAAACCACAGTCTCATGGGGCCGAGAACTCAGGGTCAGGGAAAAATCCATTATATATCTGGTGATATATCGGGTGCCATTAGAGATAGCGCGATAAATCAAAGTGCATTGTCTGCAGGAGGCCCTGACGCATGAATCTGTGCAGCAGGAACGACCTCGGACCACCAGGGGCCGAGACAACCACCGTCTCATGGGGCCGGACACTCAGTGTCAGGGGAAAATCCAATATATATCTGGTTATATCTCGGGTGCTATTAGAGATAGCGCAATAAACCAAAGTGAATTATCCGCAGGAGGCCCTGGCGCATGAATCTGTGCAGCGGGAACGACCTCGGACCACCAGGGGCCGAGAAAACCACAGTCTCATGTGGCCGGACACTCAGGGTCCGGGGAAAATCCAATATATATCTGGTGATATCTCGGGTGCTATTACACATAGCGCAATAAATCAAAGTGCATTGTCTGTAGGAGGCCCTGGCGCATGAATCTGTGCAGCGGGAACGACCTCGGACCACCAGGGGCCGAGACAACCACCGTCTCATGGGGCCGGACACTCAGGGTCAGGGGAAAATCAATATATATCTGGTGATATCTCGGGTGCTATTAGAGATAGCGCAATAAATCAAAGTGCATTGTCTGCAGGAGGCCCAGACGCATGAATCTGTGCAGCGGGAACGAGCTCGGACCACCAGGGGCCGAGAAAACCAGTCTCATGGGGCCGGACACTCTGGGTCAGGGAAAAATCCAATATATATCTGGTGATATCTCGGGTGCTATTACAGATAGAGCAATAAATCACAGTGCATTGTCTGTAGGAGGCCCTGGCGCATGCATCAGGCCAGCCGGAACGACCTCGGACCACCAGGGGCCGAGAAAACCACCGTCTCATGTTGCCGGACTCTTAGGGTCAGGGGAAAATTCAATATATATCTGGTGATATCTCGGGTGCTATTAGAGATAGCGCAATAAAGCAAAGTGAATTATCTGCAGGAGGCCCTGGCGCATGAATCTGTGCAGTGGGAACGACCTCGGACCACCAGGGGCCGAGAAAACCACCGTCTCATGGGGCCGGACACTCAGGGTCGTGTAAAAATCCAATATATATCTGGTGATATCTCGGGTGCTATTAGAGATAGCGCAATAAACCAAAGTGAATTGTCTGCAGCAGGCCCTGGCGCATGAATCTGTGCAGCGGGACCGACCTCGGACCACCAGGGGCCGAGAAAACTACCGTCACATGGCGCCGGACACCCAAGGTCATGTAAATACCCAGGATGAATCTGATGATATCTCGGGTGCTATTAGAGATAGCGCAATAAACCAATGTGAATTATCTGCAGGAGGCCCTGGCGCATGAATCTGTGCAGCGGGAACGACCTCGGACAACCACGGGCGGAGAAAACCACAGTCTCATGGGGCAGGACACTCAGGGTCAGGGAAAAATCCAATATATATCTGGTGATATCTCGGGTGCTATTACAGATAGCGCAATAAATCAAAGTGCATGGTCTGTAGAAGGCCCTGGCGCATGAATCTGGGCAGCGGGAACGACCTCGGACCACCAGGGGCCGAGAAAACCACCGTCTCATGGTGCCGGACAGTCAGGGTCAGGGGAAAATCCAATATATATCTGGTGATATCTCGGGTGCTATTAGAGATAGCGCAATAAATCACAGTGCATTGTCTGTAGGAGGCCCTGGCGCATGAATATGGGCAGCGGGAACGACCTCGGACCACCAGGGTCCGAGAAAACCACCGTCTCATGTTGCCGGACTCTCAGGGTCAGGGGAAAATCCAATATATATCTGGTGATATCTCGGGTGCTATTAGAGATAGCGCAATAAACCAAAGTGAATTATCTGTAGGAGGCCCTGGCGCATGAATCTGTGCAGCGGGAACGACCTCGGGCCACCAGGGGCCGAGAAAACCACCGTCTCATGGGGCCGGACACTCAGGGTCGGGTAAAAATCCAATATATATCTGGTGATATCTCGGGTGCTATTAGAGATAGCGCAATAAACCAAAGTGAATTGTCTGCAGCAGGCCCTGGCGCATGAATCTGTGCAGCGGGACCGACCTCGGACCACCAGGGGCCGAGAAAACCACCGTCACATGGTGCCGGACACCCAAGGTCATGTAAATACCCAGGATGAATCTGATGATATCTCGGGTGCTATTAGAGATAGCGCAATAAACCAAAGTGAATTATCTGCAGGAGGCCCTGGCGCATGAATCTGTGCAGCGGGAACGACCTCGGACAACCACGGGTGGAGAAAACCACAGTCTCATGGGGCAGGACACTCAGGGTCAGGGAAAAATCCAATATATATCTGGTGATATCTCGGGTGCTATTACAGATAGCGCAATAAATCAAAGTGCATGGTCTGTAGAAGGCCCTGGCGCATGAATCTGGGCAGCGGGAACGACCTCGGTCCGCCAGGGACCGAGAAACCCACCGTCTCATGGGGCCGAGAACTCAGGGTCAGGCAAAAATCCAATATATACCTGGTGATATCTCGGGTGCTATTAGAGATAGCACAATAAACCAAAGTGAATTATCTGCAGGAGGCACTGGCGCATGAATCTGTGCAGCGGGAACGACCTCGGAACACCAGGGGCCGAGAAAACCACAGTCTCATGTGGCCGGACACTCAGGGTCCGGGGAAAATCCAATATATATCTGGTGATATCTCGGGTGCTATTACACATAGCGCAATAAATCAAAGTGCATTGTCTGTAGGAGGCCCTGGCGCATGAATCTGGGCAGCGGGAACGACCTCGGACCACCAGGGTCCGAGAAAACCACCGTCTCATGTTGCCGGACTCTCAGGGTCAGGGGAAAATCCAATATATATCTGGAGATATCTCGGGTGCTATTAGAGATAGCGCAATAAACCAAAGTGAATTATCTGCAGGAGGCACTGGCGCATGAATCTGTGCAGCGGGAACGACCTCGGAACACCAGGGGCCGAGAAAACCACAGTCTCATGTGGCCGGACACTCAGGGTCCGGGGAAAATCCAATATATATCTGGTGATATCTCGTGTGCTATTACACATAGCGCAATAAATCAAAGTGCATTGTCTGTAGGAGGCCCTGGCGCATGAATCTGTGCAGCGGGAACGACCTCGGACCACGAGGGGCCGAGAAAACCACCGTCTCATGGGGCCGGACACTCAGGGACAGTGAAAAATCCAATATATATCTGGTGATATCTCGGGTGCTATTAGAGATAGCGCAATAAATCAAAGTGCATTGTCTGCAGGAGGCCCAGACGCATGAATCTGTGCAGCGGGAACGACCTCGGTCCGCCAGGGACCGAGAAACCCACAGTCTCATGGGGCCGAGAACTCAGGGTCAGGCAAAAATCCAATATATATCTGGCGATATCTCGGGTGCTATTACACATAGCGCAATAAATCAAAGTGCATTGTCTGTAGGAGGCCCTGGCGCACGAATCTGTGCAGCGGAAACGACCTCGGACCACCAGGGGCCGAGAAAACCACAGTCTCATGGTGCCGGACAGTCAGGGTCAGGGTAAAATCCAATATATATCTGGTGATATCTCGGCTGCTATTAGGGATAGCGCAATTAACCAAAGTGAATTGTCTGCAGCTGGCCCTGGCGCATGAATCTGTGCAGCGGGACCGACCTCGGACCACCAGGGGCCGAGAAAACCACCGTCACATGGCGCCGAGAACTCAGGGTCAGGGAAAAATCCAATATATATCTGGTGATATCTCGGGTGCTATTACACATAGCGCAATAAATCAAAGTGCATTGTCTGCAGGAGGCCCTGTCGCGTGAATGTGTGCAGCGGGAACGACCTCGGACAACCAGGGGCCGAGAAAACCACAGTCTCATGGGGCCGGACACTCAGGGTCAGGGGAAAATCCAATATATATATCTGGTGATATCTCGGGTGCTATTAGAGATAGCGCAAAAAATCAAAGTGCATTGTCTGCAGGAGGCCCAGACGCATGAATCTGTGCAGCGGGAACGACCTCGGTCCACCAGGGGCCGAGAAAACCACAGTCTCATGGGGCCGGACACTCAGGGTCAGGCAAAAATCCAATATATATCTGGTGATATCTCGGGTGCTATTAGAGATAGCGCAATAAACCAAAGTGAATTATCTGCAGAAGGCCCTGGCGCATGAATCTGTGCAGCGGGAACGACCTCGGACCACCAGGGGCCGTGAAAACCCCAGTCTCATGTGGCCGGACACTCAGTGTCAGGGGAAAATCCAATATATATCTGGTGATATCTCGGGTGCTATTACACATAGCGCAATAAATCAAAGTGCATTGTCTGTAGGAGGCCCTGGCGCATGAATCTGTACAGCGGAAACGACCTCGGTCCACCAGGGGCCGAGAAAACCACAGTCTCATGGTGCCGGACAGTCAGGGTCAGGGGAAAATCCAATATATATCTGGTGATATCTCGGGTGCTATTAGGGATAGCGCAATTAACCAAAGTGAATTATCTGCAGGAGGCCCTGGCGCATGAACCTGTGCAGCGGGAACGACCTCGGACCACCAGGGGCCGAGAAAACCACCGTCTCATGGGGCCGGACACTCAGGGACAGTGAAAAATCCAATATATATCTGATGCTATCTCGGGTGCTATTAGAGAGAGCGCAATAAACCAAAGTGAATTATCTGCAGGAGGCCCTGGCGCATGAATGTGTGCAGTGGGAACAACCTCGGACCACCAGAGTCCGAGAAAACCACCGTCTCATGGTGCCGGACAGTCAGGGTCAGGGGAAAATCCAATATATATCTGGTGATATCTCGGGTGCTATTAGGGATAGCGCAATAAATCAAAGTGCATTGTCTGCAGGAGGCCCAGACGCATGAATCTGTGCAGCGGGAACGACCTCGGTCCGCCAGGGACCGAGAAACCCACAGTCTCATGGGGCCGAGAACTCAGGGTCAGGCAAAAATCCAATATATATCGGGTGATATCTCGGGTGCTATTACACATAGCGCAATAAATCAAAGTGCATTGTCTGTAGGAGGCCCTGGCGCATGAATTTGTGCAGCGGAAACGACCTCGGACCACCAGGGGCCGAGAAAACCACAGTCTCATGGTGCCGGACAGTCAGGGTCAGGGGAAAATCCAATATATATCTGGTGATATCTCGGGTGCTATTAGGGATAGCGCAATTAACCAAAGTGCATTGCCTGAAGGAGGCCCTGGCGCATGAATCTGTGCAGCAGGAACAACCTCGGACCACCAGGGGCCGAGAAAATTACAGATTTTCATTATCCGTCACCCAAGGTCATGTAAAAATCCAGCATGTATCTGGTGCTATCACGGGTGCTATTAGAGATAGCGCAATAATCCAAAGTGCATTGTCTGCAGGAGGCCCTGTCGCATGAATCGGTGCAGCGGGAGCGACCTCGGACCACCAGGGAACGAGGAGACCACCAACATATGGGGCCGGACACTCAGGGTCAGGGAAAAATCCAATATATATCTGGTGATATCTCGGGTGCTATTACAGATGGAGCAATAAACCAAAGTGCATTGTCTGCAGGAGGCCCTGGCGCATGAATCTGTGCAGCGGGAACGACCTCGGACCACCAGGGGCCGAGAAAATTACAGATTTTCGGTATCCGTCACCCAAGGTCATGTAAAAATCCAGCATGTATCTGGTGCTGTCACGGGTGCTATTAGAGATAGCGCGATATAGCAAAGTGAATTGTCTGCACGAGTCCCTGGCGCATGAATCTGTGCAGCGGGATCGACCTCGGACCACCAGGGACCGACAAAACCACCGACACATGGTGCCGGACGGTCAGGGTCAGGGAAAAATCCAATACATATCTGGTGATATCTTGGGTGCTATTCGAGATAGCGCAATAATCCAAAGTGCATTGTCTGCAGGAGGCCCTGTCGCATGAATCGGTGCAGCGGGAGCGACCTCGGACCACCGGGGAACGAGGAGACCACCGACACATGGGGCCGGACACTCAGAGTCAGGGAAAAATCCAATATATATCTGGTGATATCACGGGTGCTATTACAGATGGAGCAATAAATCAAAGTGCCTTGCCTGCAGGAGGCCCTGGCGCATGAACCTGTGCAGCGGGAACGACCTCGGACCACCAGGGACCGAGTAAACCACCGACTCATGGGGCCGGTCAACCAAGGTCATGTAAAAATCCAGCATATATCTGGTGATATCTCGGGTGCTCTTAGAGATAGCGCGATAAACCAAAGTGCACTGTCTACAGGAGGCCCTGGCGCATGAATCTGTGCAGCGGGAACGACCTCGGACCACCAGGGGCCGAGAAAACCACCGTCTCATGGGGCCGGACACTCAGGGTCTGGGAAAAAACCAATATATATCTGGTGATATCTCGGGTGCTATTCGAGATAGCGCAATAATCCAAAGTGCATTGTCTGCAGGAGGCCCTGTCGCATGAATCGGTGCAGCGGGAGCGATCTCGGACCACCAGGGAACGAGAAGACCACCGACACATGGGGCCGGACACTCAGGGACAGGGAAAAATCCAATATATATCTGGTGATATCTCGGGTGCTATTAGAGATAGCGCAATAAACCAAAGTGCCTTGCCTGCAGGAGGCCCTGTTGCATGAATCTGTGCAGCGGGAACGACCTCGCACCACCAGGAGCCGAGAAAACCATCGACTCATGGGGCCGGACACATTGGGTCGGGGAAAAATCCAATATATATCTGGTGATATCTCGGGTTCTATTAGAGATACCGCAATAAACCAAAGTGTATTATCTGCAGGCGGCCCTGGCGCATTAATCTGTGCAGCGGGAACGACCTCGGACCACCAGGGGCCGAGACAACCACCGTCTCATGGGGCCGGACACTCAGGGTCAGGGGAAAATCCAATATATATCTGGTGATATCTCGGGTTCTATTAGAGATAGCGCGATAGATCAAAGTGCATTGCCTGTACGAGGCCCTGGCGCATGAATCTGTGCAGCGGGAACGACCTCGGACCACCAGGGGCCGAGAACATTACAGATTTTCGGTATCCGTCAACCAAGGTCATGTAAAAATCCAGCATATATCTGGTGAAATCTCGGGTGCTATTACAGGTAGCGCAATAATCCAAAGTGAATTGTGTGTAGGATGCCCCGGCGCATGAATCTGTGCAGCTGCAACGACCTCGGACCACCAGGGGCCGAGAAAACCACCGACTCATGGGGCCGGATACTAAGGGTCAGGGTAAAATCCAATATATATCTGGTGATATCTCCGGTGCTATTACAGATAGCGCAATAAATCAAGGTGCATTGTCTGTAGGAGGCCCTGGCGCATGAATCTGTGCAGTGGGAACGACCTCGGGCCACCAGGGGCCGAGAAAACCACCGTCTCATGGGGCCGGACACTCAGGGTCAGGGAAAAATCCAATATATATCTGGTGATATCTCGGGTGCTATTACAGGTAGCGTAATAAATCAGAGTGCATTGTCTGAAGGAGGCCCTGGTGCATGAATCTGTGCAGCGGGAACGACCTCGGACCACCAGGGGCCGAGACAACCATCGTCTCATGGTGCCGGACACACAGGGTCAGGGAAAAATCCAATATATATCTGGTGATATCTCGGGTGCTATTAGAGATAGCGCAATAAACCAAAGTGAATTATCTGCAGGAGGCCCTGGCGCATGAATCTGTGCAGCGGGAACGACCTCGGACCACCAGGGGCCGAGAAAACCACCGTCTCATGGGGCAGACACTCAGGGTCAGGGAAAAATCCAAAATATATCTGGTGATATCTCGGGTGCTATTACAGATAGGGCAATAAATCAAAGTGCATTATCTTTAGAAGGTCCTGGCGCCTGAATCTGGCCAGCGGGAACGACCTCGGACCACCAGGGGCCGAGAAAACCACCGTCTCATGGGGCCGGACTGTCAGGGTCAGGGAAAAATCCAATATATATCTGGTGATATCTCGGGTGCTATTAGAGATAGCGCAATAAATCAAAGTGCTTTGTCTGCGGGAGGCCCTGGCGCATGAATCCGTGCAGCGGCAACGACCTCGCACCACCAGCGGCCGAGAAAACCACCGACACATGGGGCCGGACTCTCAGGGTCATGTAAAAATCCAGTATATATCTGGTGATATCTCGGGTGCTATTAGAGATAGCGCAATAAATCAAAGTGCAATGTCCGTAAGAAGCCCCTGCGCATGAATGTGGGCAGCGGGAACGACCTCGGGCCACCAGGGGCCGAGAAAACCACCGTCTCATGGGGCCGGACACTCAGGGTCAGGGAAAAATCCAATATATATCTGGTGATATCTCGGGTGCTATTACAGATAGCGCAATAAATCAAAGTGCATGGTCTGTAGAAGGCCCTGGCGCATGAATCTGGGCAGCGGGAACGACCTCGGTCCGCCAGGGACCGAGAAACCCACAGTCTCATGGGGCCGTGAACTCAGGGTCAGGCAAAAATCCAATATATACCTGGTGATATCTCGGGTGCTATTAGAGATAGCGCAATAAACCAAAGTGAATTATCTGCAGGAGGCACTGGCGCATGAATCTGTGCAGCGGGAACGACCTCGGAACACCAGGGGCCGAGAAAACCACAGTCTCATGTGGCCGGACACTCAGGGTCCGGGGAAAATCCAATATATATCTGGTGATATCTCGGGTGCTATTACACATAGCGCAATAAATCAAAGTGCATTGTCTGTAGGAGGCCCTGGCGCATGAATCTGGGCAGCGGGAACGACCTCGGACCACCAGGGTCCGAGAAAACCACCGTCTCATGTTGCCGGACTCTCAGGGTCAGGGGAAAATCCAATATATATCTGGAGATATCTCGGGTGCTATTAGAGATAGCGCAATAAACCAAAGTGAATTATCTGCAGGAGGCACTGGCGCATGAATCTGTGCAGCGGGAACGACCTCGGAACACCAGGGGCCGAGAAAACCACAGTCTCATGTGGCCGGACACTCAGGGTCCGGGGAAAATCCAATATATATCTGGTGATATCTCGTGTGCTATTACACATAGCGCAATAAATCAAAGTGCATTGTCTGTAGGAGGCCCTGGCGCATGAATCTGTGCAGCGGGAACGACCTCGGACCACGAGGGGCCGAGAAAACCACCGTCTCATGGGGCCGGACACTCAGGGACAGTGAAAAATCCAATATATATCTGGTGATATCTCGGGTGCTATTAGAGATAGCGCAATAAATCAAAGTGCATTGTCTGCAGGAGGCCCAGACGCATGAATCTGTGCAGCGGGAACGACCTCGGTCCGCCAGGGACCGAGAAACCCACAGTCTCATGGGGCCGAGAACTCAGGGTCAGGCAAAAATCCAATATATATCTGGCGATATCTCGGGTGCTATTACACATAGCGCAATAAATCAAAGTGCATTGTCTGTAGGAGGCCCTGGCGCACGAATCTGTGCAGCGGAAACGACCTCGGACCACCAGGGGCCGAGAAAACCACAGTCTCATGGTGCCGGACAGTCAGGGTCAGGGGAAAATCCAATATATATCTGGTGATATCTCGGCTGCTATTAGGGATAGCGCAATAAACCAAAGTGAATTATCTGCAGGAGGCCCTGGCGCATGAATCTGTGCAGCGGGAACGACCTCGGTCCACCAGGGGCCGAGAAAACCACCGTCTCATGGGGCCGGACACTCAGGGTCGGGTAAAAATCCAATATATATCTGGTGATATCTCGGGTGCTATTAGAGATAGCGCAATAAACCAAAGTGAATTGTCTGCAGGAGGCCCTGGCGCATGAATCTGTGCAGCGGGAACGACCTCGGACCACCAGGGGCCGAGAAAACCACAGTCTCATGGGGCCGAGAACTCAGGGTCAGGGAAAAATCCAGCATATATCTGGTGATATCTCGGGTGCCATTAGAGATAGCGCGATAAATCAAAGTGCATTGTCTGCAGGAGGCCCTGACGCATGAATCTGTGCAGAGGGAACGACCTCGGACAACCAGGGGCCGAGACAACCACCGTCTCATGGGGCCGAAAACTCAGGGTCAGGCAAAAATCCAATATATATCTGGTGATATCTCGGGTGCTATTAGAGATAGCGCAATAAACCAAAGTGAATTATCTGCAGGAGGCACTGGCGCATGAATCTGTGCAGCGGGAACGACCTCGGACCACCAGGGGCCGAGAAAACCACCGTCTCATGGGGCCGGACACTCAGGGTCGGGTAAAAATCCAATATATATCTGGTGATATCTCGGCTGCTATTAGAGATAGCGCAATAAACCAAAGTGAATTGTCTGCAGCAGGCCCTGGCGCATGAATCTGTGCAGCGGGACCGACCTCGGACCACCAGGGGCCGAGAAAACCACCGTCACATGGCGCCGGAAACCCAAGGTCATGTAAATACCCAGGATGTATCTGATGATATCTCGGGTGCTATTAGAGATAGCGCAATAAACCAAAGTGAATTATCTGCAGGTGGCCCTGGCGCATGAATCTGTGCAGCGGGAACGACCTCGGACCACCAGGGGCCGAGAAAACCACAGTCTCATGGGGCCGAGAACTCAGGGTCAGGGAAAAATCCATTATATATCTGGTGATATCTCGGGTGCTTTTAGAGATAGCGCAATAAATCAAAGTGAATTATCTGCAGGAGGCCCTGGCGCATGAATCTGTGCAGCGGGAACGACCTCGGACCACCAGGGGCCGAGAAAACCACAGTCTCATGTGGCCGGACACTCAGGGTCCGGGGAAAATCCAATATATATCTGGTGATATCTCGGGTGCTATTACACATAGCGCAATAAATCAAAGTGCATTGTCTGCAGGAGGCCCTGTCGCGTGAATGTGTGCAGCGGGAACGACCTCGGACAACCAGGGGCCGAGAAAACCACAGTCTCATGGGGCCGGACACTCAGGGTCAGGGGAAAATCCAATATATATATCTGGTGATATCTCGGGTGCTATTAGAGATAGCGCAATAAATCAAAGTGCATTGTCTGCAGGAGGCCCAGACGCATGAATCTGTGCAGCGGGAACGACCTCGGTCCACCAGGGGCCGAGAAAACCACAGTCTCATGGGGCCGGACACTCAGGGTCAGGCAAAAATCCAATATATATCTGGTGATATCTCGGGTGCTATTAGAGATAGCGCAATAAACCAAAGTGAATTATCTGCAGAAGGCCCTGGCGCATGAATCTGTGCAGCGGGAACGACCTCGGACCACCAGGGGCCGTGAAAACCCCAGTCTCATGTGGCCGGACACTCAGTGTCAGGGGAAAATCCAATATATATCTGGTGATATCTCGGGTGCTATTACACATAGCGCAATAAATCAAAGTGCATTGTCTGTAGGAGGCCCTGGCGCATGAATCTGTACAGCGGGAACGACCTCGGTCCACCAGGGGCCGAGAAAACCACAGTCTCATGGTGCCGGACAGTCAGGGTCAGGGGTAAATCCAATATATATCTGGTGATATCTCGGGTGCTATTAGGGATAGCGCAATTAACCAAAGTGAATTATCTGCAGGAGGCCCTGGCGCATGAACCTGTGCAGCGGGAACGACCTCGGACCACCAGGGGCCGAGAAAACCACCGTCTCATGGGGCCGGACACTCAGGGACAGTGAAAAATCCAATATATATCTGATGCTATCTCGGGTGCTATTAGAGAGAGCGCAATAAACCAAAGTGAATTATCTGCAGGAGGCCCTGGCGCATGAATGTGTGCAGTGGGAACAACCTCGGACCACCAGAGTCCGAGAAAACCACCGTCTCATGGTGCCGGACAGTCAGGGTCAGGGGAAAATCCAATATATATCTGGTGATATCTCGGGTGCTATTAGGGATAGCGCAATAAATCAAAGTGCATTGTCTGCAGGAGGCCCAGACGCATGAATCTGTGCAGCGGGAACGACCTCGGTCCGCCAGGGACCGAGAAACCCACAGTCTCATGGGGCCGAGAACTCAGGGTCAGGCAAAAATCCAATATATATCTGGTGATATCTCGGGTGCTATTACACATAGCGCAATAAATCAAAGTGCATTGTCTGTAGGAGGCCCTGGCGCATGAATTTGTGCAGCGGAAACGACCTCGGACCACCAGGGGCCGAGAAAACCACAGTCTCATGGTGCCGGACAGTCAGGGTCAGGGGAAAATCCAATATATATCTGGTGATATCTCGGGTGCTATTAGGGATAGCGCAATTAACCAAAGTGCATTGCCTGAAGGAGGCCCTGGCGCATGAATCTGTGCAGCAGGAACAACCTCGGACCACCAGGGGCCGAGAAAATTACAGATTTTCATTATCCGTCACCCAAGGTCATGTAAAAATCCAGCATGTATCTGGTGCTATCACGGGTGCTATTAGAGATAGCGCGATATAGCAAAGTGAATTGTCTGCACGAGGCCCTGGCGCATGAATCTGTGCAGCGGGATCGACCTCGGACCACCAGGGACCGAGAAAACCACCGACACATGGTGCCGGACGGTCAGGGTCAGGGAAAAATCCAATACATATCTGGTGATATCTTGGGTGCTATTCGAGATAGGGCAATAATCCAAAGTGCATTGTCTGCAGGAGGCCCTGTCGCATGAATCGGTGCAGCGGGAGCGACCTCGGACCACCAGGGAACGAGGAGACCACCAACACATGGGGCCGGACACTCAGGGTCAGGGAAAAATCCAATATATATCTGGTGATATCTCGGGTGCTATTACAGATGGAGCAATAAACCAAAGTGCATTGTCTGCAGGAGGCCCTGGCGCATGAATCTGTGCAGCGGGAACGACCTCGGACCACCAGGGGCCGAGAAAATTACAGATTTTCGGTATCCGTCACCCAAGGTCATGTAAAAATCCAGCATGTATCTGGTGCTGTCACGGGTGCTATTAGAGATAGCGCGATATAGCAAAGTGAATTGTCTGCACGAGTCCCTGGCGCATGAATCTGTGCAGCGGGATCGACCTCGGACCACCAGGGACCGACAAAACCACCGACACATGGTGCCGGACGGTCAGGGTCAGGGAAAAATCCAATACATATCTGGTGATATCTTGGGTGCTATTCGAGATAGCGCAATAATCCAAAGTGCATTGTCTGCAGGAGGCCCTGTCGCATGAATCGGTGCAGCGGGAGCGACCTCGGACCACCGGGGAACGAGGAGACCACCGACACATGGGGCCGGACACTCAGGGTCAGGGAAAAATCCAATATATATCTGGTGATATCACGGGTGCTATTACAGATGGAGCAATAAATCAAAGTGCCTTGCCTGCAGGAGGCCCTGGCGCATGAACCTGTGCAGCGGGAACGACCTCGGACCACCAGGGACCGAGTAAACCACCGACTCATGGGGCCGGTCAACCAAGGTCATGTAAAAATCCAGCATATATCTGGTGATATCTCGGGTGCTCTTAGAGATAGCGCGATAAACCAAAGTGCACTGTCTACAGGAGGCCCTGGCGCATGAATCTGTGCAGCGGGAACGACCTCGGACCACCAGGGGCCGAGAAAACCACCGTCTCATGGGGCCGGACACTCAGGGTCTGGGAAAAAACCAATATATATCTGGTGATATCTCGGGTGCTATTCGAGATAGCGCAATAATCCAAAGTGCATTGTCTGCAGGAGGCCCTGTCGCATGAATCGGTGCAGCGGGAGCGACCTCGGACCACCAGGGAACGAGAAGACCACCGACACATGGGGCCGGACACTCAGGGTCAGGGAAAAATCCAATATATATCTGGTGATATCTCGGGTGCTATTAGAGATAGCGCAATAAACCAAACTGCCTTGCCTGCAGGAGGCCCTGTTGCATGAATCTGTGCAGCGGGAACGACCTCGCACCACCAGGAGCCGAGAAAACCATCGACTCATGGGGCCGGACACATTGGGTCGGGGAAAAATCCAATATATATCTGGTGATATCTCGGGTTCTATTAGAGATACCGCAATAAACCAAAGTGTATTATCTGCAGGCGGCCCTGGCGCATTAATCTGTGCAGCGGGAACGACCTCGGACCACCAGGGGCCGAGACAACCACCGTCTCATGGGGCCGGACACTCAGGGTCAGGGGAAAATCCAATATATATCTGGTGATATCTCGGGTTCTATTAGAGATAGCGCGATAGATCAAAGTGCATTGCCTGTACGAGGCCCTGGCGCATGAATCTGTGCAGCGGGAACGACCTCGGACCACCAGGGGCCGAGAACATTACAGATTTTCGGTATCCGTCAACCAAGGTCATGTAAAAATCCAGCATATATCTGGTGAAATCTCGGGTGCTATTACAGGTAGCGCAATAATCCAAAGTGAATTGTGTGTAGGATGCCCCGGCGCATGAATCTGTGCAGCTGCAACGACCTCGGACCACCAGGGGCCGAGAAAACCACCGACTCATGGGGCCGGATACTAAGGGTCAGGGTAAAATCCAATATATATCTGGTGATATCTCCGGTGCTATTACAGATAGCGCAATAAATCAAGGTGCATTGTCTGTAGGAGGCCCTGGCGCATGAATCTGTGCAGTGGGAACGACCTCGGGCCACCAGGGGCCGAGAAAACCACCGCCTCATGGGGCCGGACACTCAGGGTCAGGGAAAAATCCAATATATATCTGGTGATATCTCGGGTGCTATTACAGGTAGCGCAATAAATCAGAGTGCATTGTCTGAAGGAGGCCCTGGTGCATGAATCTGTGCAGCGGGAACGACCTCGGACCACCAGGGGCCGAGACAACCATCGTCTCATGGTGCCGGACACACAGGGTCAGGGAAAAATCCAATATATATCTGGTGATATCTCGGGTGCTATTAGAGATAGCGCAATAAACCAAAGTGAATTATCTGCAGGAGGCCCTGGCGCATGAATCTGTGCAGCGGGAACGACCTCGGACCACCAGGGGCCGAGAAAACCACCGTCTCATGGGGCAGACACTCAGGGTCAGGGAAAAATCCAAAATATATCTGGTGATATCTCGGGTGCTATTACAGATAGGGCAATAAATCAAAGTGCATTATCTTTAGAAGGTCCTGGCGCCTGAATCTGGCCAGCGGGAACGACCTCGGACCACCAGGGGCCGAGAAAACCACCGTCTCATGGGGCCGGACTGTCAGGGTCAGGGAAAAATCCAATATATATCTGGTGATATCTCGGGTGCTATTAGAGATAGCGCAATAAATCAAAGTGCTTTGTCTGCGGGAGGCCCTGGCGCATGAATCCGTGCAGCGGCAACGACCTCGCACCACCAGCGGCCGAGAAAACCACCGACACATGGGGCCGGACTCTCAGGGTCATGTAAAAATCCAGTATATATCTGGTGATATCTCGGGTGCTATTAGAGATAGCGCAATAAACCAAAGTGCATTGTCTGTCGAGGCCCTGGCGCATGAATCTGGCCAGCGGGAACGACCTCTGACCACCAGGGGCCGAGAAAACCACCGTCTCATGGGGCCGGATACTCAGGGTGGGTTGAAAAATTCAATATATATCTGGTGATATCTCGGGTGCTCTTACAGATAGCGCACTAAACCAAAGTAAATTATCTGCAGCGAGCCCTGGCGCATGAATCTGTACAGTGGCAACGACCTCGGACCACCAAGGGCCGAGAAAACCACCGACACATGGGGCCGCACTCACAAGGTCATGTAAAAACCCAGGATGTATCTGATGATATCTCGGGTGCTATTAGAGATAGCGCAATAAACCAAAGTGAATTGTCAGCGGGAGGCCCTGGCGCATGAATCTGTGCAGCGTCAACGACCTCGGGCCACCAGGGGCCGAGAAAACCACCGACACATGGGGCCGGTCACTCAGGGTCAGGGAAAAATCCAATATATATCTGGTGATATCTCGGGTGATATTAGAGATAGCGCAATAAACCAAAGTGAAGTGTCTGCAAGAGGCCCTGGCGCATGCATCTGTGCAGCGGGAACGACCTCGGACCACCAGGGGCCGAGAAAACCACCGACTCATGGGGCCGGATACTAAGGGTCAGGGTAAAATCCAATATATATCAGGTGATATCTCCGGTGCTATTACAGATAGCGCAATAAATCAAAGTGCATTGTCCGTATGAGACCCTTGCGCATGAATCTGTGCAGCGGAAACGACCTCGGACCACCAGGGTCCGAGAAAACCACCGACTCATGGGGCCGGATACTAAGGGTCAGGGTAAAATCCAATATATATCTGGTGATATCTCGGCTGCTATTAGAGATAGCGGAATAAATCAAAGTGCATTGTCTGCAGGAGGCCCTGGCGCATGAATCTGTGCAGCGGAAACGACCTCGGACCACCAGGGGCCGAGAAAACCACCGTCTCATGGGGCCGGACACTCAGGGTCAGGGGAAAATCCAATATATATCTGGTGATATCTCGGGTGCTATTACAGATAGCGCAATATATCAAAGTGCATTGTCTGTAGGAGGCCCTGGCGCATGAATCTGGCCAGCGGGAACGACCTCGAACCACCAGGGGCCGAGAAAACCTCCGTCTCATGGGGCCGGACACTCAGGGTCAGGGGAAAATCCAATATATATCTGGTGATATCTCGGGTGCTATTAGAGAGAGCGCAATAAACCAAAGTGAATTATCTGCAGGAGGCCCTGGCGCATGCATCTGTGCAGCGGGAACGACCTCGGACCACCAGGGGCCGAGAAAACCACCGACTCATGGGGCCGGATACTAAGGGTCAGGGTAAGATCCAATATATACCTGGTGATATCTCGGGTGCTATTAGAGATAGCGCAATAAATCATAGTGCGTTGTCTGCAGGAGGCCCTGGCGCATGAAGCTGTGTAGCGGGAACGACCGCGGACCACCAGGGGCCGAGAAAACCACAGTCTCATGGGGCCGGACACTCTGGGTCAGGGAAAAATCCAATATATATCCGGTGATATCTCGGGTGCTATTACAGATAGCGCAATAAATCACAGTGCATTGTCTGTAGGAGGCCCTGGCGCATGCATCAGGCCAGCGGGAACGACCTCGGACCACCAGGGGCCGAGAAAACCACAGTCTCATAGGGCCGGACACTCAGGCTCAGGGGAAAATCCAATATATATCTGGTGATATCTCGGGTGCTATTAGAGATAGCGCAATAAATCAAAGTGCATTGTCTGTAGGAGGCCCTGGCGCATGAATCTGGGCAGCGGGAACGACCTCGGATCACCTGGGTCCGAGAAAACCACCGTCTCATGTTGCCGGACACTCAGGGTCAGGGGAAAATCCAATATATATCTGGTGATATCTCGGCTGCTATTAGAGATAGCGCAATAAACCAAAGTGAATTATCTGCAGGAGGCCCTGGCGCATGAATCTGTGCAGCGGAAACGACCTCGGACCACCAGGGGCCGAGAAAACCACAGTCTCATGGGGCCGGACATTCAGGGTCAGGGGAAAATCCAATATATATCTGGTGATATCTCGGGTGCTATTACAGGTAGCGCAATAAATCAAAGTGCATTGTCTGAAGAAGGCCCTGGCGCATGAATCTGGCCAGCGGGAACGACCTCGAACCACCAGGGGCCGAGAAAACCTCCGTCTCATGGGGCCGGACACTCAGGGTCAGGGGAAAATCCAATATATATCTGGTGATATCTCGGGTGCTATTAGAGAGAGCGCAATAAACCAAAGTGAATTATCTGCAGGAGGCCCTGGCGCATGCATCTGTGCAGCGGGAACGACCTCGGACCACCAGGGGCCGAGAAAACCACCGTCTCATGGGGCCGGACACTCAGGGTCAGGGAAAAATCCAATATATATCTGGTGATATCTCGGGTGCTATTACAGATAGTGCAATAAACCAACGTGCATTGTCTGTAGAAGGCCCTGGCGCATGAATCTGTGCAGCGGGAACGACCTCGGACCACCAGGGGCCGAGAAAACCACAATCTCATGGGGCCGGACACTCAGGGTCGGGGAAAAATCCAATATATATCTGGTGATATCTCGGGTGCTATTAGAGATAGCGCAACAAACCAAAGAGAATTGTCTGCTGGAGGCCCTGGCGCATGAATCTGTGTAGCGGGAAGGACCTCGGATCACCAGGGGCCGAGAAAACCACCATCTCATGGGGCCGGACACTCAGGGTCAGGGAAAAATCCAATATATATCTGGTGATATCTCGGGTGCTATTTCAGATAGCGCAATAAATCAAAGTGCACCTTCGGTATGAGGACCTTGCGCATGAATCTGTGCAGCGGGAACGACCTCGGACCACCAGGGGCCGAGAAAACCACCGACACATGGCGTCGGACACCCAAGGTCATGTAAAAACCCAGTTTGTATCTGATGATATCTCGGGTGCTATTAGAGATAGCGCAATAAATCAAAGTGCTTTGTCTGCGGGAGGCCCTGGCGCATGAATCTGTGCAGCGGCAACGACCTCGCACCACCAGGGGCCGAGAAAACCACCGACACATTGGGCCGGACTCTCAGGGTCATGTAAAAATCCAGTATATATCTGGTGATATCTCGGGTGCTATTAGAGATAGCGCAATAAATCAAAGTGCAATGTCCGTAAGAGGCCCCTGCGCATGAATCTGGGCAGCGGGAACGACCTCGGACCACCAGGGGCCGAGAAAACCACCGACTCATGGGGCCGGATACTAAGGGTCAGGGTAAAATCCAATATATACCTGGTGATATCTCGGGTGCTATTAGAGATAGCGCAATAAATCATAGTGCGTTGTCTGCAGGAGGCCCTGGCGCATGAAGCTGTGTAGCGGGAACGACCGCGGACCACCAGGGGCCGAGAAAACCACCGTCTCATGGGGCCGGACACTCAGGGTCGTGTAAAAATCCAATATATATCTTGTGATATCTCGGGTGCTATTAGAGATAGCGCAATAAACCAAAGTGAATTGTCTGCAGCAGGCCCTGGCGCATGAATCTGTGCAGCGGGACCGACCTCGGACCACCAGGGGCCGAGAAAACTACCGTCACATGGCGCCGGACACCCAAGGTCATGTAAATACCCAGGATGAATCTGATGATATCTCGGGTGCTATTAGAGATAGCGCAATAAACCAATGTGAATTATCTGCAGGAGGCCCTGGCGCATGAATCTGTGCAGCGGGAACGACCTCGGACAACCACGGGCGGAGAAAACCACAGTCTCATGGGGCAGGACACTCAGGGTCAGGGAAAAATCCAATATATATCTGGTGATATCTCGGGTGCTATTACAGATAGCGCAATAAATCAAAGTGCATGGTCTGTAGAAGGCCCTGGCGCATGAACCTGGGCAGCGGGAACGACCTCGGACCACCAGGGGCCGAGAAAACCACCGTCTCATGGTGCCGGACAGTCAGGGTCAGGGGAAAATCCAATATATATCTGGTGATATCTCGGGTGCTATTAGAGATAGCGCAATAAATCAAATTGCATTGTCTGTAGGAGGCCCTGGCGCATGAATCTGGGCAGCGGGAACGACCTCGGACCACCAGGGTCCGAGAAAACCACCGTCTCATGTTGCCGGACTCTCAGGGTCAGGGGAAAATCCAATATATATCTGGTGATATCTCGGGTGCTATTAGAGATAGCGCAATAAACCAAAGTGAATTATCTGCAGGAGGCCCTGGCGCATGAATCTGTGCAGCGGGAACGACCTCGGAACACCAGGGGCCGAGAAAACCACCGTCTCATGGGGTCGGACACTCAGGGTCAGGGAAAAATCCAATATATATCTGGTGATATCTCGGGTGCTATTAGAGATAGCGCAATAAATCAAATTGCATTGTCTGTAGGAGGCCCTGGCGCATGAATCTGGGCAGCGGGAACGACCTCGGACCACCAGGGTCCGAGAAAACCACCGTCTCATGTTGCCGGACTCTCAGGGTCAGGGGAAAATCCAATATATATCTGGTGATATCTCGGGTGCTATTACACATAGCGCAATAAATCAAAGTGCATTGTCTGTAGGAGGCCCTGGCGCATGAATCTGGGCAGCGGGAACGACCTCGGACCACCAGGGGCCGAGAAAACCACCGTCTCATGTTGCCGGACTCTCAGGGTCAGGGGAAAATCCAATATATATCTGGTGATATCTCGGGTGCTATTAGAGATAGCGCAATAAACCAAAGTGAATTATCTGCAGGAGGCCCTGGCGCATGAATCTGTGCAGCGGGAACGACCTCGGGCCACCAGGGGCCGAGAAAACCACCGTCTCATGGGGCCGGACACTCAGGGTCGGGTAAAAATCCAATATATATCTGGTGATATCTCGGGTGCTATTAGAGATAGCGCAATAAACCAAAGTGAATTGTCTGCAGCAGGCCCTGGCGCATGAATCTGTGCAGCGGGACCGACCTCGGACCACCAGGGGCCGAGAAAACCACCGTCACATGGCGCCGGACACCCAAGGTCATGTAAATACCCAGGATGAATCTGATGATATCTCGGGTGCTATTAGAGATAGCGCAATAAACCAAAGTGAATTATCTGCAGGAGGCCCTGGCGCATGAATCTGTGCAGCGGGAACGACCTCGGACAACCACGGGTGGAGAAAACCACAGTCTCATGGGGCAGGACACTCAGGGTCAGGGAAAAATCCAATATATATCTGGTGATATCTCGGGTGCTATTACAGATAGCGCAATAAATCAAAGTGCATGGTCTGTAGAAGGCCCCGGCGCATGAATCTGGGCAGCGGGAACGACCTCGGTCCGCCAGGGACCGAGAAACCCACAGTCTCATGGGGCCGAGAACTCAGGGTCAGGCAAAAATCCAATATATACCTGGTGATATCTCGGGTGCTATTAGAGATAGCGCAATAAACCAAAGTGAATTATCT
Organism: Nomia melanderi; assembly: GCF_051020985.1. NCBI lineage: Eukaryota > Metazoa > Arthropoda > Insecta > Hymenoptera > Halictidae > Nomia > Nomia melanderi. The sequence goes on from NW_027475186.1 coordinate 41,651, forward strand.
GCACGAGGCACTGGCGCATGAATCTGTGCAGCGGGAACGACCTCGGAACACCAGGGGCCGAGAAAACCACAGTCTCATGTGGCCGGACACTCAGGGTCCGGGGAAAATCCAATATATATCTGGTGATATCTCGTGTGCTATTACACATAGCGCAATAAATCAAAGTGCATTGTCTGTAGGAGGCCCTGGCGCATGAATCTGTGCAGCGGGAACGACCTCGGACCACCAGGGGCCGAGAAAACCACAGTCTCATGGTGCCGGACAGTCAGGGTCAGGGGAAAATCCAATATATATCTGGTGATATCTCGGGTGCTATTAGGGATAGCGCAATTAACCAACGTGAATTATCTGCAGGAGGCCCCGGCGCATGAACCTGTGCAGCGGGAATGACCTCGGACCACGAGGGGCCGAGAAAACCACCGTCTCATGGGGCCGGACACTCAGGGACAGTGAAAAATCCAATATATATCTGATGCTATCTCGGGTGCTATTAGAGAGAGCGCAATAAACCAAAGTGAATTATCTGCAGGAGGCCCTGGCGCATGAATGTGTGCAGTGGGAACGACCTCGGACCACCAGAGTCCGAGAAAACCACCGTCTCATGGGGTCGGACACTCAGGGTCAGGGAAAAATCCAATATATATCTGGTGATATCTCGGGTGCTATTAGAGATAGCGCAATAAATCAAATTGCATTGTCTGTAGGAGGCCCTGGCGCATGAATCTGGGCAGCGAGAACGACCTCGGACCACCAGGGTCCGAGAAAACCACCGTCTCATGTTGCCGGACTCTCAGGGTCAGGGGAAAATCCAATATATATCTGGTGATATCTCGGGTGCTATTAGAGATAGCGCAATAAACCAAAGTGAATTATCTGCAGGAGGCCCTGGCGCATGAATCTGTGCAGCGGGTACGACCTCGGACCACCAGGGGCCGAGAAAACCACCGTCTCATGGGGCCGGACACTCAGGGTCGGGTAAAAATCCAATATATATCTGGTGATATCTCGGCTGCTATTAGAGATAGCGCAATAAACCAAAGTGAATTGTCTGCAGCAGGCCCTGGCGCATGAATCTGTGCAGCGGGACCGACCTCGGACCACCAGGGGCCGAGAAAACCACCGTCACATGGCGCCGGACACCCAAGGTCATGTAAATACCCAGGATGTATCTGATGATATCTCGGGTGCTATTAGAGATAGCGCAATAAACCAAAGTGAATTATCTGCAGGTGGCCCTGGCGCATGAATCTGTGCAGCGGGAACGACCTCGGACCACCAGGGGCCGAGAAAACCACAGTCTCATGGGGCCGAGAACTCAGGGTCAGGGAAAAATCCATTATATATCTGGTGATATCTCGGGTGCTTTTAGAGATAGCGCAATAAATCAAAGTGAATTATCTGCAGGAGGCCCTGGCGCATGAATCTGTGCAGCGGGAACGACCTCGGACCACCAGGGGCCGAGAAAACCACAGTCTCATGTGGCCGGACACTCAGGGTCCGGGGAAAATCCAATTTATATCTGGTGATATCTCGGGTGCTATTACACATAGCGCAATAAATCAAAGTGCATTGTCTGCAGGAGGCCCTGTCGCATGAATGTGTGCAGCGGGAACGACCTCGGACAACCAGGGGCCGAGAAAACCACAGTCTCATGGGGCCGGACACTCAGGGTCAGGGGAAAATCCAATATATATATCTGGTGATATCTCGGGTGCTATTAGAGATAGCGCAATAAATCAAAGTGCATTGTCTGCAGGAGGCCCAGACGCATGAATCTGTGCAGCGGGAACGACCTCGGTCCACCAGGGGCCGAGAAAACCACAGTCTCATGGGGCCGGACACTCAGGGTCAGGCAAAAATCCAATATATATCTGGTGATATCTCGGGTGCTATTAGAGATAGCGCAATAAACCAAAGTGAATTATCTGCAGAAGGCCCTGGCGCATGAATCTGTGCAGCGGGAACGACCTCGGACCACCAGGGGCCGTGAAAACCCCAGTCTCATGTGGCCGGACACTCAGTGTCAGGGGAAAATCCAATATATATCTGGTGATATCTCGGGTGCTATTACACATAGCGCAATAAATCAAAGTGCATTGTCTGTAGGAGGCCCTGGCGCATGAATCTGTACAGCGGGAACGACCTCGGTCCACCAGGGGCCGAGAAAACCACAGTCTCATGGTGCCGGACAGTCAGGGTCAGGGGAAAATCCAATATATATCTGGTGATATCTCGGGTGGTATTAGGGATAGCGCAATTAACCAAAGTGAATTATCTGCAGGAAGCCCTGGCGCATGAACCTGTGCAGCGGGAACGACCTCGGACCACCAGGGGCCGAGAAAACCACCGTCTCATGGGGCCGGACACTCAGGGACAGTGAAAAATCCAATATATATCTGATGCTATCTCGGGTGCTATTAGAGAGAGCGCAATAAACCAAAGTGAATTATCTGCAGGAGGCCCTGGCGCATGAATGTGTGCAGTGGGAACAACCTCGGACCACCAGAGTCCGAGAAAACCACCGTCTCATGGTGCCGGACAGTCAGGGTCAGGGGAAAATCCAATATATATCTGGTGATATCTCGGGTGCTATTAGGGATAGCGCAATAAATCAAAGTGCATTGTCTGCAGGAGGCCCAGACGCATGAATCTGTGCAGCGGGAACGACCTCGGACCACCAGAGTCCGAGAAAACCACCGTCTCATGGGGTCGGACACTCAGGGTCAGGGAAAAATCCAATATATATCTGGTGATATCTCGGGTGCTATTACACATAGCGCAATAAATCAAAGTGCATTGTCTGTAGGAGGCCCTGGCGCATGAATCTGTGCAGCGGAAACGACCTCGGACCACCAGGGGCCGAGAAAACCACAGTCTCATGGTGCCGGACAGTCAGGGTCAGGGGAAAATCCAATATATATCTGGTGATATCTCGGGTGCTATTAGGGATAGCGCAATTAACCAAAGTGAATTATCTGCAGGAGGCCCTGGCGCATGAATCTGTGAAGCGGGAACGATCTCGGACCACCAGGGGCCGAGAAAACCACCGTCTCATGGGGCCGGACACTCAGGGTCAGTGAAAAATCCAATATATATCTGATGATATCTCGGGTGCTATTAGAGAGAGCGCAATAAACCAAAGTGAATTATCTGCAGGAGGCCCTGGCGCATGAATCTGTGCAGCGGGAACGACCTCGGACCACCAGGGGCCGAGAAAACCACCGTCTCATGGGGCCGGACACTCAGGGTCGGGTAAAAATCCAATATATATCTGGTGATATCTCGGGTGCTATTAGAGATAGCGCAATAAACCAAAGTGAATTGTCTGCAGGAGGCCCTGGCGCATGAATCTGTGCAGCGGGAACGACCTCGGACCACCAGGGGCCGAGAAAACCACAGTCTCATGGGGCCGAGAACTCAGGGTCAGGGAAAAATCCATTATATATCTGGTGATATATCGGGTGCCATTAGAGATAGCGCGATAAATCAAAGTGCATTGTCTGCAGGAGGCCCTGACGCATGAATCTGTGCAGAGGGAACGACCTCGGACAACCAGGGGCCGAGACAACCACCGTCTCATGGGGCCGGACACTCAGGGTCAGGGGAAAATCCAATATATATCTGGTGATATCTCGGGTGCTATTAGACATAGCGCAATAAATCAGAGTGCATTGTCTGCAGGAGGCCCAGACGCATGAATCTGTGCAGCGGGAACGAGCTCGGTCCACCAGCGGCGGAGAAAACCACAGTCTCATGGGGCCGAAAACTCAGGGTCAGGCAAAAGTCCAATATATATCTGGTGATATCTCGGGTGCTATTAGAGATAGCGCAATAAACCAAAGTGAATTATCTGCAGGAGGCACTGGCGCATGAATCTGTGCAGCGGGAACGACCTCGGAACACCAGGGGCCGAGAAAACCACAGTCTCATGTGGCCGGACACTCAGGGTCCGGGGAAAATCCAATATATATCTGGTGATATCTCGTGTGCTATTACACATAGCGCAATAAATCAAAGTGCATTGTCTGTAGGAGGCCCTGGCGCATGAATCTGTGCAGCGGGAACGACCTCGGACCACCAGTGTCCGAGAAAACCACCGTCTCATGTTGCCGGACACTCAGGGTCAGGGGAAAATCCAATATATATCTGGAGATATCTCGGGTGCTATTAGAGATAGCGCAATAAACCAAAGTGAATTATCTGCAGGAGGCACTGGCGCATGAATCTGTGCAGCGGGAACGACCTCGGAACACCAGGGGCCGAGAAAACCACAGTCTCATGTGGCCGGACACTCAGGGTCCGGGGAAAATCCAATATATATCTGGTGATATCTCGTGTGCTATAACACATAGCGCAATAAATCAAAGTGCATTGTCTGTAGGAGGCCCTGGCGCATGAATCTGTGCAGCGGGAACGACCTCGGACCACCAGGGGCCGAGAAAACCACAGTCTCATGGTGCCGGACAGTCAGGGTCAGGGGAAAATCCAATATATATCTGGTGATATCTCGGGTGCTATTAGGGATAGCGCAATTAACCAACGTGAATTATCTGCAGGAGGCCCCGGCGCATGAACCTGTGCAGCGGGAATGACCTCGGACCACGAGGGGCCGAGAAAACCACCGTCTCATGGGGCCGGACACTCAGGGACAGTGAAAAATCCAATATATATCTGATGCTATCTCGGGTGCTATTAGAGAGAGCGCAATAAACCAAAGTGAATTATCTGCAGGAGGCCCTGGCGCATGAATGTGTGCAGTGGGAACGACCTCGGACCACCAGAGTCCGAGAAAACCACCGTCTCATGGGGTCGGACACTCAGGGTCAGGGAAAAATCCAATATATATCTGGTGATATCTCGGGTGCTATTAGAGATAGCGCAATAAATCAAATTGCATTGTCTGTAGGAGGCCCTGGCGCATGAATCTGGGCAGCGAGAACGACCTCGGACCACCAGGGTCCGAGAAAACCACCGTCTCATGTTGCCGGACTCTCAGGGTCAGGGGAAAATCCAATATATATCTGGTGATATCTCGGGTGCTATTAGAGATAGCGCAATAAACCAAAGTGAATTATCTGCAGGAGGCCCTGGCGCATGAATCTGTGCAGCGGGAACGACCTCGGACCACCAGGGGCCGAGAAAACCACCGTCTCATGGGGCCGGACACACAGGGTCGGGTAAAAATCCAATATATATCTGGTGATATCTCGGCTGCTATTAGAGATAGCGCAATAAACCAAAGTGAATTGTCTGCAGCAGGCCCTGGCGCATGAATCTGTGCAGCGGGACCGACCTCGGACCACCAGGGGCCGAGAAAACCACCGTCACATGGCGCCGGACACCCAAGGTCATGTAAATACCCAGGATGTATCTGATGATATCTCGGGTGCTATTAGAGATAGCGCAATAAACCAAAGTGAATTATCTGCAGGTGGCCCTGGCGCATGAATCTGTGCAGCGGGAACGACCTCGGACCACCAGGGGCCGAGAAAACCACAGTCTCATGGGGCCGAGAACTCAGGGTCAGGGAAAAATCCATTATATATCTGGTGATATCTCGGGTGCTTTTAGAGATAGCGCAATAAATCAAAGTGAATTATCTGCAGGAGGCCCTGGCGCATGAATCTGTGCAGCGGGAACGACCTCGGACCACCAGGGGCCGAGAAAACCACAGTCTCATGTGGCCGGACACTCAGGGTCCGGGGAAAATCCAATATATATCTGGTGATATCTCGGGTGCTATTACACATAGCGCAATAAATCAAACTGCATTGTCTGCAGGAGGCCCTGTCGCATGAATGTGTACAGCGGGAACGACCTCGGACAACCAGGGGCCGAGAAAACCACAGTCTCATGGGGCCGGACACTCAGGGTCAGGGGAAAATCCAATATATATATCTGGTGATATCTCGGGTGCTATTAGAGATAGCGCAATAAATCAAAGTGCATTGTCTGCAGGAGGCCCAGACGCATGAATCTGTGCAGCGGGAACGACCTCGGTCCACCAGGGGCCGAGAAAACCACAGTCTCATGGGGCCGGACACTCAGGGTCAGGCAAAAATCCAATATATATCTGGTGATATCTCGGGTGCTATTAGAGATAGCGCAATAAACCAAAGTGAATTATCTGCAGAAGGCCCTGGCGCATGAATCTGTGCAGCGGGAACGACCTCGGACCACCAGGGGCCGTGAAAACCCCAGTCTCATGTGGCCGGACACTCAGTGTCAGGGGAAAATCCAATATATATCTGGTGATATCTCGGGTGCTATTACACATAGCGCAATAAATCAAAGTGCATTGTCTGTAGGAGGCCCTGGCGCATGAATCTGTACAGCGGGAACGACCTCGGTCCACCAGGGGCCGAGAAAACCACAGTCTCATGGTGCCGGATAGTCAGGGTCAGGGGAAAATCCAATATATATCTGGTGATATCTCGGGTGGTATTAGGGATAGCGCAATTAACCAAAGTGAATTATCTGCAGGAGGCCCTGGCGCATGAACCTGTGCAGCGGGAACGACCTCGGACCACCAGGGGCCGAGAAAACCACCGTCTCATGGGGCCGGACACTCAGGGACAGTGAAAAATCCAATATATATCTGATGCTATCTCGGGTGCTATTAGAGAGAGCGCAATAAACCAAAGTGCATTGTCTGCAGGAGGCCCAGACGCATGAATCTGTGCAGCGGGAACGACCTCGGACCACCAGAGTCCGAGAAAACCACCGTCTCATGGGGTCTGACACTCAGGGTCAGGGAAAAATCCAATATATATCTGGTGATATCTCGGGTGCTATTACACATAGCGCAATAAATCAAAGTGCATTGTCTGTAGGAGGCCCTGGCGCATGAATCTGTGCAGCGGAAACGACCTCGGACCACCAGGGGCCGAGAAAACCACAGTCTCATGGTGCCGGACAGTCAGGGTCAGGGGAAAATCCAATATATATCTGGTGATATCTCGGGTGCTATTAGGGATAGCGCAATTAACCAAAGTGAATTATCTGAAGGAGGCCCTGGCGCATGAATCTGTGAAGCGGGAACGACCTCGGACCACCAGGGGCCGAGAAAACCACCGTCTCATGGGGCCGGACACTCAGGGTCAGTGAAAAATCCAATATATATCTGATGATATCTCGGGTGCTATTAGAGAGAGCGCAATAAACCAAAGTGAATTATCTGCAGGAGGCCCTGGCGCATGAATCTGTGCAGCGGGAACGACCTCGGACCACCAGGGGCCGAGAAAACCACCGTCTCATGGGGCCGGACACTCAGGGTCGGGTAAAAATCCAATATATATCTGGTGATATCTCGGGTGCTATTAGAGATAGCGCAATAAACCAAAGTGAATTGTCTGCAGGAGGCCCTGGCGCATCAATCTGTGCAGCGGGAACGACCTCGGACCACCAGGGGCCGAGAAAACCACAGTCTCATGGGGCCGAGAACTCAGGGTCAGGGAAAAATCCATTATATATCTGGTGATATATCGGGTGCCATTAGAGATAGCGCGATAAATCAAAGTGCATTGTCTGCAGGAGGCCCTGACGCATGAATCTGTGCAGAGGGAACGACCTCGGACAACCAGGGGCCGAGACAACCACCGTCTCATGGGGCCGGACACTCAGGGTCAGGGGAAAATCCAATATATATCTGGTGATATCTCGGGTGCTATTAGAGATAGCGCAATAAATCAGAGTGCATTGTCTGCAGGAGGCCCAGACGCATGAATCTGTGTAGCGGGAACGAGCTCGGTCCACCAGCGGCGGAGAAAACCCCAGTCTCATGGGGCCGAAAACTCAGGATCAGGCAAAAATCCAATATATATCTGGTGATATCTCGGGTGCTATTAGAGATAGCGCAATAAACCAAAGTGAATTATCTGCAGGAGGCACTGGCGCATGAATCTGTGCAGCGGGAACGACCTCGGAACACCAGGGGCCGAGAAAACCACAGTCTCATGTGGCCGGACACTCAGGGTCCGGGGAAAATCCAATATATATCTGGTGATATCTCGTGTGCTATTACACATAGCGCAATAAATCAAAGTGCATTGTCTGTAGGAGGCCCTGGCGCATGAATCTGTGCAGCGGGAACGACCTCGGACCACCAGGGGCCGAGAAAACCACAGTCTCATGGTGCCGGACAGTCAGGGTCAGGGGAAAATCCAATATATATCTGGTGATATCTCGGGTGCTATTAGGGATAGCGCAATTAACCAAAGTGAATTATCTGCAGGAGGCCCTGGCGGATGAATCTGTGCAGCGGGTACGACCTCGGACCACCACGGGCGGAGAAAACCACAGTCCCATGGGGCCGGACACTCTGGGTCAGGGAAAAATCCAATATATATCTGGTGATATCTCGGCTGCTATTAGAGATAGCGCAATAAATCAAAGTGCATTGTCTGCAGGAGGCCCTGGCGCATGAATCTGGGCTGCGGGAACGACCTCGGATCACCAGGGTCCGAGAAAACCACCGTCTCATGTTGCCGGACACTCAGGGTCAGGGGAAAATCCAATATATATCTGGTGATATCTCGGGTGCTATTAGAGATAGCGCAATAAACCAAAGTGAATTATCTGCAGGAGGCCCTGGCGTATGAATCTGTGCAGCGGGAACGACCTCGGACCACCAGGGGCCGAGAAAACCACCGTCTCATGGGGCCGGACACTCAGGGTCGGGTGAAAATCCAATATATATCTGGTGATATCTCGGTTGCTATTAGAGATAGCGCAATAAACCAAAGTGAATTGTCTGCAGGAGGCCCTGGCGCATGAATCTGTGCAGCGGGACCGACCTCGGACCACCAGGGGCCGAGAAAACCACCGTCACATGGCGCCGGACACCCAAGGTCATGTAAATACCCAGGATGTATCTGATGATATCTCGGGTGCTATTAGAGATAGCGCAATAAACCAAAGTGAATTATCTGCAGGAGGCCCTGGCGCATGAATCTGTGCAGCGGGAACGACCTCGGACCACCAGGGGCCGAGAAAACCACAGTCTCATGGGGCCGAGAACTCAGGGTCAGGGAAAAATCCATTATATATCTGGTGATATATCGGGTGCCATTAGAGATAGCGCGATAAATCAAAGTGCATTGTCTGCAGGAGGCCCTGACGCATGAATCTGTGTAGCGGGAACGACCTCGGACCACCAGGGGCCGAGACAACCACCGTCTCATGGGGCCGGACACTCAGGGTCAGGGGAAAATCCAATATATATCTGGTGATATCTCGGGTGCTATTAGCGATAGCGCAATAAATCAAAGTGCATTGTCTGCAGGAGGCCCAGACGCATGAATCTGTGCAGCGGGAAGGAGCTCGGTCCACCAGCGGCGGAGAAAACCACAGTCTCATGGGGCCGAGAACTCAGGGTCAGGCAAAAATCCAATATATATCTGGTGATATCTCGGGTGCTATTGGAGATAGCGCAATAAACCAAAGTGAATTGTCTGCGGGGGGCCCTGGCGCATGAATTTGTGCAGCGGGAACGACCTCGGACCACCAGGGGCCGAGAAAACCACCGACACATGGCGACGGACACCCAAGGTCATGTAAATACCCAGGATGTATCTGATGATATCTCGGATGCTATTAGAGATAGCGCAATAAACCAAAGTGAATTAACTGCAGGAGGCCCTGGCGCATGAATCTGTGCAGCGGGAACGACCTCGGACCACCACGGGCGGAGAAAACCACAGTCTCATGGGGCCGGACACTCAGGGTCGGGTAAAAATCCAATATATATCAGGTGATATCTCGGGTGCTATTAGAGATAGCGCAATAAACCAAAGTGAATTGTCCGCAGGAGGCCCTGGCGCATGAATCTGTGCAGCGGGAACGACCTCGGACCACCAGGGGCCGAGACAACCACCGTCTCATGGGGCCGGACACTCAGGGTCAGGGGAAAATCCAATATATATCTGGTGATATCTCGGGTGCTATTAGAGATAGCGCAATAAATCAAAGTGCATTGTCTGCAGGAGGCCCAGACGCATGAATCTGTGCAGCGGGAACGAGCTCGGTCCACCAGCGGCGGAGAAAACCACAGTCTCATGGGGCCGAGAACTCAGGGTCAGGCAAAAATCCAATATATATCTGGTGATATCTCGGGTGCTATTAGAGATAGCGCAATAAACCAAAGTGAATTGTCTGCGGGAGGCCCTGGCGCATGAATCTGTGCAGCGGCAACGACCTCGGGCCACCAGGGGCCGAGAAAACCACCGACACATGGGGCCGGACACTCAGTGTCAGGGTAAAATCCAATATATATCTGGTGATATCTCGGCTGCTATTAGAGATAGCGCAATAAATCAAAGTGCATTGTCTGCAGGAGGCCCTGGCGCATGAATCTGGGCAGCGGGAACGACCTCGGATCACCAGGGTCCGAGAAAACCACCGTCTCATGTTGCCGGACACTCAGGGTCAGGGGAAAATCCAATATATATCTGGTGATATCTCGGCTGCTATTAGAGATAGCGCAATAAACCAAAGTGAATTATCTGCAGGAGGCCCTGGCCCATGAATCTGTGCAGCGGGAACGACCTCGGACCACCAGGGGTTGAGAAAACCACAGTCTCATGGGGCCGAGAACTCAGGGTCAGGGAAAAATCCATTATATATCTGGTGATATATCGGGTGCCATTAGAGATAGCGCGATAAATCAAAGTCCATTGTCTGCAGGAGGCCCTGACGCATGAATCTGTGCAGCGGGAACGACCTCGGACCACCAGGGGCCGAGACAACCACCGTCTCATGGGGCCGGACACTCAGGGTCAGGGTAAAATCCAATATATATCTGGTGATATCTCGGGTGCTATTAGAGATAGCGCAATAAATCAAAGTGCATTGTCTGCAGGAGGCCCAGACGCATGAATCTGTGCAGCGGGAACGAGCTCGGCCCACCAGCGGCGGAGAAAACCACAGTCTCATGGGGCCGAGAACTCAGGGTCAGGGAAAAATCCAATATATATCTGGTGATATCTCGGGTGCTATTAGAGATAGCGCAATAAACCAAAGTGAATTGTCTGCGGGAGGCCCTGGCGCATGAATCTGTGCAGCGGGAACGACCTCGGACCACCAGGGGCCGAGAAAACCACAGTCTCATGGGGCCGGACACTCAGGGTCAGGGGAAAGTCCAATATATATCTGGTGATATCTCGGGTGCTATTAGAGAGAGCGCAATAAATCAAAGTGCATTGTCTGCAGGAGGCCCAGACGCATGAATCTATACAGCGGCAACGACCTCGGACCACCAAGGGCCGAGAAAACCACCGACACATGGGGCCGCACTCCCAAGGTCATGTAAAAACCCAGGATGTATCTGATGATATCTCGGGTGCTATTAGAGATAGCGCAATAAACCAAAGTGAATTGTCTGCGGGAGGCCCTGGCGCATGAATCTGTGCAGCGGCAACGACCTCGGGCCACCAGGGGCCGAGAAAACCACCGACACATGGGGCCGGACACTCAGGGTCAGGGTAAAATACAATATATATCTGGTGATATCTCGGCTGCTATTAGAGATAGCGCAATAAATCAAAGTGCATTGTCTGCAGGAGGCCCTGGCGCATGAATCTGTGCAGCGGGAACGACCTCGGATCACCAGGGTCCGAGAAAACCACCGTTTCATGTTGCCGGACACTCAGGGTCAGGGGAAAATCCAATATATATCCGGTGATATCTCGGGTGCTATTAGAGATAGCGCAATAAACCAAAGTGAATTATCTGCAGGAGGCCCTGGCGCATGAATCTGTGCAGCGGGAACGACCTCGGACCACCAGGGGCCGAGAAAACCACCGTCTCATGGGGCCGGACACTCAGGGTCGGGTAAAGATCCAATATATATCTGGTGATATCTCGGTTGCTATTAGAGATAGCGCAATAAACCAAAGTGAATTGTCTGCAGGAGGCCCTGGCGCATGAATCTGTGCAGCGGCAACGACCTCGGACCACCAGCGGCCGAGAAAACCACCGTCACATGGCGCCGGACACCCAAGGTCATGTAAATACCCAGGATGTATCTGATGATATCTCGGGTGCTATTAGAGATAGCGCAATAAACCAAAGTGAATTATCTGCAGGAGGCCCTGGCGCATGAATCTGTGCAGCGGGAACGACCTCGGACCACCAGGGGCCGAGAAAACCACAGTCTCATGGGGCCGAGAACTCAGGGTCAGGGAAAAATCCATTATATATCTGGTGATATATCGGGTGCCATTAGAGATAGCGCGATAAATCAAAGTGCATTGTCTGCAGGAGGCCCTGACGCATGAATCTGTGCAGAGGGAACGACCTCGGACCACCAGGGGCCGAGACAACCACCGTCTCATGGGGCCGGACACTCAGGGTCAGGGGAAAATCCAATATATATCTGGTGATATCTCGGGTGCTATTAGAGATAGCGCAATAAGTCAAAGTGCATTGTCTGTAGGAGGCCCTGGCGCATGAATCTGACCAGCGGGAACGACCTCGGACCACCAGGGGCCGAGAAAACCACAGTCTCATGGGGCCGGACACTCAGGGTCAGGGGAAAATCCAATATATATCTGGTGATATCTCGGGTGCTATTAGGCATAGCGCAATTAACCAAAGTGAATTATCTGCAGGAGGCCCTGCCGCATGAATCTGTGAAGCGGGAACGACCTCGGACCACCAGGGGCCGAGAAAACCACCGTCTCATGGGGCCGGACACTCAGGGTCAGTGAAAAATCCAATATATATCTGATGATATCTCGGGTGCTATTAGAGAGAGCGCAATAAACCAAAGTGAATTATCTGCAGGAGGCCCTGGCGCATGAATGTGTGCAGTGGGAACGACCTCGGACCACCAGGGCCCGAGAAAACCACCGTCTCATGGGGTCGGACACTCAGGGTCAGGGAAAAATCCAATATATATCTGGTGATATCTCGGGTGCTATTAGGGATAGCGCAATAAATCAAAGTGCATTGTCTGTAGGAGGCCCTGGCGCATGAATCTGACCAGCGGGAACGACCTCGGACCGCCAGGGGCCGAGAAAACCACAGTCTCATGGGGCCGGACACTCAGGGTCAGGGGAAAATCCAATATATATCTGGTGATATCTCGGGTGCTATTAGAGAGAGCGCAATAAACCAAAGTGAATTATCTGCAGGAGGCCCTGGGGCATGAATCTGTGCAGCGGCAACGACCTCGGACCACCACGGGCCGAGAAAACCACCGTCTCATGGGGCCGGACACTCAGGGTCAGGGAATAATCCAATATATATCTGGTGATATCTCGGGTGCTAATACAGATAGCGCAATAAATCAATGTGCATTGTCTGTAGGAGGCCCAGGCTCATGAATCTGTGCAGCTCGAACGACCTCGGACCACCAGGGGCCGAAAAAGCCACCGTCTCATGGGGCCGGACACACAGGGTCAGGGAAAAATCCAATATATATCTGGTGATACCTCGGGTGCTATTACAGAGAGCCCAATAAATCAAAGTGCATTGTCTGTAGGAGGCCCTGGCGTATGAATCTGGCCAGCGGGAACGACATCGGACCACCAGGGGCCGAGAAAATTACATATTTTCGGTATCCGTCACCCAATGTCATGTAAAAATACAGCATATATATAGAGCTTTCTCGGGTGCTATTACAGATAGCGCAATAAATCAAAGTGCATTGTCTGTAGGGGGCCCTGGCGTATGAATCTGGGCAGCGGGAACGACCTCGGACCACCAGGGGCCGAGAAAACCACCGTCTCATGGGGCCGGACACTCAGGGTCAGGGGAAAATCCAATATATATCTGGTGATATCTCGGGTGCTATTAGAGATAACGCAATAAACCAAAGTGAATTATCTGCAGGAGGCCCTGGCGCATGCATCTGTGCAGCCGGAACGACCTCCGACCACCAGGGGCCGAGTAAACCACCGTCTCATGGGGCCGGACACTCAGGGTCAGCTGAAAATCCAATATATATCTGGTGATATCTCGGGTGCTATTAGAGATATCGCAATAAACCAAAGTGAATTATCTGCAGGAGGCCCTGGTGCATGCATCTGTGCAGCGGGAACGACCTCGGACCACCACGGGCAGAGAAAACCACCGTCTCATGGGGCCGGACACTCAGGGTCAGGGAAAAATCCAATATATATCTGGTGATATCTAGGGTGCTATTACAGATAGCCCAATAAATCAAAGTGCATTGTCTGTAGGAGGCCCTGGCGCATGAATCTGTGCAGCTCGAACGACCTCGGACCACCAGGGACCGAGAAAACCACCGTCTCATGGGGCCGGACACTCAGTGTCAGGGAAAAATCCATTATATATCTGGCGATATCTCGGGTGCTATTAGAGATAGCGCAATAAATAAAAGTGAATTGTCTGTAGGAGGCCCTGGCGCATGAATCTGGGCAGCGGGAACGACCTCGGACCACCAGGGGCCGAGAAAACCACAGTCTCATAGGGCCGGACACTCAGGGTCAGGGGAAAATCCAATATATATCTGGTGATATCTCGGGTGCTATTAGAGATAGCGCAATAAATCGAAGTGCATTGACGGTATGAGGCCCTTGCGCATGAATCTGTGCAGCGGGGACGACCTCCGACCACCAGGGGCCGAGTAAACCACCGTCTCATGGGGCCGGACACTCAGGGTCAGGGAAAAATCCAATATATATATGGTGATATCTCGGGTGCTTTTAGAGATAGCGCAATAAACCAAAGTGAGTTATCTGCAGGAGGCCCTGGCGCATGAATCTGTGCAGCGGGAACGACCACGGAAAACCACGGGCCGAGAAAACCACCGTCTCATGGGGCCGGACACTCAGGGTCAGGGAATAATCCAATATATATCTGGTCATATCGCGGGTGCTATTACAGATAGCGCAATAAACCAAAGTGAATTATCTGCAGGAGGCCCTGGCGCATGCATCTGTGCAGCCGGAACGACCTCCGACCACCAGGGGCCGAGTAAACCACTGTCTCATGGGGCCGGACACTCAGGGTCAGCGGAAAATCCAATATATATCTGGTGATATCTCGGGTGCTATTAGAGATATCGCAATAAACCAAAGTGAATTATCTCCAGCAGGCCCTGGCGCACGCATCTGTGCAGCGGGAACGACCTCCGACCACCAGGGGCCGAGTAAACCACCGTCTCATGGGGCCGGACACTCAGGGTCAGGGAAAAATCCAATATATATCTGGTGATATCTCGGGTGCTATTAGAGATACCGCAATAAACCAAAGTGAGTTATCTGCAGGAGGCCCTGGCGCATGAATCTGTGCAGCGGGAACGACCACGGAAAACCACGGGCCGAGAAAACCACCGTCTCATGGGGCCGGACACTCAGGGTCAGGGAAAAATCCAATATATATCTGGTGATATCTCGGGTGCTTTTAGAGATAGCGCAATAAACCAAAGTGAGTTGTCTGCAGGAGGCCCTGGCGCATGAATCTGTGCAGCGGGAACGACCACGGAAAACCACGGGCCGAGAAAACCACCGTCTCATGGGGCCGGACACGCAGGGACAGGGAAAAATCCAATATATATCTGGTGATATCTCAGGTGCTATTAGAGATAGCGCAATAAACCAAAGTGAGTTATCTGCAGGAGGCCCTGGCGCATGAATCTGTGCAGCGAGAACGACCACGGAAAACCACGGGCCGAGAAAACCACCGCCTCATGGGGCCGGACACTCCGGGTCAGGTAATAATCCAATATATATCTGGTGATATCTCGGGTGCTATTACAGATAGCGCAATAAATCAAAGTGCATTGTCTGTAGGAGGCCCTGGCGCATGAATCTGGCCAGCGGGAACGACATCGGACCACCATGGGCCGAGAAAATTACAGACTTTCGGTATCCGTCACCCAACGTCATGTAAAAATACAGCATATATATGGAGCTTTCTCGGGTGCTATTACAGATAGCGCAATAAATCAAAGTGCATTGTCTGTAGGAGGCCCTGGCGCATGAATCTGTCTAGCGGCAGCGACCTCGGACCACCAGGGGCCGAGAAAACCACCGACACATGGCGCCGGACACCCAAGGTCATGTAAATACTCAGGATGTATCTGATGATATCTCCGCTGCTATTAGAGATAGCGCAATAAATCAAAGTGCATTGTCTGCAGGAAGCCCTGACGCATGAATCTGAGCAGCGGGAACGACCTCGGACCACCAGGGGCCGAGAAAACCACAGTCTCATGGGGCCGGATACTAAGGGTCAGGGAAAAATCCAATATATATCTGGTGATATCTCGGGTGCTATTAGAGATAGCGCAATAAATCAAAGTGCATTGTCTGTAGGAGGCCCTGGCGCATGAATCTGGCCAGCGGGATCGACCTCGGACCACCAGGGGCCGAGAAAACCACCGTCTCATGGGGCCGGACACTCAGGGTCAGGGGAGAAGCCAATATATATCTGGTTATATCTCGGGTGCTATTAGAGATAGCGCAATAAATCAAAGTGCATTGTCTGTAGGAGGCCCTGGCGCATGAATCTGGCCAGCGGGAACGACCTCGGACCACCAGGGTCCGAGAAAACCACCGTCTCATGGGGCCGGACACTAAGGGACAGGGGAAAATCCAATATATATCTGGTGATATCTCGGGTGCTATTAGAGATATCGCAATAAACCAAAGTGAATTATCTGCAGGAGGCCCTGGGGCATGAATCTGTGCAGCGGCAACGACCTCGGACCACCACGGGCCGAGAAAACCACCGTCTCATGGGGCCGGACACTCAGGGTCAGGGAATAATCCAATATATATCTGGTGATATCTCGGGTGCTATTACAGATAGCGCAATAAATCAAAGTGCATTGTCTGTAGGGGGCCCTGGCGTATGAATCTGGGCAGCGGGAACGACCTCGGACCACCAGGGGCCGAGAAAACCACCGTCTCATGGGGCCGGACACTCAGGGTCAGGGGAAAATCCAATATATATCTGGTGATATCTCGGGTGCTATTAGAGATAACGCAATAAACCAAAGTGAATTATCTGCAGGAGGCCCTGGTGCATGCATCTGTGCAGCGGGAACGACCTCGGACCACCACGGGCAGAGAAAACCACCGTCTCATGGGGCCGGACACTCAGGGTCAGGGAAAAATCCAATATATATCTGGTGATATCTAGGGTGCTATTAGAGATAGCGCAATAAATAAAAGTGAATTGTCTGTAGGAGGCCCTGGCGCATGAATCTGGGCAGCGGGAACGACCTCGGACCACCAGGGGCCGAGAAAACCACAGTCTCATAGGGCCGGACACTCAGGGTCAGGGGAAAATCCAATATATATCTGGTGATATCTCGGGTGCTATTAGAGATAGCGCAATAAATCGAAGTGCATTGACGGTATGAGGCCCTTGCGCATGAATCTGTGCAGCGGGGACGACCTCCGACCACCAGGGGCCGAGTAAACCACCGTCTCATGGGGCCGGACACTCAGGGTCAGGGAAAAATCCAATATATATATGGTGATATCTCGGGTGCTTTTAGAGATAGCGCAATAAACCAAAGTGAGTTATCTGCAGGAGGCCCTGGCGCATGAATCTGTGCAGCGGGAACGACCACGGAAAACCACGGGCCGAGAAAACCACCGTCTCATGGGGCCGGACACTCAGGGTCAGGGAATAATCCAATATATATCTGGTCATATCGCGGGTGCTATTACAGATAGCGCAATAAACCAAAGTGAATTATCTGCAGGAGGCCCTGGCGCATGCATCTGTGCAGCCGGAACGACCTCCGACCACCAGGGGCCGAGTAAACCACTGTCTCATGGGGCCGGACACTCAGGGTCAGCGGAAAATCCAATATATATCTGGTGATATCTCGGGTGCTATTAGAGATATCGCAATAAACCAAAGTGAATTATCTCCAGCAGGCCCTGGCGCACGCATCTGTGCAGCGGGAACGACCTCCGACCACCAGGGGCCGAGTAAACCACCGTCTCATGGGGCCGGACACTCAGGGTCAGGGAAAAATCCAATATATATCTGGTGATATCTCGGGTGCTATTAGAGATACCGCAATAAACCAAAGTGAGTTATCTGCAGGAGGCCCTGGCGCATGAATCTGTGCAGCGGGAACGACCACGGAAAACCACGGGCCGAGAAAACCACCGTCTCATGGGGCCGGACACTCAGGGTCAGGGAAAAATCCAATATATATCTGGTGATATCTCGGGTGCTATTAGAGATAGCGCAATAAATCAAAGTGCATTGTCTGCAGGAGGCCCTGGCGCATGAATCTGTGCAGCGGGAACGACCACGGAAAACCACGGGCCGAGAAAACCACCGTCTCATGGTGCCGGACACTCAGGGACAGGGAAAAATCCAATATATATCTGGTGATATCTCAGGTGCTATTAGAGATAGCGCAATAAACCAAAGTGAGTTATCTGCCGGAGGCCCTGGCGCATGAATCTGTGCAGCGAGAACGACCACGGAAAACCACGGGCCGAGAAAACCACCGCCTCATGGGGCCGGACACTCCGGGTCAGGTAATAATCCAATATATATCTGGTGATATCTCGGGTGCTATTACAGATAGCGCAATAAATCAAAGTGCATTGTCTGTAGGAGGCCCTGGCGCATGAATCTGGCCAGCGGGAACGACATCGGACCACCATGGGCCGAGAAAATTACAGACTTTCGGTATCCGTCACCCAACGTCATGTAAAAATACAGCATATATATGGAGCTTTCTCGGGTGCTATTACAGATAGCGCAATAAATCAAAGTGCATTGTCTGTAGGAGGCCCTGGCGCATGAATCTGTCTAGCGGCAGCGACCTCGGACCACCAGGGGCCGAGAAAACCACCGACACATGGCGCCGGACACCCAAGGTCATGTAAATACTCAGGATGTATCTGATGATATCTCCGCTGCTATTAGAGATAGCGCAATAAATCAAAGTGCATTGTCTGCAGGAAGCCCTGACGCATGAATCTGAGCAGCGGGAACGACCTCGGACCACCAGGGGCCGAGAAAACCACAGTCTCATGGGGCCGGATACTAAGGGTCAGGGAAAAATCCAATATATATCTGGTGATATCTCGGGTGCTATTAGAGATAGCGCAATAAATCAAAGTGCATTGTCTGTAGGAGGCCCTGGCGCATGAATCTGGCCAGCGGGAACGACATCGGACCACCAGGGGCCGAGAAAATTACAGATTTTCGGTATCCGTCACCAAAAGTCATGTAAAAATCCAGCATATATATGGAGCTTTCTCGGGTGCTATTAGAGACAGCGCAATTAATCAAAGTGAGTTATCTGCAGGAGGCCCTGGCGCATGAATCTGTGCAGCGGGAACGACCACGGACAACCACGGGCCGAGAAAACCACCGTCTCATGGGGCCGGACACTCAGGGTCAGGGGAAAACCCAATATATATCTGGTGATATCTCGGGTGCTATTAGAGATATCGCAATAAACCAAAGTGAATTATCTGCAGGAGGCCCTGGCGCATGCATCTGTGCAGCCGGAACGACCTCCGACCACCAGGGGCCGAGTAAACCACCGTCTCATGGGGCCGGACACTCAGGGTCAGCGGAAAATCCAATATATATCTGGTGATATCTCGGGTGCTATTAGAGATATCGCAATAAACCAAAATGAATTATCTGCAGGAGGCCCTGGCGCATGCATCTGTGCAGCGGGAACGACCTCCGACCACCAGGGGCCGAGTAAACCACCGTCTCATGGGGCCGGACACTCAGGGTCAGGGAAAAATCCAATATATATCTGGTGATATCTCGGGTGCTTTTAGAGATAGCGCAATAAACCAAAGTGAGTTGTCTGCAGGAGGCCCTGGCGCATGAATCTGTGCAGCGGGAACGACCACGGAAAACCACGGGCCGAGAAAACCACCGTCTCATGGGGCCGGACACTCAGGGACAGGGAAAAATCCAATATATATCTGGTGATATCTCAGGTGCTATTAGAGATAGCGCAATAAACCAAAGTGAGTTATCTGCAGGAGGCCCTGGCGCATGAATCTGTGCAGCGAGAACGACCACGGAAAACCACGGGCCGAGAAAACCACCGCCTCATGGGGCCGGACACTCCGGGTCAGGTAATAATCCAATATATATCTGGTGATATCTCGGGTGCTATTACAGATAGCGCAATAAATCAAAGTGCATTGTCTGTAGGAGGCCCTGGCGCATGAATCTGGCCAGCGGGAACGACATCGGACCACCATGGGCCGAGAAAATTACAGACTTTCGGTATCCGTCACCCAACGTCATGTAAAAATACAGCATATATATGGAGCTTTCTCGGGTGCTATTACAGATAGCGCAATAAATCAAAGTGCATTGTCTGTAGGAGGCCCTGGCGCATGAATCTGTCTAGCGGCAGCGACCTCGGACCACCAGGGGCCGAGAAAACCACCGACACATGGCGCCGGACACCCAAGGTCATGTAAATACTCAGGATGTATCTGATGATATCTCCGCTGCTATTAGAGATAGCGCAATAAATCAAAGTGCATTGTCTGCAGGAAGCCCTGACGCATGAATCTGAGCAGCGGGAACGACCTCGGACCACCAGGGGCCGAGAAAACCACAGTCTCATGGGGCCGGATACTAAGGGTCAGGGAAAAATCCAATATATATCTGGTGATATCTCGGGTGCTATTAGAGATAGCGCAATAAATCAAAGTGCATTGTCTGTAGGAGGCCCTGGCGCATGAATCTGGCCAGCGGGAACGACATCGGACCACCATGGGCCGAGAAAATTACAGATTTTCGGTATCCGTCACCCAACGTCATGTAAAAATACAGCATATATATGGAGCTTTCTCGGGTGCTATTACAGATAGCGCAATAAATCAAAGTGCATTGTCTGTAGGAGGCCCTGGCGCATGAATCTGTCTAGCGGCAACGACCTCGGACCACCAGGGGCCGAGAAAACCACCGACACATGGCGCCGGACACCCAAGGTCATGTAAATACTCAGGATGTATCTGATGATATCTCCGGTGCTATTAGAGATAGCGCAATAAATCAAAGTGCATTGTCTGCAGGAAGCCCTGACGCATGAATCTGTGCAGCGGGAACGACCTCGGACCACCAGGGGCCGATAAAACCACAGTCTCATGGGGCCGGATACTAAGGGTCAGGGTAAAATTCAATATATATCTGGTGATATCTCGGGTGCTATTAGAGATAGCGCAATAAACCAAAGTGAATTATCTGCAGGAGGCCCTGGCGCATGAATCTGTGCAGCGGCAACGACCTCGGACCACCAGGGTCCGAGAAAACCACCGACTCATGGTGCCGGACTCTCAGGGTCATGTAAAAATCCAGCATATATCTGGTGATATCTCGGGTGCTATCAGAGATAGCGCAATAAATCAAAGTGCATTGTCTGCAGGAAGCCCTGGCGCATGATTCTGTGCAGCGGGAACGACCTCGGACCACCAGTGGCCGAGAAAACCACCGTCTCATGGGGCCGGACACTCAGGGTCAGGGGAAAATCCAATATATATCTCCTGATATCTCGGGTGCTATTAGAGATACCGCAATAAACCAAAGTGAGTTATCTGCAGGAGGCCCTGGCGCATGCATCTGTGCAGCCGGAACGACCTCCGACCACCAGGGGCCGAGTAAACCACCGTCTCATGGGGCCGGACACTCAGGGTCAGCGGAAAATCCAATATATATCTGGAGATATCTCGGGTGCTATTAGAGATATCGCAATAAACCAAAATGAATTATCTGCAGGAGGCCCTGGCGCATGCATCTGTGCAGCGGGAACGACCTCGGACCACCAGGGGCCGAGAAAACCACAGTCTCATAGGGCCGGACACTCAGGGTCAGGGGAAAATCCAATATATATCTGGTGATATCTCGGGTGCTATTAGAGATAGCGCAATAAATCGAAGTGCATTGACGGTATGAGGCCCTTGCGCATGAATCTGTGCAGCGGCCACGACCTCGGACCACCAGGGGCCGAGAAAACCACCGACTCATGGGGCCGGATACTAAGGGTCAGGGTAAAATCCAATATATATATATGGTGATATCTCGGGTGCTATTAGAGATAGCGCAATAAATCAAAGTGCATTGTCTGCAGGAGGCCCTGGCGCATGATTCTGTGCAGCGGGAACGACCTCGGACCACCAGTGGCCGAGAAAACCACCGTCTCATGGGGCCGGACACTCAGGGTCGGGGAAAAATCCAATATATATCTGGTGATATCTCGGGTGCTATTAGAGATAGCGCAATAAATCAAAGTGCATTGTCTGCAAGAAGCCCTGGCGCATGATTCTGTGCAGCGGGAATGACCTCGGACCACCAGGGGCCGAGAAAATCACCGTCTCATGGAGCCGGACTGTCAGGGACAGCGTGAAAAACCCAATATATATCTGGTGATATCTTGGGTGTTATTGGAGATAGCGCAATAAATCAAAGTGCATTCTCTGCAGGAGGCACTGGCGAATGATTCTGTGCAGCAGGAACGACCTCGGACCACCAGGGGCCGAGAAAATTACAGATATTCGAAATTCGCCACCCAAGGTCATGCAAAAATCCAGCATATATCTGGTGATATCTCGCATGCTATTACAGATAGCGCAATAAACCAAAGTGCTTTGTCTGCGGGAGGCCCTGGCGCATGAATCTGTGCAGCGGGAACGACCTCGGACCACCACGGGCCGAGAAAACCACCGTCTCATGGGGCCGGACAATCAGGGTCAGGGGAAAATCCAATATATATCTGGTGATATCTCGGGTGCTATTAGAGATAGCGAAATAAACCAAAGTGAATTATCTGCAGGAGGCCCTGGCGCATGCATCTGTGCAGCGGGAACGACCTCCGACCACCAGGGGCCGAGAAAACCACGGTCTCATGGGGCCGGACACTCAGGGTCAGGGAAAAATCCAATATATATCTGGTGATATCTTGGGTGCTATTACAGATAGCGCAATAAATCAAAGTGCATTGTCTGTAGGAGGCCCTGGCGCATGAATCTGGACAGCGGGAACGACATCGGACCACCAGGGGCCGAGAAAATTACAGATTTTCGGTATCCGTCACCCAAAGTCATGTAAAAATACAGCATATATATGGAGCTTTCTCGGGTGCTATTACAGATAGCGCAATAAATCAAAGTGCATTGTCTGTAGGGGGCCCTGGCGCATGAATCTGGGCAGCGGGAACGACCTCGGACCACCAGGGGCCGAGAAAACCACCGTCTCATGGGGCCGGACACTCAGGGTCAGGGGAAAATCCAATATATATCTGGTGATATCTCGGGTGCTATTAGAGATATCGCAATAAACCAAAGTGAATTATGTGCAGGAGGACCTGGCGCATGCATCTGTGCAGCGGGAACGACCTCCGACCACCAGGGGCCGAGTAAACCACCGTCTCATGGGGCCGGACACTCAGGGTCAGGGAAAAATCCAATATATATCTGGTGATATCTCGGGTGCTTTTAGAGATAGCGCAATAAACCAAAGTGAGTTATCTGCAGGAGGCCCTGGCGCATGAATCTGTGCAGCTCGAACGACCTCGGACCACCAGGGGCCGAGACAACCACCGTCTCATGGGGCCGGACACACAGGGTCAGGGAAAAATCCAATATATATCTGGTGATATCTCGGGTGCTATTACAGATAGCCCAATAAATCAAAGTGCATTGTCTGTAGGAGGCCCTGGCGCATGAGTCTGGCCAGCGGGAACAACATCGGACCACCAGGGGCCGAGAAAATTACAGATTTTCGGTATCTGTCACCCAAAGTCATGTAAAAATCCAGCACATATATGGAGCTTTCTCGGGTGCTACTACAGATAGCGCAATAAATCAAAGTGCATTGTCTGTAGGAGGCCCTGGCGCATGAATCTGTGCAGCTCGAACGACCTTGGACCACCAGGGGCTGAGAAAACCACCGTTTCATGGGGCCGGACACTCAGGGTCAGAGAAAAATCCAATATATATCTGGCGATATCTCGGGTGCTATTAGAGATCGCGCAATAAATCAAAGTGCATTGTCTGTAGGAGGCCCTGGCGCATGAATCTGGCCAGCGGGAACGACATCGGACCACCAGGGGCCGAGAAAATTACAGATTTTCGGTATCCGTCACCCAAAGTCATGTAAAAATACAGCATATATATGGAGCTTTCTCGGGTGCTATTAGAGATAGCGCAATATATCAAAGTGAGTTATCTGCAGGAGGCCCTGGCGCATGAATCTGTGCAGCGGGAACGACCACGGAAAACCACGGGCCGAGAAAACCACCGTCTCATGGGGCCGGACACTCAGGGTCAGGGGAAAATCCAATATATATCTGGTGATATCACGGGTGCTATTAGAGATATCGCAATAAACCAAAGTGAGTTATCTGCAGGAGGCCCTGGCGCATGAATCTGTGCAGCGGGAACGACCACGGAAAACCACGGGCCGAGAAAACCACCGTCTCATGGGGCCGGACACTCAGGGTCAGGGAATAATCCAATATATATCTGGTCATATCGCGGGTGCTATTACAGATAGCGCAATAAACCAAAGTGAATTATCTGCAGGAGGCCCTGGCGC
The DNA here is from genome assembly GCF_051020985.1 of Nomia melanderi. Taxonomy (NCBI): domain Eukaryota; kingdom Metazoa; phylum Arthropoda; class Insecta; order Hymenoptera; family Halictidae; genus Nomia; species Nomia melanderi. The sequence continues at coordinate 66,176 of NW_027475186.1, forward strand.
ATGCATCTGTGCAGCGGGAACGACCTCGGACCACCAGGGGCCGAGAAAACCACAGTCTCATAGGGCCGGACACTCAGGGTCAGGGGAAAATCCAATATATATCTGGTGATATCTCGGGTGCTATTAGAGATAGCGCAATAAATCGAAGTGCATTGACGGTATGAGGCCCTTGCGCATGAATCTGGCCAGCGGGAACGACATCGGACCACCAGGGCCGAGAAAATTACAGATTTTCGGTATCCGTCACCAAAAGTCATGTAAAAATACAGCATATATATGGAGCTTTCTCGGGTGCTATTAGAGACAGCGCAATTAATCAAAGTGAGTTATCTGCAGGAGGCCCTGGCGCATGAATCTGTGCAGCGGGAACGACCACGGACAACCACGGGCCGAGAAAACCACCGTCTCATGGGGCCGGACACTCAGGGTCAGGGAATAATCCAATATATATCTGGTCATATCGCGGGTGCTATTACAGATAGCGCAATAAACCAAAGTGAATTATCTGCAGGAGGCCCTGGCGCATGCATCTGTGCAGCCGGAACGACCTCCGACCACCAGGGGCGGAGTAAACCACCGTCTCAAGGGGCCGGACACTCAGGGTCAGCGGAAAATCCAATATATATCTGGTGATATCTCGGGTGCTATTAGAGATATCGCAATAAACCAAAGTGAATTATCTGCAGCAGGCCCTGGCGCATGCATCTGTGCAGCGGGAACGACCTCCGACCACCAGGGGCCGAGTAAACCACCGTCTCATGGGGCCGGAAACTCAGGGTCAGGGAAAAATCCAATATATATCTGGTGATATCTCGGGTGCTATTAGAGATAGCGCAATAAACCAAAGTCTGTTATCTGCAGGAGGCCCTGGCGCATGAATCTGTGCAGCGGGAAAGACCACGGGAAACCACGGGCCGAGAAAACCACCGTCTCATGGGGCCGGACACTCAGGGACAGGGAAAAATCCAATATATATCTGGTGATATCTCAGGTGCTATTAGAGATAGCGCAATAAACCAAAGTGAGTTATCTGCAGGAGGCCCTGGCGCATGAATCTGTGCAGCGAGAACGACCACGGAAAACCACGGGCCGAGAAAACCACCGCCTCATGGGGCCGGACACTCCGGGTCAGGTAATAATCCAATATATATCTGGTGATATCTCGGGTGCTATTACAGATAGCGCAATAAATCAAAGTGCATTGTCTGTAGGAGGCCCTGGCGCATGAATCTGGCCAGCGGGAACGACATCGGACCACCAGGGGCCGAGAAAATTACAGATTTTCGGTATCCGTCACCCAACGTCATGTAAAAATACAGCATATATATGGAGCTTTCTCGGGTGCTATTAGAGATAGCGCAATAAATCAAAGTGCATTGTCTGTAGGAGGCCCTGGCGCATGAATCTGTCTAGCGGCAACGACCTCGGACCACCAGGGGCCGAGAAAACCACCGACACATGGCGCCGGACACCCAAGGTCATGTAAATACTCAGGATGTATCTGATGATATCTCCGGTGCTATTAGAGATAGCGCAATAAATCAAAGTGCATTGTCTGCAGGAAGCCCTGACGCATGAATCTGTGCAGCGGGAACGACCTCGGACCACCAGGGGCCGAGAAAACCACAGTCTCATGGGGCCGGATACTAAGGGTCAGGGTAAAATTCAATATATATCTGGTGATATCTCTGGTGCTATTAGAGATAGCGCAATAAACCAAAGTGAATTATCTGCAGGAGGCCCTGGCGCATGAATCTGGGCAGCGGGAACGACCTCGGACCACCAGGGGCCGAGAAAACCACAGTCTCATAGGGCCGGACACTCAGGGTCAGGGGAAAATCCAATATATATCTGGTGATATCTCGGGTGCTATTAGAGATAGCGCAATAAATCGAAGTGCATTGACGGTATGAGGCCCTTGCGCATGAATCTGTGCAGCGGGAACGACCTCGGACCACCAGGGGCCGAGAAAACGACCGACTCATGGGGCCGGATACTAAGGGTCAGGGTAAAATCCAATATATATATGGTGATATCTCGGGTGCTAGTAGGGATAGCGCAATAAATCAAAGTGCATTGTCTGCAGGAAGCCCTGGCGCATGATTCTGTGCAGCGGGATCGACCTCGGACCACCAGAGGCCGAGAAAATCACCGACACATGGCGCCGGACACCCAAGGTCATGTAAATACCCAGGATGTATCTGATGATATCTCGGGTGCTATTAGAGAAAGCGCAATAAATCAAAGGGCATTGTCTGCAGGAAGCCCTGGCGCATGATTCTGTGCAGCGGGAACGACCTCGGACCACCAGTGGCCGAGAAAACCACCGTCTCATGGGGCCGGACACTCAGGGTCAGGGGAAAATCCAATATATATCTCCTGATATCTCGGGTGCTATTAGAGATAGCGCAATAAATCAAAGTACATTTTCTGCGGGAGGCCCTGGCGCATGAATCTGTGCAGCGGCAGCGACCTCGGACCACCAGGGGCCGTGAAAATCACCGTCTCATGGAGCAGGACTGTCAGGGTCAGCGAGAAAAACCCAATATACATCTGGTGATATCTTGGGTGTTATTGGAGATAGCGCAATAAATCAAAGTGCATTCTCTGTAGGAGGCACTGGCGAATGATTCTGTGCAGCAGGAACGACCTCGGACCACCAGGGGCCGAGAAAATTACAGATATTCGAAATCCGCCACCCAAGGTCATGTAAAAATCCAGCATATATCTGGTGATATCTCGCGTGCTATTACAGATAGCGCAATAAACCAAAGTGCTTTGTCTGCGGGAGGCCCTGGCGCATGAATCTGTGCAGCGGGAACGACCTCGGACCACCACGGGCCGAGAAAACCACCGTCTCATGGGGCCGGACACTCAGGGTCAGGGGAAAATCCAATATATATCTGGTGATATCTGGGGTGATATTAGAGATAGCGAAATAAACCAAAGTGAATTATCTGCAGGAGGCCCTGGCGCATAATTCTGTGCAGCGGGAACGACCTCGGACCACCAGGGGCCGAGAAAATCACCGTCTCGTGGGGCCGGACTGTCAGGGTCATGGAAAAATCCAATATATATCGGGTGATATCTCGGGTGCTATTACAGATAGCGCAATAAACCAACGTGCATTGTCTGTAGGAGGCCCTGGCGCATGAATCTGTGCAGCGGGAACGACCTCGGACCACCAGGGGCCGAGAAAACCACAGTCTCATGGGGCCGGACACTCAGGGTCAGGGAAAAATCCAATATATATCTGGTGATATCTCGGGTGCTATTAGAGATAGGGCAATAAACCAAAGTGAATTATCTGCAGGAGGCCCTGGCGCATGAATCTGTGTAGCGGTAACGACCTCGGACCACCAGGGGCCGAGAAAACCACCGACACATGGCGCCGGACACCCAAGGTCATGTAAATACCCAGGATGTATCTGATGATATCTCGGGTGCTATTAGAGATAGCGCAATAAATCAAAGTGCATTGTCTGCAAGAAGCCCTGGCGCATGATTCTGTGCAGCGGGAACGACCTCGGACCACCAGGGGCCGAGAAAATTACAGATATTCGAAATTCGCCACCCAAGGTCATGTAAAAATCCAGCATATATCTGGTGATATCTCGCATGCTATTACAGATAGCGCAATAAACCAAAGTGCTTTGTCTGCGGGAGGCCCTGGCGCATGAATCTGTGCAGCGGGAACGACCTCGGACCACCACGGGCCGAGAAAACCACCGTCTCATGGGGCCGGGCACTCAGGGTCAGGGGAAAATCCAATATATATCTGGTGATATCGCGGGTGCTATTAGGGATAGCGCAATAAATCACAGTGCATTATCTGCAGGAGGCCCTGGCGCATGCATCTGTGCAGCGGGAACGACCTCCGACCACCAGGGGCCGAGAAAACCACGGTCTCATGGGGCCGGACACTCAGGGTCAGGGAACCATCCAATATATATCTGGTGATATCTCGGGTGCTATTACAGATAGCGCAATAAATCAAAGTGCTTTGTCTGCGGGAGGCCCTGGCGCATGAATCTGGGCAGCGGGAAAGACCTCGGACCACCAGGGGCCGAGAAAACCACAGTCTCATAGGGCCGGACACTCAGGGTCAGGGGAAAATCCAATATATATCTGGTGATATCTCGGGTGCTATTAGAGATAGCGCAATAAATCAAAGTGCATTGTCCGTAGGAGGCCCCTGCGCATGAATCTGGGCAGCGGGAACGACCTCGGACCACCAGGGGCCGAGAAAACCACCGTCTCATGGGGCCGGACACTCAGGGTCAGGGGAAAATCCAATATATATCTGGTGATATCGCGGGTGCTATTAGAGATAGCGCAATGAATCAAAGTACTTTTTCTGCGGGAGGTCCTGGCGCATGAATCTGTGCAGCGGGAACGACCTGGGACCACCAGGGGCCGAGAAAACCACCGTCTCATGGGGCCGCCACTCAGGGTCGGGGAAAAAGCCAATATATATCTGGTGATATCACGGGTGCTATTAGAGATAGCGCAATAAATCAAAGTGCGTTGTCCGTAGGAGGCCCCTGCGCATGAATCTGGGCAGCGGGAACGACCTCGGACCCCCAGGTGCCGAAAAAACCACCGACTCATGGGACCGGACACTCAGGGTCAGGGGAAAATCCAATACATATCTGGTGATATCTCGGGTGCTATTGCAGATAGCGCAATAAATCAAAGTGAATTGTCTGTAGGAGGCCCTGGCACATGAATCTGGGCAGCGGGAACGACCCCGAACCACCAGGGGCCGAGAAAACCACAGTCTCATAGGGCCGGACACTCAGGGTCAGGGGAAAATTCAATATATATCTGGTGATATCTCGGGTGCTGTTAGGGATAGCGCAATAAATCAAAGTGCATTGTCTGCAGGAAGCCCTGGCGCATGAATCTGTGCAGCGGGAACGACCTCGGATCACCAGGGGCCGAGAAAACCATCGACACATGGCGCCGGACACCCAAGGTCATGTAAATACCCAGGATGTGTGTGATGATATCTCTCGTGTTATTAGAGGTAGCGAACTAAATCAAAGTGCATTGTCTGCAGGAAGCCCTGGGGCATGAATCTGTGCAGCGGGAACGACCTCGGACCACCAGGGGCCGAGATAACCACCGGCTCATGGGGCCGGACACTCAGGGTCAGGGGAAAATCCAATATATATCTGGTGATATCTCGGGTGCTATTACAGATAGCGCAATAAACCAACGTGCATTGTCTGTAGGAGGCCCTGGCGCATGAATGTGTGCAGCGGGAACGACCTCGGACCACCAGGGGCCGAGAAAACCACCGACTCATGGGGCCGGATACTAAGGGTCAGGGTAAAATACAATATATATCTGGTGATATCTCGGGTGCTATTAGAGATAGCGCAATAAATCAAAGTGCATTGTCTGCAGGAGGCCCTGGCGCATGAATCTGTGCAGCGGGAACGACCTCGGATCACCAGGGGCCGAGAAAACCATCGACACATGGCGCCGGACACCCAAGGTCATGTAAATACCCAGGATGTGTCTGATGATATCTCTCGTGCTATTAGAGGTAGCGAACTAAATCAAAGTGCATTGTCTGCAGGAAGCCCTGGGGCATGAATCTGTGCAGCGGGAACGACCTCGGACCACCAGGGGCCGAGAAAACCACCGACACATGGGGCCGGACTCTCAGGGCCATGTAAAAATCCAGCATATATATGGTGATATCTCGGGTGCTATTAGGGATAGCGCAATAAACCAAAGTGAATTATCTGCAGGAGGCCCTGGCGCATGAATCTGTGCTGCGGGAACGACCTCGGACCACCAGGGGCCGAGAAAACCACCGTCTCATGGGGCCGAACACTCAGGGTCAGGGGAAAATCCAATATATATCTGGTGATATCTCGAGTGCTATTAGAGACAGCTCAATAAACCAAAGTGATTTATCTGCAGGAGGCCCTGGTGCATGAATCTGGCCAGCGGGAACGACCTCGGACCACCAGGGGCCGAGAAAACAACCATCTCATGGGGCCGGACACTCAGGGTCAGGGGAAAATCAAATATATATCTGGTGATATCTCGGGTGCTATTAGAGATAGGGCAATAAACCAAAGTGAATTATCTGCAGGAGGCCCTGGCGCATGAATCTGTGTAGCGGGAACGACCTCGGATCACCAGGGGCCGAGAAAACCACCGACACATGGCGCCGGACACCCAAGGTCATGTAAATACCCAGGATGTATCTGATGATATCTCGGGTGCTATTAGAGAAAGCGCAATAAATCGAAGTGCATTGTCGGTATGAGGCCCTTGCGCATGAATCTGGGCAGCGGGAACGACCTCGAACCACCAGGGGCCGAGAAAACCACAGCCTCATAGGGCCGGACACTCAGGGTCAGGGGAAAATTCAATATATATCTGGTGATATCTCGGCTGCTATTAGAGATAGCGCAATAAATGAAAGTGCATTTTCTGCAGGAGGCCACGGCGCATGAATCTGTGCAGCGGAAACGACCTCGGACCACCAGGGGCCGAGAAAATCACCGTCACATGGTGCCGGACTGTCAGGGTCAGGGGAAAATCCAATATAGATCTGGTGATATCTCGGGTGCTATTACAGATAGCGCAATAAATCAAAGTGCATTGTCTGTAGGAGGCCCTGGCGCATGAATCTGTGCAGCGGCAGCGACCTCGGTCCACCAGGGGCCGAGAAAATCACCGTCTCATGGAGCCGGTCTGTCAGGGTCAGCGAGAAAAACCCAATATATATCTGGTGATTTCTTGGGTGTTATTGGAGATAGCGCAATAAATCAAAGTGCATTCTCTGCAGGAGGCACTGGCGAATGATTCTGTGCTGCAGGAACGACCTCGGACCACCAGGGGCCGAGAATATTACAGATATTCGAAATCCGCCACCCAAGGTCATGTAAAAATCCAGCATATATCTGGTGATATCTCGCGTGCTATTACAGATAGCGCAATAAACCAAAGTGCTTTGTCTGCGGGAGACCCTGGCGCATGAATCTGTGCAGCGGAAACGACCTCGGACCACCAGGGGCCGAGAAAACCACCGACTCATGGTGCCGGACTCTCAGGGTCATGTAAAAATCCAATATATATCTGGTGATATCTCGGGTGCTATTACAGATAGTGCAATAAATCAAAGTGCATTGTCTGTAGGAGGCCCTGGCGCGTTAATCTGGCCAGCGGGAACGACCTCGGACCACCAGCGGCCGAGAGAACCACCGTCTCATGGGGCCGGACGCTCAGGGTCGGGGAAAAATCCAATATATATCTGGTGATATCTCGGGTGCTATTAGAGATAGCGCAATAAACCAAAGTGAATTTTCTGCAGGAGGCCCTGGCGCATGAATCTGTGCAGCGGGAACGACCTCGGATCACCAGGGGCCGAGAGAAACACCATCTCATGGGGCCGGACACTCAGGGTCCGGGGAAAATCCAATATATATATCCTGATATGTCGGGTGCTATTAGAGATAGCGCAATGAATCAAAGTACTTTTTCTGCGGGAGGTCCTGGCGCATGAATCTGTGCAGCGGGAACGACCTGGGACCACCAGGGGCCGAGAAAACCACCGTCTCATGGGGCCGCCACTCAGGGTCGGGGAAAAAGCCAATATATATCTGGTGATATCACGGGTGCTATTAGAGATAGCGCAATAAATCAAAGTGCGTTGTCCGTAGGAGGCCCCTGCGCATGAATCTGGGCAGCGGGAACGACCTCGGACCCCCAGGTGCCGAAAAAACCACCGACTCATGGGACCGGACACTCAGGGTCAGGGGAAAATCCAATACATATCTGGTGATATCTCGGGTGCTATTGCAGATAGCGCAATAAATCAAAGTGAATTGTCTGTAGGAGGCCCTGGCACATGAATCTGGGCAGCGGGAACGACCCCGAACCACCAGGGGCCGAGAAAACCACAGTCTCATAGGGCCGGACACTCAGGGTCAGGGGAAAATTCAATATATATCTGGTGATATCTCGGGTGCTGTTAGGGATAGCGCAATAAATCAAAGTGCATTGTCTGCAGGAAGCCCTGGCGCATGATTCTGTGCAGCGGGATCGACCTCGGACCACCAGGGGCCGAGAAAATCACCGTCTCGTGGGGCCGGACTGTCAGGGTCAGGGAAAAATCCAGCATATATATGGTGATATCTCGGGTGCTATTACAGATAGCGCAATAAATCAAAGTGAATTGTCTGTACGAGGCCCTGGCGCATGAGTCTGGGCAGCGGGAACGACCTCGAACCACCAGGGGCCGAGAAAACCACAGTCTCATAGGGCCGGACACTTAGGGTCAGGGGAAAATCCAATATATATCTGGTGATATCTCGGGTGCTATTACAGATAGCGCAATAAACCAACGTGCATTGTCTGTAGGAGGCCCTGGCGCATGAATGTGTGCAGCGGGAACGACCTCGGACCACCAGGGGCCGAGAAAACCACCGACTCATGGGGCCGGATACTAAGGGTCAGGGTAAAATACAATATATATCTGGTGATATCTCGGGTGCTATTAGGGATAGCGCAATAAATCAAAGTGCATTGTCTGCAGGAGGCCCTGGCGCATGAATCTGTGCAGCGGGAACGACCTCGGATCACCAGGGGCCGAGAAAACCATCGACACATGGCGCCGGACACCCAAGGTCATGTAAATACCCAGGATGTGTCTGATGATATCTCTCGTGCTATTAGAGGTAGCGAACTAAATCAAAGTGCATTGTATGCAGGAAGCCCTGGGGCATGAATCTGTGCAGCGGGAACGACCTCGGACCACCAGGGGCAGAGATAACCACCGGCTCATGGGGCCGGACACTCAGGGTCAGGGAAAAATCCAATATATATCTGGTGATATCTCGGGTGCTATTACAGATAGCGCAATAAACCAACGTGCATTGTCTGTAGGAGGCCCTGGCGCATGAATGTGTGCAGCGGGAACGACCTCGGACCACCAGGGGCCGAGAAAACCACCGACTCATGGGGCCGGATACTAAGGGTCAGGGTAAAATACAATATATATCTGGTGATATCTCGGGTGCTATTAGAGATAGCGCAATAAATCAAAGTGCATTGTCTGCAGGAGGCCCTGGCGCATGAATCTGTGCAGCGGGAACGACCTCGGATCACCAGGGGCCGAGAAAACCATCGACACATGGCGCCGGACACCCAAGGTCATGTAAATACCCAGGATGTGTCTGATGATATCTCTCGTGCTATTAGAGGTAGCGAACTAAATCAAAGTGCATTGTCTGCAGGAAGCCCTGGGGCATGAATCTGTGCAGCGGGAACGACCTCGGACCACCAGGGGCCGAGAAAACCACCGACACATGGGGCCGGACTCTCAGGGCCATGTAAAAATCCAGCATATATATGGTGATATCTCGGGTGCTATTAGGGATAGCGCAATAAACCAAAGTGAATTATCTGCAGGAGGCCCTGACGCATGAATCTGTGCTGCGGGAACGACCTCGGACCACCAGGGGCCGAGAAAACCACCGTCTCATGGGGCCGAACACTCAGGGTCAGGGGAAAATCCAATATATATCTGGTGATATCTCGAGTGCTATTAGAGACAGCGCAATAAACCAAAGTGATTTATCTGCAGGAGGCCCTGGCGCATGAATCCGGCCTGCGGGAACGACCTCGGACCACCAGGGGCCGAGAAAACCACCGTCTCATGGGGCCGGACACTCAGGGTCAGGGGAAAATCCAATATATATCTGGTGATATCTCGGGTGCTATTAGGGATAGCGCTATAAATCAAAGTGCATTGTCTGCAGGAAGCCCTGGCGCATGATTCTGTGCAGCGGGATCGACCTCGGACCACCAGGGGACGAGAAAATCACCGTCTCGTGGGGCCGGACTGTCAGGGTCAGGGAAAAATCCAATATATATCTGGTGATATCTCGGGTGCTATTACAGATAGCGCAATAAACCAACGTGCATTGTCTGTAGGAGGCCCTGGCGCATGAATCTGTGCAGCGGGAACAACCTCGGACCACCAGGGGCCGAGAAAACCACGGTCTCATGGGGCCGGACACTCAGGGTGAGGGAAAAATCCAATATATATCTGGTGATATCTCGGGTGCTATTGCAGATAGCGCAATAAATCAAAGTGCATTGTCTGTAAGAGGCCCTGGCGCATGGATCTGGGCAGCGGGAACGACCTCGGACCACCAGGGGCCGAGAAAACCACCGTCTCATGGGGCTGGACACTCACGGTCGGGTAAAAATCCAATATACATCTGGTGATATCTCGGGTGCTATTAGAGATAGCGCAATAAATCAAAGTGCATTGTCCGTAGGAGGCCCCTGCGCATGAATCTGGGTAGCGGGAACGACCTCGGAACACCAGGGGCCGAGAAAACCACCGTCTCGTGGGGCCGGACTGTCAGGGTCAGGGAAAAATCCAGCATATATATGGTGATATCTCGGGTGCTATTACAGATAGCGCAATAAATCAAAGTGAATTGTCTGTACGAGGCCCTGGCGCATGAGTCTGGGCAGCGGGAACGACCTCGAACCACCAGGGGCCGAGAAAACCACAGTCTCATAGGGCCGGACACTTAGGGTCAGGGGAAAATCCAATATATATCTGGTGATATCTCGGGTGCTGTTAGAGATAGCGCAATAAATCAAAGTGCATTGTCCGTAGGAGGCCCCTGCGCATGAATCTGGACAGCGGGAACGACCTCGGACCACCAGGGGCCGAGAAAACCACCGACTCATGGGGCCGGATACTAAGGGTCAGGGTAAAATACAATATATATCTGGTGATATCTCGGGTGCTATTAGAGATAGCGCAATAAATCAAAGTGCATTGTCTGCAGGAGGCCCTGGCGCATGAATCTGTGCAGCGGGAACGACCTCGGATCACCAGGGGCCGAGAAAACCATCGACACATGGCGCCGGACACCCAAGGTCATGTAAATACCCAGGATGTGTCTGATGATATCTCTCGTGCTATTAGAGGTAGCGAACTAAATCAAAGTGCATTGTCTGCAGGAAGCCCTGGGGCATGAATCTGTGCAGCGGGAACGACCTCGGACCACCAGGGGCCGAGATAACCACCGGCTCATGGGGCCGGACACTCAGGGTCAGGGGAAAATCCAATATATATCTGGTGATATCTCGGGTGCTATTACAGATAGCGCAATAAACCAACGTGCATTGTCTGTAGGAGGCCCTGGCGCATGAATGTGTGCAGCGGGAACGACCTCGGACCACCAGGGGCCGAGAAAACCACCGACACATGGGGCCGGACTCTCAGGGCCATGTAAAAATCCAGCATATATATGGTGATATCTCGGGTGCTATTAGGGATAGCGCAATAAACCAAAGTGAATTATCTGCAGGAGGCCCTGGCGCATGAATCTGTGCAGCGGGAACGACCTCGGACCACCAGGGGCCGAGAAAACCACCGTCTCATGGGGCCGAACACTCAGGGTCAGGGGAAAATCCAATATATATCTGGTGATATCTCGAGTGCTATTAGAGACAGCGCAATAAACCAAAGTGATTTATCTGCAGGAGGCCCTGGCGCATGAATCCGGCCAGCGGGAACGACCTCGGACCACCAGGGGCCGAGAAAACCACCGTCTCATGGGGCCGGACACTCAGGGTCAGGGGAAAATCCAATATATATCTGGTGATATCTCGGGTGCTATTAGGGATAGCGCTATAAATCAAAGTGCATTGTCTGCAGGAAGCCCTGGCGCATGATTCTGTGCAGCGGGATCGACCTCGGACCACCAGGGGCCGAGAAAATCACCGTCTCGTGGGGCCGGACTGTCAGGGTCTGGGAAAAATCCAATATATATCTGGTGATATCTCGGGTGCTATTACAGATAGCGCAATAAACCAACGTGCATTGTCTGTAGGAGGCCCTGGCGCATGAATCTGTGCAGCGGGAACAACCTCGGACCACCAGGGGCCGAGAAAACCACGGTCTCATGGGGCCGGACACTCAGGGTCAGGGAAAAATCCAATATATATCTGGTGATATCTCGGGTGCTATTACAGATAGCGCAATAAATCAAAGTGCATTGTCTGTAAGAGGCCCTGGCGCATGGATCTGGGCAGCGGGAACGACCTCGGACCACCAGGGGCCGAGAAAACCACCGTCTCATGGGGCTGGACACTCACGGTCGGGGAAAAATCCAATATACATCTGGTGATATCTCGGGTGCTATTAGAGATAGCGCAATAAATCAAAGTGCATTGTCCGTAGGAGGCCCCTGCGCATGAATCTGGGTAGCGGGAACGACCTCGGAACACCAGGGGCCGAGAAAACCACCGTCTCATGGGGACGGACACTCAGAGTCAAGGAAAAATCCAATATATATCTGGTGATATCTCGGGTGCTATTAGAGATAGCGCAATAAACCAAAGTGAATTGTCTGCAGGAGGCCCTGGCGCATGAATCTGTGCAGCGGGAACGACCTCGGATCACCAGGGGCCGAGAAAAACACCATCTCATGGGGCCGGACACTCAGGGTCAGGGGAAAATCCAATATATATCTCCTGATATCTCGAGTGCTATTAGAGATAGCGCAATAAATCAAAGTGCATTGTCTGCAGGAAGCCCTGGCGCATGATTCTGTGCAGCGGGATCGACCTCGGACCACCATGGGCCGAGAAAATCACCGTCTCGTGGGGCCGGACTGTCAGGCTCAGGGAAAAATCCAATATATATCTGGTGATATCTCGGGTGCTATTACAGATAGCGCAATAAACAGACGTGCATTGTCTGTAGGAGGCCCTGGCGCCTGAATGTGTGCAGCGGGAACGACCTCGGACCACCAGGGGCCGAGAAAACCACCGACACATGGGGCCGGAATCTCAGGGTCATGTAAAAATCCAGCATATATATGGTGATATCTCGGGTGCTATTAGGGATAGCGCAATAAACCAAAGTGAATTATCTGCAGGAGGCCCTGGCGCATGAATCTGTGCAGCGGGAACGACCTCGGACCACCAGGGGCCGAGAAAACCACCGTCTCATGGGGCCGGACACTCAGGGTCAGGGGAAAATCCAATATATATCTGGTGATATCTCGGGTGCTATTAGGGATAGCGCAATAAATCAAAGTGCATTGTCTGCAGGAAGCCCTGGCGCATGATTCTGTGCAGCGGGAACGACCTCGGATCAGCAGGGGCCGAGAAAACCACCGACTCATGGGGCCGGATACTAAGGGTCAGGGTAAAATTCAATATATATCTGGTGATATCTCGGGTGCTATTAGAGATAGCGTAATAAATCAAAGTGCACTGTCGGTATGAGGCCCTTGCGCATGGACTTGTGCAGCGGGAACGACCTCGGACCACCAGGGGCCGAGAAAACCACCGACTCATGGGGCCGGATACTAAGGGTCAGGGTAGAATCCAATATATATCTGGTGATATCTCGGGTGCTATTAGAGATAGCGCAATAAATCAAAGTGCATTGTCTGCAGGAAGCCCTGGCGCATGATTCTGTGCAGCGGGAACGACCTCGGAACACCAGGGGCCGAGAAAACCACCGTCTCATGGGGACGGACACTCAGAGTCAGGGAAAAATCCAATATATATCTGGTGATATCTCGGGTGCTATTAGAGATAGCGCAATAAACCAAAGTGAATTGTCTGCAGGAGGCCCTGGCGCATGAATCTGTGCAGCGGGAACGACCTCGGATCACCAGGGGCCGAGAAAAACACCATCTCATGGGGCCGGACACTCAGGGTCAGGGGAAAATCCAATATATATCTCCTGATATCTCGGGTGCTATTAGAGATAGCGCAATAAATCAAAGTGCATTGTCTGCAGGAAGCCCTGGCGCATGATTCTGTGCAGCGGGATCGACCTCGGACCACCATGGGCCGAGAAAATCACCGTCTCGTGGGGCCGGACTGTCAGGCTCAGGGAAAAATCCAATATATATCTGGTGATATCTCGGGTGCTATTACAGATAGCGCAATAAACAGACGTGCATTGTCTGTAGGAGGCCCTGGCGCATGAATGTGTGCAGCGGGAACGACCTCGGACCACCAGGGGCCGAGAAAACCACCGACACATGGGGCCGGGATCTCAGGGTCATGTAAAAATCCAGCATATATATGGTGATATCTCTGGTGCTATTAGGGATAGCGCAATAAACCAAAGTGAATTATCTGCAGGAGGCCCTGGCGCATGAATCTGTGCAGCGGGAACGACCTCGGACCACCAGGGGCCGAGAAAACCACCGTCTCATGGGGCCGGACACTCAGGGTCAGGGGAAAATCCAATATATATCTGGTGATATCTCGGGTGCTATTAGGGATAGCGCAATAAATCAAAGTGCATTGTCTGCAGGAAGCCCTGGCGCATGATTCTGTGCAGCGGGATCGACCTCGGACCACCAGGGGCCGAGAAAATCACCGTCTCGTGGGGCCGGACTGTCAGGGTCAGGGAAAAATCCAATATATATCTGGTGATATCTCGGGTGCTATTACAGATAGCGCAATAAATCAAAGTGCATTGTCTGTAAGAGGCCCTGGCGCATGGATCTGGGCAGCGGGAACGAACTCGGACCACCAGGGGCCGAGAAAACCACCGTCTCATGAGGCCGGACACTCAGGGTCAGGGGAAAAGCCAATATATATCTGGTGATATCTCGGGTGCTATTGCAGATAGCGCAATAAATCAAAGTGAATTGTCTGTAGGAGGCCCTGGCGCATGAATCTGGGCAGCGGGAACGACCTCGAACCACCAGGGGCCGAGAAAACCACAGTCTCATAGGGCCGGACACTCAGGGTCAGGGGAAAATTCAATATATATCTGGTGATATCTCGGGTGCTGTTAGGGATAGCGCAATAAATCAAAGTGCATTGTCTGCAGGAAGCCCTGGCGCATGATTCTGTGCAGCGGGATCGACCTCGGACCACCAGGGGCCGAGAAAATCACCGTCTCGTGGGGCCGGACTGTCAGGGTCAGGGAAAAATCCAGCATACATATGGTGATATCTCGGGTTCTATTACAGATAGCGAAATAAATCAAAGTGAATTGTCTGTACGAGGCCCTGGCGCATGAGTCTGGGCAGCGGGAACGACCTCGAACCACCAGGGGCCGAGAAAACCACAGTCTCATAGGGCCGGACACTCAGGGTCAGGGGAAAATCCTATATATATCTGGTGATATCTCGGGTGCTGTTAGAGATAGCGCAATAAATCAAAGTGCATTGTCCGTAGGAGGCCCCTGCGCATGAATCTGGGCAGCGGGAACGACCTCGGACCACCAGGGGCCGAGAAAACCACCGACTCATGGGGCCGGATACTAAGGGTCAGGGTAAAATACAATATATATCTGGTGATATCTCGGGTGCTATTAGAGATAGCGCAATAAATCAAAGTGCATTGTCTGCAGGAGGCCCTGGCGCATGAATCTGTGCAGCGGGAACGACCTCGGATCACCAGGGGCCGAGAAAACCATCGACACATGGCGCCGGACACCCAAGGTCATGTAAATACCCAGGATGTGTCTGATGATATCTCTCGTGCTATTAGAGGTAGCGAACTAAATCAAAGTGCATTGTCTGCAGGAAGCCCTGGGACATGAATCTGTGCAGCGGGAACGACCTCGGACCACCAGGGGCCGAGAAAACCACAGTCTCATGGGGCCGGACACTCAGGGTCAGTGAAAAATCCAATATATATCTGATGATATCTCGGGTGCTATTAGAGAGAGCGCAATAAACCAAAGTGAATTATCTGCAGGAGGCCCTGGCGCATGAATGTGTGCAGTGGGAACGACCTCGGACCACCAGGGTCCGAGAAAGCCACCGTCTCATGGGGTCGGACACTCAGGGTACGGGAAAAATCCAATATATATCTGGTGATATCTCGGGTGCTATTAGAGAGAGCGCAATAAACCAAAGTGAATTATCTGCAGGAGGCCCTGGCGCATGAATCTGTGCAGCGGGAACGACCTCGGACCACCAGGGGCCGAGAAAACCACCGTCTCATGGGGCCGGACACTCAGGGTCAGGGGAAAATCCAATATATATCTGGTGATATCTCGGGTGCTATTAGGGATAGCGCAATAAATCAAAGTGCATTGTCTGCAGGAAGCCCTGGCGCATGATTCTGTGCAGCGGGATCGACCTCGGACCACCAGGGGCCGAGAAAATCACCGTCTCGTGGGGCCGGACTGTCAGGGTCAGGGAAAAATCCAATATATATCTGGTGATATCTCGGGTGCTATTACAGATAGCGCAATAAATCAAAGTGCATTGTCTGTAAGAGGCCCTGGCGCATGGATCTGGGCAGCGGGAACGAACTCGGACCACCAGGGGCCGAGAAAACCACCGTCTCATGAGGCCGGACACTCAGGGTCAGGGGAAAAGCCAATATATATCTGGTGATATCTCGGGTGCTATTGCAGATAGCGCAATAAATCAAAGTGAATTGTCTGTAGGAGGCCCTGGCGCATGAATCTGGGCAGCGGGAACGACCTCGAACCACCAGGGGCCGAGAAAACCACAGTCTCATAGGGCCGGACACTCAGGGTCAGGGGAAAATTCAATATATATCTGGTGATATCTCGGGTGCTGTTAGGGATAGCGCAATAAATCAAAGTGCATTGTCTGCAGGAAGCCCTGGCGCATGATTCTGTGCAGCGGGATCGACCTCGGACCACCAGGGGCCGAGAAAATCACCGTCTCGTGGGGCCGGACTGTCAGGGTCAGGGAAAAATCCAGCATACATATGGTGATATCTCGGGTTCTATTACAGATAGCGAAATAAATCAAAGTGAATTGTCTGTACGAGGCCCTGGCGCATGAGTCTGGGCAGCGGGAACGACCTCGAACCACCAGGGGCCGAGAAAACCACAGTCTCATAGGGCCGGACACTCAGGGTCAGGGGAAAATCCTATATATATCTGGTGATATCTCGGGTGCTGTTAGAGATAGCGCAATAAATCAAAGTGCATTGTCCGTAGGAGGCCCCTGCGCATGAATCTGGGCAGCGGGAACGACCTCGGACCACCAGGGGCCGAGAAAACCACCGACTCATGGGGCCGGATACTAAGGGTCAGGGTAAAATACAATATATATCTGGTGATATCTCGGGTGCTATTAGAGATAGCGCAATAAATCAAAGTGCATTGTCTGCAGGAGGCCCTGGCGCATGAATCTGTGCAGCGGGAACGACCTCGGATCACCAGGGGCCGAGAAAACCATCGACACATGGCGCCGGACACCCAAGGTCATGTAAATACCCAGGATGTGTCTGATGATATCTCTCGTGCTATTAGAGGTAGCGAACTAAATCAAAGTGCATTGTCTGCAGGAAGCCCTGGGACATGAATCTGTGCAGCGGGAACGACCTCGGACCACCAGGGGCCGAGATAACCACCGGCTCATGCGGCCGGACACTCAGGGTCAGGGGAAAATCCAATATATATCTGGTGATATCTCGGGTGCTATTACAGATAGCGCAATAAACCAACGTGCATTGTCTGTAGGAGGCCCTGGCGCATGAATGTGTGCAGCGGGAACGACCACGGACCACCAGGGGCCGAGAAAACCACCGACTCATGGGGCCGGATACTAAGGGTCAGGGTAAAATACAATATATATCTGGTGATATCTCGGGTGCTATTAGAGATAGCGCAATAAATCAAAGTGCATTGTCTGCAGGAGGCCCTGGCGCATGAATCTGTGCAGCGGGAACGACCTCGGATCACCAGGGGCCGAGAAAACCATCGACACATGGCGCCGGACACCCAAGGTCATGTAAATACCCAGGATGTGTCTGATGATATCTCTCGTGCTATTAGAGGTAGCGAACTAAATCAAAGTGCATTGTCTGCAGGAAGCCCTGGGGCATGAATCTGTGCAGCGGGAACGACCTCGGACCACCAGGGGCCGAGATAACCACCGGCTCATGGGGCCGGACACTCAGGGTCAGGGGAAAATCCAATATATATCTGGTGATATCTCGGGTGCTATTACAGATAGCGCAATAAACCAACGTGCATTGTCTGTAGGAGGCCCTGGCGCATGAATGTGTGCAGCGGGAACGACCTCGGACCACCAGGGGCCGAGAAAACCACCGACACATGGGGCCGGACTCTCAGGGCCATGTAAAAATCCAGCATATATATGGTGATATCTCGGGTGCTATTAGGGATAGCGCAATAAACCAAAGTGAATTTCCTGCAGGAGGCCCTGGCGCATGAATCTGTGCAGCGGGAACGACCTCGGACCACCAGGGGCCGAGAAAACCACCGTCTCATGGGGCCGAACACTCAGGGTCAGGGGAAAATCCAATATATATCTGGTGATATCTCGAGTGCTATTAGAGACAGCGCAATAAACCAAAGTGATTTATCTGCAGGAGGCCCTGGCGCATGAATCCGGCCAGCGGGAACGACCTCGGACCACCAGGGGCCGAGAAAACCACCGTCTCATGGGGCCGGACACTCAGGGTCAGGGGAAAATCCAATATATATCTGGTGATATCTCGGGTGCTATTAGGGATAGCGCAATAAATCAAAGTGCATTGTCTGCAGGAAGCCCTGGCGCATGATTCTGTGCAGCGGGGTCGACCTCGGACCACCAGGGGCCGAGAAAATCACCGTCTCGTGGGGCCGGACTGTCAGGGTCAGGGAAAAATCCAATATATATCTGGTGATATCTCGGGTGCTATTAGAGATAGCGCAATAAACCAAAGTGAATTGTCTGCAGGAGGCCCTGGCGCATGAATCTGTGCAGCGGGAACGACCTCGAATCACCAGGGGCCGAGAAAACCACCGACTCATGGGGCCGGATACTAAGGGTCAGGGTAAAATTCAATATATATCTGGTGATATCTCGGGTGCTATTAGAGATAGCGCAATAAATCAAAGTGCACTGTCGGTATGAGGCCCTTGCGCATGAACTTGTGCAGCGGGAACGACCTCGGACCACCAGGGGCCGAGAAAACCACCGACTCATGGGGCCGGATACTAAGGGTCAGGGTAAAATTCAATATATATCTGGTGATATCTCGGGTGCTATTAGAGATAGCGCAATAAATCAAAGTGCACTGTCGGTATGAGGCCCTTGCGCATGAACTTGTGCAGCGGGAACGACCTCGGACCACCAGGGGCCGAGAAAACCACCGACTCATGGGGCCGGATACTAAGGGTCAGGGTAGAATCCAATATATATCTGGTGATATCTCGGGTGCTATTAGAGATAGCGCAATAAATCAAAGTGCATTGTCTGCAGGAAGCCCTGGCGCATGATTCTGTGCAGCGGGAACGACCTCGGAACACCAGGGGCCGAGAAAACCACCGTCTCATGGGGACGGACAGTCAGAGTCAGGGAAAAATCCAATATATATCTGGTGATATCTCGGGTGCTATTAGAGATAGCGCAATAAACCAAAGTGAATTGTCTGCAGGAGGCCCTGGCGCATGAATCTGTGCAGCGGGAACGACCTCGGATCACCAGGGGCCGAGAAAAACACCATCTCATGGGGCCGGACTCTCAGGGTCAGGGGAAAATCCAATATATATCTCCTGATATCTCGGGTGCTATTAGAGATAGCGCAATAAATCAAAGTGCATTGTCTGCAGGAAGCCCTGGCGCATGATTCTGTGCAGCGGGATCGACCTCGGACCACCATGGGCCGAGAAAATCACCGTCTCGTGGGGCCGGACTGTCAGGCTCAGGGAAAAATAAAATATATATCTGGTGATATCTCGGGTGCTATTACAGATAGCGCAATAAACAGACGTGCATTGTCTGTAGGAGGCCCTGGCGCATGAATGTGTGCAGCGGGAACGACCTCGGACCACCAGGGGCCGAGATAACCACCGACACATGGGGCCGGAATCTCAGGGTCATGTAAAAATCCAGCATATATATGGTGATATCTCGGGTGCTATTAGGGATAGCGCAGTAAACCAAAGTGAATTATCTGCAGGAGGCCCTGGCGCATGAATCTCTGCAGCGGGAACGACCTCGGACCACCAGGGGCCGAGAAAACCACCGTCTCATGGGGCCGGACACTCAGGGTCAGGGGAAAATCCAATATATATCTGGTGATATCTCGGGTGCTATTAGGGATAGCGCAATAAATCAAAGTGCATTGTCTGTAAGAGGCCCTGGCGCATGGATCTGGGCAGCGGGAACGACCTCGGACCACCAGGGGCCGAGAAAACCACCGTCTCATGAGGCCGGACACTCAGGGTCAGGGGAAAAGCCAATATATATCTGGTGATATCTCGGGTGCTATTAGAGATAGCGCAATAAACCGAAGTGAATTATCTGCAGGAGGCCCTGGCGCATGAATCTGTGCAGCGGGGACGACCTCGGACGACCAGGGGCCGAGAAAACACCCGTCTCATGGGGCCGGTAACTCAGGGTCAGGGAAAAATCCAATATATATCTGGTGATATCTCGGGTGTTATTAGAGATAGAGCAATAAATCAAAGTGCATTGTCCGTAGGAGGCCCCTGCGCATGAATCTGGGCAGCGGGAACGACCTCGGACCACCAGGGACCGAGAAAACCACCGACTCATGGTGCCGGACTCTCAGGGTCATGTAAAAATCCAGCATATATCTGGTGATATCTCGGGTGCTATCAGAGATAGCGCAATAAATCAAAGTGCATTGTCTGCAGGAAGCCCTGGCGCATAATTCTGTGCAGCGGGAACGACCTCGGAACACCAGGGGCCGAGAAAACCACCGTCTCATGGGGACCGACACTCAGAGTCAGGGAAAAATCCAACATATATCTGGTGATATCTCGGGTGCTATTAGAGATAGCGCAATAAACCAAAGTGAATTGTCTGCAGGAGGCCCTGGCGCATGAATCTGTGCAGCGGGAACGACCTCGGATCACCAGGGGCCGAGAAAAACACCCGTCTCATGGGGCCGGTAACTCAGGGTCAGGGAAAAATCCAATATATATCTGGTGATATCTCGGGTGCCATTAGAGATAGAGCAATAAATCAAAGTGCATTGTCCGTAGGAGGCCCCTGCGCATGAATCTGGGCAGCGGGAACGACCTCGGACCACCAGGGGCCGAGAAAACCACCGACTCATGGTGCCGGACTCTCAGGGTCATGTAAAAATCCAGCATATATCTGGTGATATCTCGGGTGCTATCAGAGATATCGCAATAAATCAAAGTGCATTGTCTGCAGGAGGCACTGGCGAATGATTCTGTGCAGCAGGAACGACCTCGGACCACCAGGGGCCGAGAAAATTACAGATATTCGAAACCCGCCACCCAAGGTCATGTAAAAATCCAGCATATATCTGGTGATATCTCGCGTGCTATTACAGATAGCGCAATAAACCAAAGTGCTTTGTCTGCGGGAGGCCCTGGCGCATGAATCTGTGCAGCGGGAACGACCTCGGACCACCACGGGCTGAGAAAACCACCGTCTCATGGGGCCGGACACTCAGGGTCAGGGGAAAATCCAATATATATCTGGCGATATCTCGGGTGCTATTAGAGATAGCGAAATAAACCAAAGTGAATTATCTGCAGGAGGCCCTGGCGCATAATTCTGTGCAGCGGGAACGACCTCGGACCACCAGGGGCCGAGAAAATCAACGTCTCGTGGGGCCGGACTGTCAGGGTCAGGGAAAAATCCAATATATATCGGGTGATATCTCGGGTGCTATTACAGATAGCGCAATAAACCAACGTGCATTGTCTGTAGGAGGCCCTGGCGCATGAATCTGTGCAGCGGGAACGACCTCGGACCATCAGGGGCCGAGAAAACCACCGACACATGGGGCCGGACTCTCAGGGTCATGTAAAAATCCAGCATATAGATGGTGATATCTCGGGTGCTATTAGCGATAGCGCAATAAACCAAAGTGAATTATCCGCAGGAGGCCCTGGCGCATGAATCTGTGCAGCGGGAACGACCTCGGACCACCAGGGGCCGAGAAAACCACCGTCTCATGGGGCCGAACACTCAGGGTCAGGGGAAAATCCAATATATATCTGGTGATATCTAGGGTGCTATTAGAGACAGCGCAATAAACCAAAGTGATTTATCTGCAGGAGGCCCTGGCGCATGAATCCGGCCAGCGGGAACGACCTCGGACCACCAGGCGCCGAGAAAACCACCGACTCATGGGGCCGGATACTAAGGGGCAGGTTAAAATTCAATATATATCTGGTGATATCTCGGGTGCTATTAGAGACAGCGCAATAAATCAAAGTGCACTGTCGGTATCAGGCCCTTGCGCAAGAACTTGTGCAGCGGGAACGACCTCGGACCACCAGGGGCCGAGAAAACCACCGACTCATGGGGCCGTATACTAAGGGTCAGGGTAGAATCCAATATATATCTGGTGATATCTCGGGTGCTATTAGAGATAGCGCAATAAATCAAACTTAATTATCTGCAGGAGGCCCTGGCGCATGCACCTGTGTAGCGGGAACGACCTCGGACCACCAGGGGCCGAGAAAACCAACGACACATGGCGCCGGACACCCAAGGTCATGTAAATACCCGGGATGTATCTGATGATATCTCGGGTGCTATTAGAGATAGCGCAATAAATCAAAGTGCATTGTCTGCAGGAAGCCCTGGCGCATGACTCTGTGCACCGGGAACGACCTCGGACCACCAGGGGCCGAGAAAACCACCGTCTCATGGGACCGGACACTCAGGGTCAGGGTAAAATCCAATACATATCTGGTGATATCTCGGGTGCTATTACAGATAGCGCAATAAAGCAAAGTGCTTTGTCTGCGGGAGGCCCTGGCGCATGAATCTGTGCAGCGGCAAAGACCTCGGACCACCAGGGGCCGAGAAAACCACCGTCTCATGGGGCCGGACACTCAGGGTCAGGGGAAAAGCCAATATATATCTGGTGATATCTCGGGTGCTATTAGAGATAGCGCAATAAACCGAAGTGAATTATCTGTAGGAGGCCCTGGCGCATGAATCTGTGCAGCGGAGACGACCTCGGACGACCAGGGGCCGAGAAAACCCCCGTCTCATGGGGCCGGAAACTCAGGGTCAGGGAAAAATCCAATATATATTTGGTGATATCTCGGGTGCTATTAGAGATACTGCAATAAATCAAAGTTAATTATCTGCAGGAGGCCCTGGCGCATGCACCTGTGTAGCGGGAACGACCTCGGACCACCAGGGGCCGAGAAAACCACCGTCTCATGGGGCCGGACACTCAGGGTCAGGGGAAAATCCAATATATATCCGGTGATATCTCGGGTACTATTAGAGATAGCGCAATAAACCAAAGTGAATTATCTGGAGGAGGCCCTGGCGCATGAATCTGTGCAGCGGGAACGACCTCGGACGACCAGGCGCCGAGAATACCACCGTCTCATGGGGCCGGAAACTCAGGGTCAGGGAAAAATCCAATATATATCTGGTGATATCTCGGGTGCTATTAGAGATAGGGCAATAAACCAAAGTGAATTGTCTGCAGGAGGCCCTGGCGCATGAATCTGTGCAGCGGGAACGACCTCGGATCACCAGGGGCCGAGAAAACCACCATCTCATGGGACCGGACACTCAGGGTCAGGGGAAAATCCAATACATATCTGGTGATATCTCGGGTGCTATTACAGATAGCGCAATAAAGCAAAGTGCATTGTCTGCGGGAGGCCCTGGCGCATGAATCTGTGCAGCGGCAAAGACCTCGGACCACCAGGGGCCGAGAAAACCACCGTCTCATGGGGCCGGACACTCAGGATCAGGGGAAAATCCAATATATATCTGGTGATATCTCGGGTGCTATTAGAGATAGCGCAATAAACCAACGTGCATTGTCTGTAGGAGGCCCTGGCGCATGAATCTGGCCAGCGGGAACGACCTCGGACCACCAGGGGCCGAGAAAACCTCCGACACATGGGGCCAGACTCTCAGGGTCATGTAAAAATCCAGCATATATATGGTGATATCTCGGGTGCTATTAGGGATAGCGCAATAAACCGAAGTGAATTATCTGCAGGAGGCCCTGGCGCATGAATCTGTGCAGCGGGAACGACCTCGGACCACCAGGGGCCGAGAAAATTACTGATATTCGAAATCCGCCACCCAAGGTCATGTAAAAATCCAGCATATATCTGGTGATATCTCGGGTGCTATTACAGATAGCGCAATAAATCAAAGTGCACTGTCTGTAGGAGGCCCTGGCGCATGCATCTGGGCAGCGGGAACGACCTCGGACCACCTGGGGCCGAGAAAACCACCGTCTCATGGGGCCGAGAACTCAGGGTCAGGCAAAAATCCAATATATATCTGGTGATATCTCGGGTGCTATTACAGACAGCGCAATAAACCAACGTGCATTGTCTGTAGGAGGCTCTGGCGCATGAATCTGTGCAGCGGGAACGACCTCGGACCAACAGGGGCCGAGAAAACCACCGTCTCATGGTGCCGGACACTCACGGTCGGGGAAAAATCCAATATATATCTGGTGATATCTCGGGTGCTATTAGAGATAACGCAATAAACCAAAGTGTATTACCTGCAGGAGGACCTGGCGCATGAACCTGTGTAGCGGGAACGACCTAGGACCACCAGGGGCCGAGAACACCACCGACACATGGCGCCGGACACCCAAGGTCATGTAAATACCCTGGATGTATCTGATGATATCTCGGGTGCGATTAGAGATAGCGCAATAAATCAAAGTGCATTGTCGGTATGAGGCCCTTGCGCATGAATCTGTGCAGCGGGAACGACCTCGTACCACCAAGTGCCGAGAAAACCACCGACTCAATGGGCCGGATACTAAGGGTCAGCGAAAAATCCAATATATATCTGTTGATATCTCGGGTGCTATTACAGACAGCGCAATAAACCAACGTGCATTGTCTGTAGGAGGCTCTGGCGCATGAATCTGTGCAGCGGGAGCGACTTCGGACCACCAGGGGCCGAGAAAACCACAGTCTCATGGTGCCGGACAGTCAGGGTCAGGGGAAAATCCAATATATATCTGGTGATATCTCGGGTGCTATTAGGGATAGCGCAATAAACCAAAGTGAATTCTCTGAACGAGGCCCTGGCGCATGAATCTGTGCAGCGGGAACGACCTCGGGCCACCAGGGGCCGAGAAAACCACCGTCTCATGGGGCCCGACACTCAAGGTCAGGGAAAAATCCAATATATATCTGGTGATATCTCGGGTGCTATTAGAGATAGCGCAATAAACCAAAGTGAATTATCTGCAGGAGGGCCTGGCGCATGAATCTGTGCAGCGGGGACGACCTCGGACCACCAGGGGCCGAGAAAACCGCAGTCTTATGGGGCCGGACACTCAGGGGCGGGGAAAAATCCATTTTATATCTGGTGATATATCGGGTGCCATTAGAGATAGCGCTATAAATCAAAGTGCATTGTCTGCAGGAGGCCCTGACGCATGAATCTGTGCAGCGGGAACGACCTCGGACCACCAGGGGCCGAGAAAACCACAGTCTCATGGGGACGAGAACTGAGGGTCAGGCAAAAATCCACTATATATCTGGTGATATCTCGGGTGCTATTACAGATAGCGCAATAAACCAACGTGCATTGTCTGTAGGAGGCCCTGGCGCATGAATCTGTGCAGCGGGAACGACTTCGGACCACCAGGGGCCGAGAAAAACACCGTCCCATGGGGCCGAGAACTCAGGGTCAGGCAAAAATCCAATATATATCTGGTGATATCTCGGGTGCTATTAGCGATAGCGCAATAAACCAAATTGAATTATCAGCAGGAGGCCCTGGTGCATGAATCTGTGCAGCGGGAACGACGTTGGACCACCAGGGGAGGAGAAAACCACCGTCTCATGGGGCCGGACAGTCTGGGTCAGGGAAAAATCCAATATATATCTGGTGATATCTCGGGTGATATTAGAGATAGCGCAATAAACCCAAGTGAATCATCTGTAGGAAGCCGTGGCGCATGAATCCGCGCAGCGGGAACCACCTCGAACGACCAGGGGCCGAGAAAACCACCGTCTCATGGGGCCGGACACTCAGGGTCAGGGAAAAATCCATTATGTATCTGGTGATATATCGGGTGCCATTAGAGATAGCGCGATAAATCAAAGTGCATTGCCTGCAGGAGGCCCTGGCGCATGAATCTGTGCAGCGGGATCGACCTGGGACCACCAGGGGCCGAGAAAACTACCGTCTCATGGCGTCGGACACTCAGGGACGGGGAAAAATCCAATATATATCTGGTGATATCTCGGGTGCCATTGGAGAGAGCGCAATAAACCAAAGTGAATTATCTGAACGAGGCCCTGGCGCATGAATCTGTGCAGCGGGAACGACCTCGGACCACCAGGGGCCGAGAAAACCACCGTCTCATGGGGCCGGACACTCAGGGTCGGGCAAAAATCCAATATATATCTGGTGATATCTCGGGTGCTATTGCAGATAGCGCAATAAATCAAAGTGCATTGTCTGCAGGAAGCCCTGGCGCATAATTCTGTGCAGCGGCAACGACCTCGGACCACCAGGGGTCGAGCAAACCACCGTCTCATGGGGCCGGACACTCAGGGTCGGGGAAAAATCCAATATACATCTGGTGATATCTCGGGTGCTATTGGAGAGAGAGCAATAAACCGAAGTGAATTATCTGATCGAGGCCCTGGCGCATGAATCTGTGCAGCGGGAACGACCTCGGACGACCAGGGGCCGAGAAAACCACCTTCTCATGGGGCCGGACACTCAGGGTCAGGGAAAAATCCATTATGTATCTGGTGATATATCGGGTGCCATTAGAGATAGCGCGATAAATCAAAGTGCATTGTCTGCAGGAGGCCCTGACGCATGAATCTGTGCAGCGGGAACGACCTTGGACCACCAGGGGTCGAGAAAACCACAGTCTCATGAGTCCGAGAACTCAGGGTCAGGCAAAAATCCAATATATATCTGTTGATATCTCGGGTGCTATTACAGATAGCGCAATAAACCAACGTGCATTGTCTGTGTGGGGGCCCTGGCGCATGAATCTGTGCAGCGGGAACGACCTCGGACCACCAGGGGCCGAGAAAACCACCGTCTCATGGGGCCGGAAACTCAGGGTCGGGTATAAATTCAATATATATCTGATGATATCTCGGGTGCTATTAGAGATAGCGCAATAAATCAAGGTGCATTGTCTGCAGGAAGCCCTGGCGCATGATTCTGTGCACCGGGAACGACCTCGGACCACCAGGGGCCGAGAAAATCACCGTCTCGTGGGGCCGGACACTCAGGGTCGGGTATAAATCCAATATATATCTGGTGATATCTCGGGTGCTATTAGAGATAGCGCAATAAACCAAAGTGAATTATCTGCAGGAGGCCCTGGCGCATGAATCTGTGCAGCGGGAACGACCTCGGACCACCAGGGGTCGAGAAAACCACAGTCTCATGAGTCCGAGAACTCAGGGTCAGGCAAAAATCAAATATATATCTGTTGATATCTCGGGTGCTATTACAGATAGCGCAATAAACCAACGTGCATTGTCTGTGTGGAGGCCCTGGCGCATGAATCTGTGCAGCGGGAACGACCTCGGACCACCAGGCGCCGAGAAAACCACCGTCTCATGGGGCCGGAAACTCAGGGTCGGGTATAAATTCAATATATATCTGATGATATCTCGGGTGCTATTAGAGATAGCGCAATAAATCAAGGTGCATTGTCTGCAGGAAGCCCTGGCGCATGATTCTGTGCACCGGGATCGACCTCGGACCACCAGGGGCCGAGAAAATCACCGTCTCGTGGGGCCGGACACTCAGGGTCGGGTATAAATCCAATATATATCTGGTGATATCTCGGGTGCTATTAGAGATAGCGCAATAAATCTAAGTGAATTATCTGCAGGGGGCCCTGGCGCATGAATCTGTGCAGCGGGATCGACCTGGGACCACCAGGGGCCGAGAAAACTACCGTCTCATGGCGTCGGACACTCAGGGACGGGGAAAAATCCAATATATATCTGGTGATGTCTCTGGTGCTATTAGAGATAGCGCAATAAAACAAAGTGCATTGTCTGTAGGAGGCCCTGGCCCATGAATCTGTGCAGCAGAAACGACCTCGGTCGACCAGGAGCCGTGAAAACCACCGACTCATGAGGCCGGGAACAAGGGGGCAGGGAAAAATTCAATATATATCTGGTGATATCTCGGGTGCTATTAGAGATAGCGCTATAAAGCAAAGTGCATTGTCTGTAGGTGTCCCTGGCGTATGAATCTGTGCATCAGGAATGACCTCGGAACACCAGGGACCGAGAAAATTACAGATTTTCGGTATCCGTCACCCAAGGTCATGTAAAAATCCAGCATATATCTGGTGATATCTCGGGTGCTATTAGAGATAGCGCAATAAAACAAAGTGCATTGTCCGTATGAGGTCCTTGCACATGAATCCGAGCAGGAGGAACGACCTAGGACCACCAGGGGCTGAGAAAATTACAGATCTTCGGTATCCGTCACCCAAGGTCAGGTAAAAATCCAGCATATATCTGGTGATGTCTCGGGTGCTATTAGAGAGAGCGCAATAAATCAAAGTGCATCGTCTGCAGGAAGCCCTGGCGCATGAATCGGGGCAGCGGGAACGACCTCGGACCACCAGCGGACGAGAAAACCACCGTCTCATGGGGCCGGACACTCAGGGTCAGGGAAAAATCCAATATATATCTGGTGATATCTCGGGTGCTATTAGAGATAGCGCTATAAAGCAAAGTGCATTGTCTGTGGGAGTCCCTGGCGTATGAATCTGTGCATCAGGAATGACCTCGGAACACCAGGGACCGAGAAAATTACAGATTTTCGGTATCCGTCACGCAAGGTCATGTAAAAATCCAGCATATATCTGGTGATATTCGGGTGCTATTAGAGATAGCGCAATAAAACAAAGTGCATTGTCCGTATGAGGTCCTTGCGCATGAATCCGAGCAGGAGGAACGACCTAGGACCACCAGGGGCAGGGAAAATTACAGATCTTCGGTACCCGTCACCCAAGGTCAGGTAAAAATCCAGCATATATCTGGTGATGTCTCGGGTGCTATTAGAGAGAGCGCAATAAATCAAAGTGCATTGTCTGCAGGAGGCCCTTGCGCATGAATCTGTGCAGCGGGATCGAGCTCGGACCACCAGGGGCCGAGAAAACCACCGACACATGGCGCCGGACACTCAGGGTCAGGGAAAAATCCAATATATATCTGGTGATATCTCGGGTGCTATTAGAGATAGCGCAATAAATCAAAGTGCATTGTCTGGAGGAGGCCCTGGCGCATGAATCTGTGCAGCGGGAACGACCTCGGATCACCAGGGTCCGAGAAAACCTCCGTCTCATGGGGCCGGACACTCAGGGTCGGTTGAAAAATTCTATATATATCTGGTGATATCTCGGGTTCTCTTACAGATAGCGCACTAAATCAAAGTGAATTATCTGCAGAGGGCCCTGGGGCATGAATCTGTGCAGCGGGAACGACCTCGGACCACCAGGGGCCGATAAAACCACCGACAAATGGCGCCGGACACCCAAGGTCATGTAAAAACCCAGGATGTATCTGATGATATCTCGGGTGCTTTCAGAGATAGCGCAATAAATCAAAGTGCATTGCCTGCAGGAAGCCCTGGCGCATGATTCTGTGCAGCGGGAACGACCTCGGACCACCAGGGGCCGACAAAATCACCGTCTCGTGGGGCCGGACTGTAAGGATCAGGGAAAAATCCAATATATATCTGGTGATATCTCGGGTGCTATTACAGATAGCGCAATAAACCAAACTGCATTCTCTGTAGGAGGCCCTGGCGCATGAATCTGTGCAGCGCGAACGACCTCGGACCACCAGGGGCCGAGAAAACCACCGTCTCATGGGGCCGGGCTGTCAGGGTCAGGGAAAAATCCATTATATATCTGTTGATATCTCGGGTGCTAATAGAGATAGCGCAATAAACCAAATTGAATTATCTGCAGGCGGCCCTGGCGCATGAATCTGTGCAGCGGGATCGACCTGGGAACACGAGGGACCGAGAAAACCACCGTCTCATAGGGTCGGACACTCAGGATCAGGGAAAAATCCAATATATATCTGGTGATATCTCGGGTGATATTATAGATAGCGCAATAAATCAAAGTGCATTGTCTGTAGGTGGCCCTGGCGCATGAATCTGTTCAGCGGGATCGACCTCGGACCACGAGGGACCGAGAAAACCATCGACACATGGGGCCGGACACTCAGGGTCAGGGAAAAATCCAATATATATCTGGTGATATCTCGGGTGCTATTAGAGATAGCGCAATAAATCAAAGTGAATTATCTGCAGGGGGCCCTGATGCATGAACTGTGCAGCGGGAACAACCTCGGACCACCAGGGGCCGAGAAAATTACAGATATTCGGAATCCGACACCCAAGGTCATGTAAAAATCCAATATATATCTGGTGATATCTCGGGTGCTATTAGAGATAGCGCAATAAATCAAAGTGAATTATCTATAGGGGGCCCTGGCGCATGAATCTGTGCAGCGGGAACGACCTCGGACCACCAGGGGCCAAGACAACCACCGTCTTATGGGGCCGGACACTCAGGGTCAGAGAAAAATCCAATATATATCTGGTGATATCCCGGGTGCTATTACAGATAGCGCAATAAATCAAAGTGCATTGTCTGTAGGAGGCCCTGGCGCATGAATCTGGCCAGCGGGAACGACCTCGGACCACCAGGGGCCGAGAAAACCACCGTCTCATGGGGCCGGAAACTCAGAGTCAGGGGAAAATCCAATATATATCTGGTGATATCTCGGGTGCTATTAGAGATAGCGCAATAAACCAAAGTGAATTATCTGCAGGAGGCCCTGGCGCATGAATCTGTGCAGCGGGAACCCTCGGACCACCAGGGGCCGAGAAAACCACGGTCTCATGGGGCCGGACACTCAGGGTCAGGGGAAAATCCAATATATTTCTGGTGATATCTCGGGTGCTATTAGAGATAGGGCAATAAACCAAAGTGAATTATCTGCAGGAGGCCCTGGCGCATGAATCTGTGTAGCGGGAACGAACTCGGACAACCAGGGGCCGAGAAAACCACCGTCTCATGGGGCCGGACACTCAGGGTCGGGTAAAAATCCAATATATATCTGATGATATCTCGGGTGCTATTAGAGATAGCGCAATAAACCAGAGGGCATTGTCTGTAGGAGGCCGTGGCGCATGAATCTGGCCAGCGGGAACGACCTCGGACCACCAGGGGCCGAGAAAGCCACAGTCTCATGGGGCCGAGAACTCAGGGTCAGGCAAAAATCCAGCATATATCTGGTTATATCTCGGGTGCTATTACAGATAGCGCAATAAATCAAAGTGCATTGTCTGCAGGAAGCCCAGGCGCATGATTCTGTGCAGCGGGAACGTGCTCGAACCACCAGGGGCCGAGAAAACCACCGATACATGTCGCCGGACAACCAAGGTCATGCAAATACCCAGGATGTATCTGATGATATCTCGGGTGCTATTAGAGATAGCGCAATAAACCAAAGTGCATTGTCTGCAGGAAGCCCTGGCGCATGATTCTGTGCAGCGGGAACGACCTCGGACCACCAGGGGCCGAGAAAACCACAGTCTCATAGGGCCGGACACTCAGGGTCTCGGGAATATCCAATATATATCTGGTGATATCTCGGGTGCTATTAGAGATAGCGCAATAAATCAAAGTGCATTGTCCGTAAGGAGGCCCCTGCGCATGAATCTGGGCAGCGGGAACGACCTCGGACCACCAGGGGCCGAGAAAACCACCGACTCATGGGGCCGGATACTAAGGGCCAGGGTAAAATCCAATATA
The DNA here is from genome assembly GCF_051020985.1 of Nomia melanderi. NCBI lineage: Eukaryota > Metazoa > Arthropoda > Insecta > Hymenoptera > Halictidae > Nomia > Nomia melanderi. The sequence continues at coordinate 97,952 of NW_027475186.1, forward strand.
TATCTGGTGATATCTCGGGTGCTATTAGAGACAGCACAATAAACCAAAGTGCGTTGTCTGGAGGAGGCCCTGGCGCACGAATGTGTGCAGCAGGAACTACCTCGGACCACCAGGGGCCGTGAAAATTACTGATATTCGGAATCCGTCACCCAAGGTCATGTAAAAATCCAGCATATATCTGGTGATATCTCGGGTGCTATTACAGATAGCGCAATAAACCAAAGTGAATTGTCTGCAGGAAACCCTGTCGCATGAATCTGTTCAGCGGGATCGAACTCGGACCACCAGGGTCCGAGAAAACCACAGTCTCATGGGGCCGGACACTCAGGGTCAGGGGAAAATCCAATGTATATCTGGTGATATCTCGGGTGCTATTAGTGATAGCGCAATAAACCAAAGTGAATTATCTGCAGGAGGCCCTGGCGCATGAATCTGTGCAGCGGGAAAGACCTCGGACCACCAGCGGTCGAGAAAACCACAGTCTTATGGGGCCGGACACTCAGGGTCAGGGGAAAATCCAGTATATATCTGGTGATATCTCGGGTGCTATTACACATAGCGCAATAAATCAAAGTGCATTGTCTGTCGGAGGCCCTGGCGCATGAATCTGGGCAGCGTGAACGACCTCGGACCACCAGGGGCCGAGAAAACCGCAGTCTCATGGTGCCGGACTGTCAGGGTCATGGAAAGATCCAATATATATCTGGTGATATCTCGGGTGCTATTACACATAGCGCAATAAATCAAAGTGCATTGTCTGTAGGAGGCCCTGGCGCATGAATCTGTGCAGCGGGACCGACCTGGGAGCACCAGGGGCCGAGAAAATCAATGTCTCATGGGGCCGGACTGTCAGGGTCAGGGAAAAATCCAATATATATCTGGTGATATCTCGGGTTCTATTAGAGATAGCGCAATAAATCAAAGTGCATTGTCTGTAGGAAGCCCTGGCGCATGAACCTGTGCAGCCGGATCGACCTCGGACCACCAGGGGCCGAGAAAACCACCGACACATCGGGCCGGACACTCAGGGTCATGTAAAAATCAGGAATATATCTGGTGATATCTCGGGTGCTATTAGAGATAGCGCAATAAATCAAAGTGCGTTGTCTGCAGGAAGCCCTGGCGCATGATTCTGTGCAGCGGGAACGACCTCGTACCACCAGGGGCCGAGAAACCCACCGTCTCATGGGGCCGGACACTCAGGGTCGGGTATAAATCCAATATATATCTGGTGATATCTCGGGTGCTATTACAGATAGCGCAATAAACCAACGTACATTGTCTGTAGGAGGCCCTGGCGCATGAATGTGTGCAGCGGTAACGACCTCGGACCACCAGGGGCCGAGAAAACTACCGTCTCATGGGGTCGGACACTCAGGGACAGGGAAAAAACCAATGTATATCTGGTGATATCTCGGGTGCTGTTACAAATAGCGCAATAAATCAAAGTGCATTGTCTGTAGGAGGTCCTGGCGCATGAATCTGTGCAGCGGGAACGACCTCGGACCCCCAGGGGCCGAGAAAACTACCGTCTCATGGGGCCGGACACTCAGGGTCATGGAAAAATCCAATATATATCTGGTGATATCTCGGGTGCTATTAGAGATAGCGCAATAAACCAAAGCGCATTGTCTGCCGGAAGCCCTGGCGCATGATTCTGTGCAGCGGGAACGACCTCGTACCACCAGGGGCCGAGAAACCCACCGTCTCATGGGGCCGGACACACAGGGTCGGGTATAAATCCAATATATATCTGGTGATATCTCGGGTGCTATTAGAGATAGCGCAATAAATCACAAGTGAATTATCTGCAGGAGGCCCTGGCGCATGAATCTGTGCTGCGGGAAAGACCTCGGACCACCAGGGGCCGAGAAAACCACCGTCTCATGGGGCCGGACTGTCAGGGTCAGAGAAAAATCCAATATAAATCTGGTGATATCTCGGGTGCTATTACAGATAGCGCAATAAATCAAAGTGCATTGTCTGTAGGAGGCCCTGGCGCATGAATCTGTGCAGCGGGACCGACCTGGGAGCACCAGGGGCCGAGAAAACCACCGTCTCATGGGGCCGGACACTCAGGGTCAGGAAAAAATCCAATATATATCTGGTGATATCTCGGGTGCTATTACAGATAGCGCAATAAACCAACGTACATTGTCTGTAGGAGGCCCTGGCGCATGAATCTGTGCAGCGGGAACGACCTCGGACCACCAGGGGCCGAGAAAACCACCGTCTCATGGGGTCGGACACTCAGGGTCAGGGAAAAATCCAATATATATATGGCGATATCTCGGGTGCTATTACAGATAGCGCAATAAATCAAAGTGCATTGTCTGCGGGAGGCCCTTGCGCATGAATCTGTGCAGCTGGAACGACCTCGGACGACCAGGGGCCGAGAAAACCACCGTCTCATGGGGCCGGACACTCAGGGTCAGGAAAAAATCCAATATATATCTGGTGATATCTCGGGTGCTATTACAGATAGCGCAATAAACCAACGTACATTGTCTGTAGGAGGCCCTGGCGCATGAATCTGTGCAGCGGGAACGACCTCGGACCACCAGGGGCCGAGAAAACCACCGACACATCGGGCCGGACACTCAGGGTCATGTAAAAAACAGGCATATATCTGGTGATATCTCGGGTGCTATTAGAGATAGCGCAATAAATCAAAGTTCATTGTCTGCAGGAAGCCCTGGCGCATGATTCTATGCAGCGGGAACGACCTCGTACCACCAGGGGCCGAGAAACCCGCCGTCTCATGGGGCCGGACACTCAGGGTCGGGTATAAATCCAATATATATCTGGTGATATCTCTGGTGCTATTACAGATAGCGCAATAAATCAAAGTGCATTGTCTGCGGGAGGCCCTGGCGCATGAATCTGTGCAGCGGGAACGACCTCGGACCACCAGGGGCCGAGAAAACGACCGACACATCGGGCCGGACACTCAGGGTCATGTAAAAATCCAGCATATATCTGGTGATATCTCGGGTGCTATTAGAGATAGCGCAATAAATCAAAGTGCATTGTCTGCAGGAAGCCCTGGCGCATGATTCTGTGCAGCGGTAACGACCTCTTACCACCAGGCGCCGAGAAACCCACCGTCACATGGGGCCGGACACTCAGGGTCGGGTATAAATCCAATATACATCTGGTGATATCTCGGGTGCTATTAGAGATAGCGCAATAAACCAAAGTGAATTATCTGCAGGAGGCCCTGGCGCATGAATGTGTGCAGCGGGAACGACCTCGGACCACCAGGGGCCGAGAAAACTACCGTCTCATGGGGTCGGACACACAGGGTCAGGGAAAAATCCAATGTATATCTGGTGATATCTCGGGTGCTATTACAGATAGCGCAATAAATCAAAGTGCATTGTCTGTAGGAGGTCCTGGCGCATGAATCTGTGCAGCGGGAACGACCTCGAACCCCCAGGGGCCGAGAAAACTACCGTCTCGTGGGGCCGGACACACAGGGTCATGGAAAAATCCAATATGTATCTGGTGATATCTCGGGTGCTATTAGAGATAGCGCAATAAACCGAAAGTGCATTGTCTGCCGGAGGCCCTTGCGCATGAATCTGTGCAGCTGGAACGACCTCGGACGACCAGGGGCCGAGAAAACCACCGTCTCATGGGGCCGGACACTCAGGGTCAGGAAAAAATCCAATATATATCTGGTGATATCTCGGGTGCTATTACAGATAGCGCAATAAACCAACGTACATTGTCTGTAGGAGGCCCTGGCGCATGAATCTGTGCAGCGGGAACGACCTCGGACCACCAGGGGCCGAGAAAACCACCGACACATCGGGCCGGACACTCAGGGTCATGTAAAAAACAGGCATATATCTGGTGATATCTCGGGTGCTATTAGAGATAGCGCAATAAATCAAAGTTCATTGTCTGCAGGAAGCCCTGGCGCATGATTCTATGCAGCGGGAACGACCTCGTACCACCAGGGGCCGAGAAACCCGCCGTCTCATGGGGCCGGACACTCAGGGTCGGGTATAAATCCAATATATATCTGGTGATATCTCTGGTGCTATTACAGATAGCGCAATAAATCAAAGTGCATTGTCTGCGGGAGGCCCTGGCGCATGAATCTGTGCAGCGGGAACGACCTCGGACCACCAGGGGCCGAGAAAACGACCGACACATCGGGCCGGACACTCAGGGTCATGTAAAAATCCAGCATATATCTGGTGATATCTCGGCTGCTATTAGAGATAGCGCAATAAATCAAAGTGCATTGTCTGCAGGAAGCCCTGGCGCATGATTCTGTGCAGCGGTAACGACCTCTTACCACCAGGGGCCGAGAAACCCACCGTCACATGGGGCCGGACACTCAGGGTCGGGTATAAATCCAATATACATCTGGTGATATCTCGGGTGCTATTAGAGATAGCGCAATAAACCAAAGTGAATTATCTGCAGGAGGCCCTGGCGCATGAATGTGTGCAGCGGGAACGACCTCGGACCACCAGGGGCCGAGAAAACTACCGTCTCATGGGGTCGGACACACAGGGTCAGGGAAAAATCCAATGTATATCTGGTGATATCTCGGGTGCTATTACAGATAGCGCAATAAATCAAAGTGCATTGTCTGTAGGAGGTCCTGGCGCATGAATCTGTGCAGCGGGAACGACCTCGAACCCCCAGGGGCCGAGAAAACTACCGTCTCATGGGGCCGGACACACAGGGTCATGGAAAAATCCAATATGTATCTGGTGATATCTCGGGTGCTATTAGAGATAGCGCAATAAACCGAAAGTGCATTGTCTGCCGGAGGCCCTGGAGCATGAATCTGTGCAGCGGGATCGACCTCGGACCACGAGGGACCGAGAAAACCATCGACACATGGGGCCGGACACTCAGGGTCAGGGGAAAATCCAATATATATCTGGTGATATCTCGGGTGCTAGTAGAGATAGCACAATAATCAAAAGTGAATTATCTGCAGGAGGCCCTGGCGCATGCATGTGTGCAGCGGGAACGACCTCGGACCACCATGGGCCAAGAAAACCACAGTCTCATGGGGCCGGACACTCAGGGTCAGGGAAAAATCCAATATATATCTGGTGATATCTCGGGTGCTATTACAGATAGCGCAATAAATCAAAGTGCATTGTCTGCGGGAGGCCCTGGCGCATGAATCTGTGCAGCGGGAACGACCTCGGACCACCAGGGGCCGAGAAAACCACCGTCTCATGGGGCCGGACACTCAGGGTCTGGGAAAAATCCAATATATATCTGGTGATATCTCGGGTGCTATTACAAATAGCGCAATAAATCAGAGTGTATTGCCTGTAGGAGGCCCTGGAGCATGAATCTGTGCAGCGGGATCGACCTCGGTCCACGAGGGACCGAGAAAACCATCGACACATGGGGCCGGACTGTCAGGGTCAAGGAAAAATCCAATATATATCTGGTGATATCTCGGGTGCTATTAGGGATAGCGAAATAAATCAAAGTGCATTGCCTGCAGGTGGCCCTGGCGCATGAATCTGTGCTGCGGGAACGACCTCGGACCACCAGAGGCCGAGAAAACCACCGTCTCATGGGGTCGGACACTCAGGGTCAGGGAAAAATACAATACATATCTGGTGATATCTCGGGTGCTATTAGAGATAGCGCGATAAATCAAAGTGCATTGTCTGCAGGCGGCCCTGGCGCATGAATGTGTGCAGCGGGAACGACCTCGGACCACCAGGGGCCGAGAAAACTACCGTCTCATGGGGTCGGACACACAGGGTCAGGGAAAAATCCAATGTATATCTGGTGATATCTCGGGTGCTATTACAGATAGCGCAATAAATCAAAGTGCATTGTCTGTAGGAGGTCCTGGCGCATGAATCTGTGCAGCGGGAACGACCTCGAACCCCCAGGGGCCGAGAAAACTACAGTCTCATGGGGCCGGACACTCAGGGTCATGGAAAAATCCAATATGTATCTGGTGATATCTCGGGTGCTATTAGAGATAGCGCAATAAACCAAAGTGCATTGTCTGCCGGAGGCCCTGGAGCATGAATCTGTGCAGCGGGATCGACCTCGGACCACGAGGGACCGAGAAAACCATCGACACATGGGGCCGGACACTCAGGGTCAGGGGAAAATCCAATATATATCTGGTGATATCTCGGGTGCTATTACAGATAGCGCAATAAGCCAACGTACATTGTCTGTAGCAGGCCCTGGCGCATGAATCTGTGCAGCGGGAACGACCTCGGACCACCAGGGGCGGAGAAAACCACCGACACATCGGGCCGGACACTCAGGGTTATGTAAAAATCAGGCATATATCTGGTGATATCTCGGGTGCTATTAGAGATAGCGCAATAAATCAAAGTGCATTGTCTGCAGGAAGCCCTGGCGCATGATTCTGTGCAGCGGGAACGACCTCGTACCACCAGGGGCCGAGAAACCCACCGTCTCATGGGGCCGGACATTCAGGGTCGGGTATAAATCCAATATATATCTGGTGATATCTCGGGTGCTATTAGAGATAGCACAATAAACCAAAGTGCATTGTCTGTAGGAGGTCCTGGCGCATGAATCTGTGCAGCGGGAACGACCTCGGACCCCCAGGGGCCGAGAAAACCACCGTCTCATGGGGCCGGACACACAGGGTCAGGGGAAAATCCAATATATATATGGTGATATCTCGGGTGCTATTACAGATAGCGCAATAAATCAGAGTGTATTGCCTGTAGGAGGCCCTGGAGCATGAATCTGTGCAGCGGGATCGACCTCGGACCACGAGTGACCGAGAAAACCATCGACACATGGGGCCGGACTGTCAGGGTCAAGGAAAAATCCAATATATATCTGGTGATATCTCGGGTGCTATTAGAGATAGCGCGATAAATCAAAGTGCATTGTCTGCAGGCGGCCCTGGCGCATGAATCTATGCAGCGGTATCTACCTCGGATCACCAGGGCCCGAGAAAATCACCGACTCAAGGGGCCGGGCACTCAGGGTAAGGGAATGATCCAATATATATCTGGTGATATCTCGGGTGCTATTATAGATAGCGCAATAAACCAAAGTGAATTATCTGCAGGAGGCCCTGGCGCATGAATCTGTGCAGCAGGAACGACCTCGGACCACCAGGGGCCGGGAAAATTACAGATATTCTGAATCCGTCACCCAAGGTCATGTAAAAATCCAGCATATATCTGGTGATATCTGGGGTGCAATTACAGGTAGGGCAATGAACCAAAGCGCTTTGTCTGCGGGAGGCCCTGGCGCATGAATCTGTGGAGCGGGAACGACCTCGGACCACCAGGGGCCGAGAAAACGAACGACACATCGGGCCGGACAGTCAGGGTCATGTAAAAATCCAGCATATATCTGGTGATATCTCGGGTGCTATTAGAGATAGCGCAATAAATCAAAGTGCATTGTCTGCAGGAAGCCCTGGCGCATGATTCTGTGCAGCGGGAACCACCTCTTACCACCAGGGGCCGAGAAACCCACCGTCTCATGGGGTCGGACACTCAGGGTCAGGGAAAAATACAATACATATCTGGTGATATCTCGGGTGCTATTAGAGATAGCGCGATAAATCAAAGTGCATTGTCTGCAGGCGGCCCTGGCGCATGAATGTGTGCAGCGGGAACGACCTCGGACCACCAGGGGCCGAGAAAACTACCGTCTCATGGGGTCGGACACTCAGGGTCAGGGAAAAATCCAATGTATATCTGGTGATATCTCGGGTGCTATTACAGATAGCGCAATAAATCAAAGTGCATTGTCTGTAGGAGGTCCTGGCGCATGAATCTGTGCAGCGGGAACGACCTCGAACCCCCAGAGGCCGAGAAAACTACCGTTTCATGGGGCCGGACACTCAGGGTCATGGAAAAATCCAATATGTATCTGGTGATATCTCGGGTGCTATTAGAGATAGCGCAATAAACCAAAGTGCATTGTCTGCCGGAGGCCCTGGAGCATGAATCTGTGCAGCGGGATCGACCTCGGACCACCAGGGGCCGGGAAAATTACAGATATTCTGAATCCGTCACCCAAGGTCATGTAAAAATCCAGCATATATCTGGTGATATCTCGGGTGCAATTACAGGTAGGGCAATAAATCAAAGTGCATTGTCTGCAGGAAGCCCTGGCGCATGATTCTGTGCAGCGGTAACGACCTCTTACCACCAGGGGCCGAGAAACCCACCGTCACATGGGGCCGGACACTCAGGGTCGGGTATAAATCCAATATACATCTGGTGATATCTCGGGTGCTATTAGAGATAGCGCAATAAACCAAAGTGAATTATCTGCAGGAGGCCCTGGCGCATGAATGTGTGCAGCGGGAACGACCTCGGACCACCAGGGGCCGAGAAAACTACCGTCTCATGGGGTCGGACACACAGGGTCAGGGAAAAATCCAATGTATATCTGGTGATATCTCGGGTGCTATTACAGATAGCGCAATAAATCAAAGTGCATTGTCTGCGGGAGGCCCTGGCGCATGAATCTGTGCAGCGGGAACGACCTCGGACCACCAGGGGCCGAGAAAACCACCGTCTCATGGGGCCGGACACTCAGGGTCTGGGAAAAATCCAATATATATCTGGTGATATCTCGGGTGCTATTACAAATAGCGCAATAAATCAGAGTGTATTGCCTGTAGGAGGCCCTGGAGCATGAATCTGTGCAGCGGGATCGACCTCGGTCCACGAGGGACCGAGAAAACCATCGACACATGGGGCCGGACTGTCAGGGTCAAGGAAAAATCCAATATATATCTGGTGATATCTCGGGTGCTATTAGAGATAGCGCGATAAATCAAAGTGCATTGTCTGCAGGCGGCCCTGGCGCATGAATCTATGCAGCGGTATCTACCTCGGATCACCAGGGCCCGAGAAAATCACCGACTCAAGGGGCCGGGCACTCAGGGTAAGGGAATGATCCAATATATATCTGGTGATATCTCGGGTGCTATTATAGATAGCGCAATAAACCAAAGTGAATTATCTGCAGGAGGCCCTGGCGCATGAATCTGTGCAGCAGGAACGACCTCGGACCACCAGGGGCCGGGAAAATTACAGATATTCTGAATCCGTCACCCAAGGTCATGTAAAAATCCAGCATATATCTGGTGATATCTCGGGTGCAATTACAGGTAGGGCAATGAACCAAAGCGCTTTGTCTGCGGGAGGCCCTGGCGCATGAATCTGTGGAGCGGGAACGACCTCGGACCACCAGGGGCCGAGAAAACGAACGACACATCGGGCCGGACAGTCAGGGTCATGTAAAAATCCAGCATATATCTGGTGATATCTCGGGTGCTATTAGAGATAGCGCAATAAATCAAAGTGCATTGTCTGCAGGAAGCCCTGGCGCATGATTCTGTGCAGCGGGAACCACCTCTTACCACCAGGGGCCGAGAAACCCACCGTCTCATGGGGTCGGACACTCAGGGTCAGGGAAAAATACAATACATATCTGGTGATATCTCGGGTGCTATTAGAGATAGCGCGATAAATCAAAGTGCATTGTCTGCAGGCGGCCCTGGCGCATGAATGTGTGCAGCGGGAACGACCTCGGACCACGAGGGACCGAGAAAACCATCGACACATGGGGCCGGACTGTCAGGGTCAGGGAAAAATCCAATGTATATCTGGTGATATCTCGGGTGCTATTACAGATAGCGCAATAAATCAAAGTGCATTGTCTGTAGGAGGTCCTGGCGCATGAATCTGTGCAGCGGGAACGACCTCGAACCCCCAGGGGCCGAGAAAACTACAGTCTCATGGGGCCGGACACTCAGGGTCATGGAAAAATCCAATATGTATCTGGTGATATCTCGGGTGCTATTAGAGATAGCGCAATAAACCAAAGTGCATTGTCTGCCGGAGGCCCTGGAGCATGAATCTGTGCAGCGGGATCGACCTCGGACCACGAGGGACCGAGAAAACCATCGACACATGGGGCCGGACACTCAGGGTCAGGGGAAAATCCAATATATATCTGGTGATATCTCGGGTGCTATTACAGATAGCGCAATAAGCCAACGTACATTGTCTGTAGCAGGCCCTGGCGCATGAATCTGTGCAGCGGGAACGACCTCGGACCACCAGGGGCGGAGAAAACCACCGACACATCGGGCCGGACACTCAGGGTTATGTAAAAATCAGGCATATATCTGGTGATATCTCGGGTGCTATTAGAGATAGCGCAATAAATCAAAGTGCATTGTCTGCAGGAAGCCCTGGCGCATGATTCTGTGCAGCGGGAACGACCTCGTACCACCAGGGGCCGAGAAACCCACCGTCTCATGGGGCCGGACATTCAGGGTCGGGTATAAATCCAATATATATCTGGTGATATCTCGGGTGCTATTAGAGATAGCACAATAAACCAAAGTGCATTGTCTGTAGGAGGTCCTGGCGCATGAATCTGTGCAGCGGGAACGACCTCGGACCCCCAGGGGCCGAGAAAACCACCGTCTCATGGGGCCGGACACACAGGGTCAGGGGAAAATCCAATATATATATGGTGATATCTCGGGTGCTATTACAGATAGCGCAATAAATCAGAGTGTATTGCCTGTAGGAGGCCCTGGAGCATGAATCTGTGCAGCGGGATCGACCTCGGACCACGAGTGACCGAGAAAACCATCGACACATGGGGCCGGACTGTCAGGGTCAAGGAAAAATCCAATATATATCTGGTGATATCTCGGGTGCTATTAGAGATAGCGCGATAAATCAAAGTGCATTGTCTGCAGGCGGCCCTGGCGCATGAATCTATGCAGCGGTATCTACCTCGGATCACCAGGGCCCGAGAAAATCACCGACTCAAGGGGCCGGGCACTCAGGGTAAGGGAATGATCCAATATATATCTGGTGATATCTCGGGTGCTATTATAGATAGCGCAATAAACCAAAGTGAATTATCTGCAGGAGGCCCTGGCGCATGAATCTGTGCAGCAGGAACGACCTCGGACCACCAGGGGCCGGGAAAATTACAGATATTCTGAATCCGTCACCCAAGGTCATGTAAAAATCCAGCATATATCTGGTGATATCTGGGGTGCAATTACAGGTAGGGCAATGAACCAAAGCGCTTTGTCTGCGGGAGGCCCTGGCGCATGAATCTGTGGAGCGGGAACGACCTCGGACCACCAGGGGCCGAGAAAACGAACGACACATCGGGCCGGACAGTCAGGGTCATGTAAAAATCCAGCATATATCTGGTGATATCTCGGGTGCTATTAGAGATAGCGCAATAAATCAAAGTGCATTGTCTGCAGGAAGCCCTGGCGCATGATTCTGTGCAGCGGGAACCACCTCTTACCACCAGGGGCCGAGAAACCCACCGTCTCATGGGGTCGGACACTCAGGGTCAGGGAAAAATACAATACATATCTGGTGATATCTCGGGTGCTATTAGAGATAGCGCGATAAATCAAAGTGCATTGTCTGCAGGCGGCCCTGGCGCATGAATGTGTGCAGCGGGAACGACCTCGGACCACCAGGGGCCGAGAAAACTACCGTCTCATGGGGTCGGACACTCAGGGTCAGGGAAAAATCCAATGTATATCTGGTGATATCTCGGGTGCTATTACAGATAGCGCAATAAATCAAAGTGCATTGTCTGTAGGAGGTCCTGGCGCATGAATCTGTGCAGCGGGAACGACCTCGAACCCCCAGAGGCCGAGAAAACTACCGTTTCATGGGGCCGGACACTCAGGGTCATGGAAAAATCCAATATGTATCTGGTGATATCTCGGGTGCTATTAGAGATAGCGCAATAAACCAAAGTGCATTGTCTGCCGGAGGCCCTGGAGCATGAATCTGTGCAGCGGGATCGACCTCGGACCACCAGGGGCCGGGAAAATTACAGATATTCTGAATCCGTCACCCAAGGTCATGTAAAAATCCAGCATATATCTGGTGATATCTCGGGTGCAATTACAGGTAGGGCAATAAATCAAAGTGCATTGTCTGCAGGAAGCCCTGGCGCATGATTCTGTGCAGCGGTAACGACCTCTTACCACCAGGGGCCGAGAAACCCACCGTCACATGGGGCCGGACACTCAGGGTCGGGTATAAATCCAATATACATCTGGTGATATCTCGGGTGCTATTAGAGATAGCGCAATAAACCAAAGTGAATTATCTGCAGGAGGCCCTGGCGCATGAATGTGTGCAGCGGGAACGACCTCGGACCACCAGGGGCCGAGAAAACTACCGTCTCATGGGGTCGGACACACAGGGTCAGGGAAAAATCCAATGTATATCTGGTGATATCTCGGGTGCTATTACAGATAGCGCAATAAATCAAAGTGCATTGTCTGCGGGAGGCCCTGGCGCATGAATCTGTGCAGCGGGAACGACCTCGGACCACCAGGGGCCGAGAAAACCACCGTCTCATGGGGCCGGACACTCAGGGTCTGGGAAAAATCCAATATATATCTGGTGATATCTCGGGTGCTATTACAAATAGCGCAATAAATCAGAGTGTATTGCCTGTAGGAGGCCCTGGAGCATGAATCTGTGCAGCGGGATCGACCTCGGTCCACGAGGGACCGAGAAAACCATCGACACATGGGGCCGGACTGTCAGGGTCAAGGAAAAATCCAATATATATCTGGTGATATCTCGGGTGCTATTAGAGATAGCGCGATAAATCAAAGTGCATTGTCTGCAGGCGGCCCTGGCGCATGAATCTATGCAGCGGTATCTACCTCGGATCACCAGGGCCCGAGAAAATCACCGACTCAAGGGGCCGGGCACTCAGGGTAAGGGAATGATCCAATATATATCTGGTGATATCTCGGGTGCTATTATAGATAGCGCAATAAACCAAAGTGAATTATCTGCAGGAGGCCCTGGCGCATGAATCTGTGCAGCAGGAACGACCTCGGACCACCAGGGGCCGGGAAAATTACAGATATTCTGAATCCGTCACCCAAGGTCATGTAAAAATCCAGCATATATCTGGTGATATCTCGGGTGCAATTACAGGTAGGGCAATGAACCAAAGCGCTTTGTCTGCGGGAGGCCCTGGCGCATGAATCTGTGGAGCGGGAACGACCTCGGACCACCAGGGGCCGAGAAAACGAACGACACATCGGGCCGGACAGTCAGGGTCATGTAAAAATCCAGCATATATCTGGTGATATCTCGGGTGCTATTAGAGATAGCGCAATAAATCAAAGTGCATTGTCTGCAGGAAGCCCTGGCGCATGATTCTGTGCAGCGGGAACCACCTCTTACCACCAGGGGCCGAGAAACCCACCGTCTCATGGGGTCGGACACTCAGGGTCAGGGAAAAATACAATACATATCTGGTGATATCTCGGGTGCTATTAGAGATAGCGCGATAAATCAAAGTGCATTGTCTGCAGGCGGCCCTGGCGCATGAATGTGTGCAGCGGGAACGACCTCGGACCACCAGGGGCCGAGAAAACTACCGTCTCATGGGGTCGGACACTCAGGGTCAGGGAAAAATACAATACATATCTGGTGATATCTCGGGTGCTATTAGAGATAGCGCGATAAATCAAAGTGCATTGTCTGCAGGCGGCCCTGGCGCATGAATGTGTGCAGCGGGAACGACCTCGGACCACCAGGGGCCGAGAAAACTACCGTCTCATGGGGTCGGACACACAGGGTCAGGGAAAAATCCAATGTATATCTGGTGATATCTCGGGTGCTATTACAGATAGCGCAATAAATCAAAGTGCATTGTCTGTAGGAGGTCCTGGCGCATGAATCTGTGCAGCGGGAACGACCTCGAACCCCCAGGGGCCGAGAAAACTACAGTCTCATGGGGCCGGACACTCAGGGTCATGGAAAAATCCAATATGTATCTGGTGATATCTCGGGTGCTATTAGAGATAGCGCAATAAACCAAAGTGCATTGTCTGCCGGAGGCCCTGGAGCATGAATCTGTGCAGCGGGATCGACCTCGGACCACGAAGGACCGAGAAAACCATCGACACATGGGGCCGGACACTCAGGGTCAGGGGAAAATCCAATATATATCTGGTGATATCTCGGGTGCTATTACAGATAGCGCAATAAGCCAACGTACATTGTCTGTAGCAGGCCCTGGCGCATGAATCTGTGCAGCGGGAACGACCTCGGACCACCAGGGGCGGAGAAAACCACCGACACATCGGGCCGGACACTCAGGGTTATGTAAAAATCAGGCATATATCTGGTGATATCTCGGGTGCTATTAGAGATAGCGCAATAAATCAAAGTGCATTGTCTGCAGGAAGCCCTGGCGCATGATTCTGTGCAGCGGGAACGACCTCGTACCACCAGGGGCCGAGAAACCCACCGTCTCATGGGGCCGGACATTCAGGGTCGGGTATAAATCCAATATATATCTGGTGATATCTCGGGTGCTATTAGAGATAGCACAATAAACCAAAGTGCATTGTCTGTAGGAGGTCCTGGCGCATGAATCTGTGCAGCGGGAACGACCTCGGACCCCCAGGGGCCGAGAAAACCACCGTCTCATGGGGCCGGACACACAGGGTCAGGGGAAAATCCAATATATATATGGTGATATCTCGGGTGCTATTACAGATAGCGCAATAAATCAGAGTGTATTGCCTGTAGGAGGCCCTGGAGCATGAATCTGTGCAGCGGGATCGACCTCGGACCACGAGTGACCGAGAAAACCATCGACACATGGGGCCGGACTGTCAGGGTCAAGGAAAAATCCAATATATATCTGGTGATATCTCGGGTGCTATTAGAGATAGCGCGATAAATCAAAGTGCATTGTCTGCAGGCGGCCCTGGCGCATGAATCTATGCAGCGGTATCTACCTCGGATCACCAGGGCCCGAGAAAATCACCGACTCAAGGGGCCGGGCACTCAGGGTAAGGGAATGATCCAATATATATCTGGTGATATCTCGGGTGCTATTATAGATAGCGCAATAGATCAAAGTGCATTGTATGTAGGAGGCCCTGGCGCATGAATCTGTGCAGCGGGATCGACCTCGGACCACCAGGGGCCGAGAAAATCACCGTCTCATGTGGCCGGTCTGTCAGGGTCAGGGAAAAATCCAATATATATCTGGTGATATCTCGGGTGCTATTAGAGATGGCGCAATAAATCAAAGTGCATTGTCTGTAGGAGGCACTGGCGAATGAGTCTGTGCAGCAGGAACGACCTCGGACCACCAGGGGCCGAGAAAATTACAGATATTCTGAATCCGTCACCCAAGGTCATGTAAAAATCCAGCATATATCTCGTGATATCTCGTGTGCTATTACAGATAGGGCAATGAACCAAAGCGCTTTGTCTGCGGGAGGCCCTGGCGCATGAATCTGTGCAGCGGGAACGACCTCGGACCACCAGGGGCCGAGAAAACCACCGTCTCATGGGGCCGGACTATCAGGGTCAGGGAAAAATCCAATATAAATCTGGTGATATCTCGGGTGCTGTTACAGATGGCGCAATAAATCATAGTGCATTGTCTGCGGGAGGCCCTGGCGCATGAATCTGTGCAGCGGGAACGACCTCGGACCACCAGGGGCCGAGAAAACCACCGTCTCATGGGGTCGGACACTCAGGGTCAGGGAAAAATCCAATATATATATGGCGATATCTCGGGTGCTATTACAGATAGCGCAATAAATCAAAGTGCATTGTCTGCGGGAGGCCCTGGCGCATGAATCTGTGCAGCTGGAACGACCTCGGACGACCAGGAGCCGAGAAAACCACCGACACATCGGGCCGGACACTCAGGGTCATGTAAAAATCAGGCATGTATCTGGTGATATCTCGGGTGCTATTAGAGATAGCGCTATAAATGAAAGTTCATTGTCTGCAGGAAGCCCTGGCGCATGATTCTGTGCAGCGGGAACGACCTCGTACCACCAGGGGCCGAGAAACCCACCGTCTCATGGGGCCGGACACTCAGGGTCGGGTATAAATCCAATATATATCTGGTGATATCTCGGGTGCTATTAGAGATAGCGCAATAAACCAACGTACATTGTCTGTAGGAGGCCCTGGCGCATGAGTCTGTGCAGCGGGAACGACCTCGGACCCCCAGGGGCCGAGAAAACCACCGTCTCATGGGGCCGGACACTCAGGGTCAGGGGAAAATCCAATATATATATGGTGATATCTCGGGTGCTATTACAGATAGAGCAATAAATCAGAGTGTATTGCCTGTAGGAGACCCTGGAGCATGAATCTGTGCAGCGGGATCGACCTCGGACCACGAGGGACCGAGAAAACCATCGACACATGGGGCCGGACTGTCAGGGTCATGGAAAAATCCAATATATATCTGGTGATATCTCGGGTGCTATTAGGGATAGCGCAATAAACCAACGTACATTGTCTGTAGGAGGCCCTGGCGCATGCATCTGTGCAGCGGGAACGACCTCGGACCACCAGCGGCCGAGAAAACCACCGTCTCATGGGCCGGACACTCAGGGTCGGGGAAAAATCCAATATATATCTGGTGATATCTCGGGTGCTATTACAGATAGTGCAATAAATCAAAGTGCATTATATGCAGCGGTCCCTGGCGCATGCATCTGTGCAGCGGAACGACCTCGGACCACCAGCGGCCGAGAAAACCACCGTCTCATGGGCCGGACACTCAGGGTCGGGGAAAAATCCAATATATATCTGGTGATATCTCGGGTACTATTACAGATAGCGCAATAAATCAAAGTGCATTGTCTGTAGGAGGCCCTGTCGCATGAATCTGTGCAGCCGGATCGACCTCGGAACACCAGGGGCCGAGAAAACTAACGTCTCATGGGGCCGGACACTCAGGGTCGGGGAAAAATCCAACATATATCTGGTGATATATCGCGTGCTATTACAGATAGCGCAATAAATCAAAGTGCATTGTCTGTAGGAGGCCCTGGTGCATGAATCTGTGCGGCGGGATCGACCTCGGACCACCAGGGGCCGGGAAAATCACCGTCTCATGGGGCCGGACTGTCAGGGTCAGGGAAAAATCCAGTATATA
Organism: Nomia melanderi; assembly: GCF_051020985.1. Taxonomy (NCBI): domain Eukaryota; kingdom Metazoa; phylum Arthropoda; class Insecta; order Hymenoptera; family Halictidae; genus Nomia; species Nomia melanderi. Next base: position 114,929 of record NW_027475186.1, read on the forward strand.
TCTGGTGATATCTCGGGTGCTATTAGAGATAGCGAAATAAATCAAAGTGCATTGTCTTCAGGAGGCCCTGGTGCATGAATCTGTGCAGCGGGAACGACCTCGGACCACGAGGGGCCGAGAAAACCACCGTCCCATGGGGTCGGACACTCAGGGTCAGGGAAAAATCCAATATATATCTGTTGATATCTCGGGTGCTATTATAGATAGCGCAATAATTCAAAGTGCATTGTCTGTAGGAGGCCCTGGCGCATGAATCTGTGCTGCGGGAACGACGACGGACCACCAGGGGCCGAGAAAACCACCGTCTCATGGGACCGGTCTGTCAGGGTCAGGGAAAAATCCAATATAAATCTGGTGATATCTCGGGTGCTATTAGAGACAGCGCAATAAATCAAAGTGAATTATCTGCAGGGGGCCCTGGCGCATGAATCTGTGCAGCGGGAACGACCTCGGACCGCCAGGGGCCGAGAAAACCACCGTCCCATGGGGTCGAACACTCAGGGTCAGGGAAAAATCCAATATATATCTGGTGATATCTCGGGTGCTATTACAGATAGCGCAATAAACCAAAGTGAATTATCTGCAGGGGGCCCTGGCGCATGAATCTGTGCAGCGGGAACGACCACTGACCACCAGGGGCCGAGAAAACCACCGTCTCATGGGGTCGGACACTCAGGGTCAGGGAAAAATCCAATATATATCTGGTGATATCTCGGGTGCTATTATAGATAGCGCAATAATTCAAAGTGCATTGTCTGTAGGAGGCCCTGGCGCATGAATCTGTGCAGCGGGATCGACCTCGGACCACCAGGGGCCGAGAAAATCACCGTCTCATGGGGCCGGACTGTCAGGGTCAGGGAAAAATACAATATAAATCTGGTGATATCTCGGGTGCTATTACAGATGGCGCAATAAATCAAAGTGCACTGTCTGCAGGAGGCCCTGGCGCATGAATCTGTGCTGCGGGAACGACGACGGACCACCAGCAGCCGAGAAAACCACCGTCTCATGGGGCCGGACACTCAGGTTCGGGGAAAAATCCAATATATATCTGGTGATATCTCGGGTGCTATTACAGATAGCGCAATAAACCAAAGTGAATTATCTGCAGGGGGCCCTGGCGCATGAATCTGTGCAGCGGGAACGACCACTGACCACCAGGGGCCGAGAAAACCACCGTCTCATGGGGCCGGACACTCAGGGTCGTGGAAAAATCCAATATGTATCTGGTGATATCTCGGGTGCTATTAGAGATAGCGCAATAAGTCAAAGTGCATTGTCTGTAGGAGGCCCTGGCGCATGAATCTGACCAGCGGGAACGACCTCGGACCACCAGGGGCCGAGAAAACCACAGTCTCATGGGGCCGGACACTCAGGGTCAGGGGAAAATCCAATATATATCTGGTGATATCTCGGGTGCTATTAGAGATAGCGCAATAAACCAAAGTGGTTTATCTGCAGGAGGCCCCGGCGCATGAATCTGTGCAGCGGGAACGACCTCGGACCACCAGGCGCCGAGAAAACCACTGTCTCATGGGGCCGGACACTCAGGGTCAGGGAAAAATCCAATATATATCTGGTGATATATCGGGTGCTATTAGAGATAGCGCAATAAATCAAAGTGCATTGTCTGTAGGAGGCCCTGGCGCATGAATCTGGGCAGCGGGAACGACCTCGAACCACCAGGGTCCGAGAAAACCACCGTCTCATGGGGCCGGACACTCAGGGTCGGGTAAAAATCCAATATATATCTGGTGATATCTCGGGTGATATTAGGCATAGCGCAATAAACCAAAGTGAATTATCTGCAGGAGGCCCTGGCGCATGAATCTGTGCAGCGGGAACGACCTCGGACCACCAGGGGCCGAGAAATCCACGGTTTCATGGGGCCGGACTCGCAGGGTCAGGGAAAAATCCAATATATATCTGGTGATATCTCGGGTGCTATTACAGATAGCGCAATAAATCAAAGTGCATGGTCTGTAGGAGGCCCTGGCGCACGAATCTGGGCAGCGGGAACGACCTCGGACCACCAGGGGCCGAGAAAACCACCGTCTCATGTTGCCGGACACTCAGGGTCAGGGGAAAATCCAATATATATCTGGTGATATCTCGGGTGCTATTAGAGATAGCGTAATAAACCAAAGTGCATTGTCTGTAGGAGGCCCTGGCGCATGAATCTGACCAGCGGGAACGACCTCGGACCACCAGGGGCCGAGAAAACCACAGTCTCATGGGGCCGGACACTCAGGGTCAGGGAAAAATCCAATATATATCTGGTGATATCTCGGGTGCTATTAGAGATAGCGCAATAAGTCAAAGTGCATTGTCTGTATGAGGCCCTGGCGCATGAATCTGACCAACGGGAACGACCTCGGACCACCAGGGGCGGAGAAAACCACAGTCTCATGGGGCCGGACACTCAGGGTCAGGGAAAAATCCAATATATATCTGGTGATATCTCGGGTGCTATTAGAGATAGCGCAATAAGTCAAAGTGCATTGTCTGTAGGAGGCCCTGGCGCATGAATGTGACCAGCGGGAACGACCTCGGACCACCAGGGGCCGAGAAAACCACAGTCTCATGGGGCCGGACACTCAGGGTCAGGGGAAAATCCAATATATATCTGGTGATATCTCGCGTGCTATTAGAGATAGCGCAATAAACCAAAGTGAATTATCTGCAGGAGGCCCTGGCGCATGAATCTGTGCAGCGGGAACGACCTCGGACCACCAGGCGCCGAGAAAACCACGCTCTCATGGGGCCGGACACTCAGGGTCAGGGAAAAATCCAATATATATCGGGTGATATCTCGGGTGCTATTACAAATAGCGCAATAAATCAAAGTGCATGGTCTGTAGGAGGCCCTGGCGCATGAATCTGGGCAGCGGGAACGACCTCGGACCACCAGGGTCCGAGAAAACCACCGTCTCATGTTGCCGGACACTCAGGGTCAGGGGAAAATCCAATATATATCTGGTGATATCTCGGGTGCTATTAGAGATAGCGCAATAAACCAAAGTGCATTGTCTGCAGGAGGCCCAGGCGCATGAATGTGTGCAGCGGGAACGACCTCGGAGCACCACGGGCCGAGAAAGCCACCGTCTCATGGGGCCGGACACTCAGGGTCGGGTAAAAATCCAATATATATCTGGTGATATCTCGGATGCTATTAGAGATAGCGCAATAAACCAAAGTGAATTGTCTGCAGGAGGCCCTGTCGCATGAAGTTGTGCAGCGGGAACGACCTCGGACCACCAGGGGCCGAGAAAACCACCGACATATGGCGACGGACACCCAAGGTCATGTAAATACCCAGGATGTATCTGATGATATCTCGGATGCTATTAGAGATAGCGCAATAAACCAAAGTGAATTAACTGCAGGAGGCCCTGACGCATGAATCTGTGCAGCGGGAACGACCTCGGACAACCAGGGGCCGAGACAACCACCGCCTCATGGGGCCGGACACTCAGGGTCAGGGGAAAATCCAATATATATCTGGTGATATCTCGGGTGCTATTAGAGAGAGCGCAATAAACCAAAGTGAATTATCTGCAGGAGGCCCTGGCGCATGAATCTGTGCAGCGGGAACGACCTCGGACCACCAGGGGCCGAGAAAACCACGGTCTCATGGGGCCGGACACTCAGGGTCAGGGAAAAATCCAATATATATCTGGTGATATCTCGGATGCTATTACAGATAGCGCTATAAATCAAAGTGCACGGTCTGTAGGAGGCCCTGGCGCATGAATCTGGGCAGCGGGAACGACCTCGGTCCACCATGGGCCGAGGAAACCACAGTCTCATGTGGCCGGACACTCAGGGTCAGGGGAATATCCAATATATATCTGGTGATATCTCGGGTGCTATTACACATAGCGCAATAAATCAAAGTGCATTGTCTGTAGGAGGCCCTGGCGCATGAATCTGTGCAGCGGGAACGACCTCGGACCACCAGGGGCCGAGAAAACCACAGTCTCATGGTGCCGGACAGACAGGGTCAGGGGAAAATCCAATATATATCTGGTGATATCTCGGGTGCTATTAGAGATAGCGCAATAAGTCAAAGTGCATTGTCTGTAGGAGACCCTGGCGCATGAATCTGACCAGCGGGAACGACCTCGGACCACCAGGGGCCGAGAAAACCACAGTCTCATGGGGCCGGACACTCAGGGTCAGGGGAAAATCCAATATATATCTGGTGATATCTCGGGTGCTATTAGAGATAGCGCAATAAGTCAAAGTGCATTGTCTGTAGGAGGCCCTGGCGCATGAATCTGACCAGCGGGAACGACCTCGGACCACCAGGGGCGGAGAAAACCACAGTCTCATGGGGCCGGACACTCAGGGTCAGGGGAAAATCCAATATATATCTGGTGATATCTCGGGTGCTATTAGAGATAGCGCAATAAACCAAAGTGCATTGTCTGCAGGAGGCCCTGGCGCATGAATGTGTGCAGCGGGAACGACCTCGGACCACCAGGGGCCGAGAAAACCACCGTCTCATGGGGCCGGACACTCAGGGTCGGGTAAAAATCCAATATATATCTGGTGATATCTCGGGTGCTATTAGAGATAGCGCAATAAACCAAAGTGAATTGTCTGCAGGAGGCCCTGGCGCATGAATTTGTGCAGCGGGAACGACCTCGGACCACCAGGGGCCGAGAAAACCACAGTCTCATGGTGCCGGACAGTCAGGGTCAGGGGAAAACCCAATATATATCTGGTGATATCTCGGGTGCTATTAGAGAGAGCGCAATAAACCAAAGTGAATTATCTGGAGGAGGCCCTGGCGCATGAATGTGTGTAGTGGGAACGATCTCGGACCACCAGGGTCCGAGAAAACCGCCGTCTCATTGGGTCGGTCACTCAGGGTCAAGGAAAAATCCAATATATATCTGGTGATATCTCGGGTGCTATTAGGGATAGCGCAATTAACCAAAGTGAATTATCTGCAGGAGGCCCTGGCGCATGAATCTGTGCAGCGGGAACGACCTCGGACCACCAGGGGCCGAGAAAACCACAGTCTCATGGGGCCGGACACTCAGGGTCAGTGAAAAATCCAATATATATCTGATGATATCTCGGGTGCTATTAGAGAGAGCGCAATAAACCAAAGTGAATTATCTGCAGGAGGCCCTGGCGCATGAATGTGTGCAGTGGGAACGACCTCGGACCACCAGGGTCCGAGAAAGCCACCGTCTCATGGGGTCGGACACTCAGGGTACGGGAAAAATCCAATATATATCTGGTGATATCTCGGGTGCTATTAGAGAGAGCGCAATAAACCAAAGTGAATTATCTGCAGGAGGCCCTGTCGCATGAATTTGTGCAGCGGGAACGACCTCGGACCACCAGGGGCCGAGAAAACCACCGACACATGGCGACGGACACCCAAGGTCATGTAAATACCCAGGATGTATCTGATGATATCTCGGATGCTATTAGAGATAGCGCAATAAACCAAAGTGAATTAACTGCAGGAGGCCCTGGCGCATGAATCTGTGCAGCGGGAACGACCTCGGACCACCACGGGCGGAGAAAACCACAGTCTCATGGGGCCGGACACTCAGGGTCGGGTAAAAATCCAATATATATCAGGTGATATCTCGGGTGCTATTAGAGATAGCGCAATAAACCAAAGTGAATTGTCTGCAGGAGGCCCTGGCGCATGAATCTGTGCAGCGGGAACGACCTCCGACCACCAGGGGCCGAGAAAACCACCTTCACATGGCGCCGCACACCCAAGGTCATGTAAATACCCAGGATGTATCTGATGATATCTCGGGTGCTATTAGAGATAGCGCAATAAACCAAAGTGAATTATCTGCAGGAGGCCCTGGCGCATGAATCTGTGAAGCGTGAACGACCTCGGACCACCAGGGGCCGACAAAACCACCGTCTCATGGGGCCGGACACTTAGGGTCAGGGGAAAATCCAATATATATCTGGTGATAACTCGGGTGCTATTAGAGATAGCGCAATAAATCAAAGTTCATTGTCTGTAGGAGGCCCTGGCGCATGAATCTGTGCAGCGTGAACGACCTCGGACCACCAGGGGCCGAGAAAACCACAGACTCATGGTGCCGGACAGTCAGGGTCAGGGGAAAATCCAATATATATCTGGTGATATCTCGGGTGCTATTAGGGATAGCGCAATTAACCAAAGTGAATTATCTGCAGGAGGCCCTGGCGCATGAATCTGTGCAGCAGGAACTACCTCGGACCACCAGGGGCCGAGAAAACCACGGTCTCATGGGGCCGGGCACTCAGGGTGAGGGGAAAATCCAATATATATCTGGTGATATCTCGGGTGCTATTAGAGAGAGCGCAATAAACCAAAGTGAATTATCTGCAGGAGGCCCTGGCGCATGAATCTGTGCAGCGGGAACGACCTCGGACTACCAGGGGCCGAGAAAACCACGGTCTCATGGGGCCGGACACTCAGGGTCAGGGAAAAATCCAATATATATCTGGTGATATCTCGGGTGCTATTACAGATAGCGCAATAAATCAAAGTGCATGGTCTGTAGGAGGCCCTGGCGCATGAATCTGGGCAGCGGGAACGACCTCGGACCACCAGGGGCCGAGAAAAACACCGTCTCATGGGGCCGGACACTCAGGGTCGGGTAAAAATCCAATATATATCAGGTGATATCTCGGGTGCTATTAGAGATAGCGCAATAAACCAAAGTGAATTGTCTGCAGGAGGCCCTGGCGCATGAATCTGTGCAGCGGGAACGACCTCGGATCACCAGGGGCCGAGAAAAACACCATCTCATGGGGCCGGACTCTCAGGGTCAGGGGAAAATCCAATATATATCTCCTGATATCTCGGGTGCTATTAGAGATAGCGCAATAAATCAAAGTGCATGGTCTGCAGGAGGCCCTGGCGCATGAATCTGTGCAGCGCGAACGACCTCGGACCACCAGCGGCCGAGAAAACCACAGTCTCATGTGGCCGGACACTCAGGGTCAGGGGAAAATCCAATATATATCTGCTGATATCTCGGGTGCTATTAGAGAGAGCGCAATAAACCAAAGTGAATTATCTGCAGGAGGCCCTGGCGCATGAATGTGTGCAGTGGGAACGACCTCGGACCACCAGGGTCCGAGAAAACCGCCGTCTCATGGGGTGGGTCACTCAGGGTCAGGGAAAAATCCAATATATATTTGGTGATATCTCGGGTGCTATTAGGGATAGCGCAATTAACCAAAGTGAATTATCTGCAGGAGGCCCTGGCGCATGAATCTGTGCAGCGGGAACGACCTCGGACCACCAGGGGCCGAGAAAACCACGGTCTCATGGGGCCGGACACTCAGGGTCAGGGAAAAATCCAATATATATCTGGTGATATCTCGGGTGCTATTACAGATAGCGCAATAAATCAAAGTGCATGGTCTGTAGGAGGCCCTGGCGCATGAATCTGGGCAGCGGGAACGACCTCGGACCACCAGGGGCCGAGAAAAACACCGTCTCATGGGGCCGGACACTCAGGGTCGGGTAAAAATCCAATATATATCAGGTGATACCTCGGGTGCTATTAGAGATAGCGCAATAAACCAAAGTGAATTGTCTGCAGGAGGCCCTGGCGCATGAATCTGTGCAGCGGGAACGACCTCGGATCACCAGGGGCCGAGAAAAACACCATCTCATGGGGCCGGACTCTCAGGGTCAGGGGAAAATCCAATATATATCTCCTGATATCTCGGGTGCTATTAGAGATAGCGCAATAAATCAAAGTGCATGGTCTGCAGGAGGCCCTGGCGCATGAATCTGTGCAGCGCGAACGACCTCGGACCACCAGCGGCCGAGAAAACCACAGTCTCATGTGGCCGGACACTCAGGGTCAGGGGAAAATCCAATATATATCTGCTGATATCTCGGGTGCTATTAGAGAGAGCGCAATAAACCAAAGTGAATTATCTGCAGGAGGCCCTGGCGCATGAATGTGTGCAGTGGGAACGACCTCGGACCACCAGGGTCCGAGAAAACCGCCGTCTCATGGGGTGGGTCACTCAGGGTCAGGGAAAAATCCAATATATATTTGGTGATATCTCGGGTGCTATTAGGGATAGCGCAATTAACCAAAGTGAATTATCTGCAGGAGGCCCTGGCGCATGAATCTGTGCAGCGGGAACGACCTCGGACCACCAGGGGCCGAGAAAACCACCGTCTCATGGGGCCGGACACTCAGGGTCAGTGAAAAATCCAATATATATCTGATGATATCTCGGGTGCTATTAGAGAGAGCGCAATAAACCAAAGTGAATTATCTGCAGGAGGCCCTGGCGCATGAATGTGTGCAGTGGGAACGACCTCGGACCACCAGGGTCCGAGAAAGCCACCGTCTCATGGGGTCGGACACTCAGGGTCAGGGAAAAATCCAATATATATCTGGTGATATCTCGGGTGCTATTAGAGATAGCGCAATAAATCAAATTGCATTGTCTGTAGGAGGCCCTGGCGCATGAATCTGGGCAGCGGGAACGACCTCGGACCACCAGGGTCCGAGAAAACCACCGTCTCATGTTGCCGGACACTTAGGGTCAGGGGAAAATCCAATATATATCTGGTGATATCTCGGGTGCTATTAGAGATAGCGCAATAAACCAAAGTGAATTATCTGCAGGAGGCCCTGGCGCATGAATCTGGGCAGCGGGAACGACCTTGGACCACCAGGGGCCGAGAAAACCACCGTCTCATGGGGCCGGACACTCAGGGTCAGTGAAAAATCCAATATATATCTGGTGATATCTCGGGTGCTATTAGAGATAGCGCAATAAACCAAAGTGAATTGTCTGCAGCAGGCCCTGGCGCATGAATCTGTGCAGCGGGAACGACCTCGGACCACCAGGGTCCGAGAAAAGCACCGTCTCATGTTGCCGGACACTCAGGGTCAGGGTAAAATCCAATATATATCTGGTGATATCTCGGGTGCTATTAGAGATAGCGCAATAAACCGAAGTGAATTATCTGCAGGAGGCCCTGGCGCATGAATCTGTGCAGCGGGAACGACCTCGGACCACCAGGGGCCGAGAAAACCACCGTCTCATGGGGCCGGACACTCAGGGTCGGGTAAAAATCCAATATATATCTCCTGATATCTCGGGTGCTATTAGAGATAGCGCAATAAATCAAAGTGCATGGTCTGCAGGAGGCCCTGGCGCATGAATCTGTGCAGCGCGAACGACCTCGGACCACCAGCGGCCGAGAAAACCACAGTCTCATGTGGCCGGACACTCAGGGTCAGGGGAAAATCCAATATATATCTGCTGATATCTCGGGTGCTATTAGAGAGAGCGCAATAAACCAAAGTGAATTATCTGCAGGAGGCCCTGGCGCATGAATGTGTGCAGTGGGAACGACCTCGGACCACCAGGGTCCGAGAAAACCGCCGTCTCATGGGGTGGGTCACTCAGGGTCAGGGAAAAATCCAATATATATTTGGTGATATCTCGGGTGCTATTAGGGATAGCGCAATTAACCAAAGTGAATTATCTGCAGGAGGCCCTGGCGCATGAATCTGTGCAGCGGGAACGACCTCGGACCACCAGGGGCCGAGAAAACCACGGTCTCATGGGGCCGGACACTCAGGGTCAGGGAAAAATCCAATATATATCTGGTGATATCTCGGGTGCTATTACAGATAGCGCAATAAATCAAAGTGCATGGTCTGTAGGAGGCCCTGGCGCATGAATCTGGGCAGCGGGAACGACCTCGGACCACCAGGGGCCGAGAAAAACACCGTCTCATGGGGCCGGACACTCAGGGTCGGGTAAAAATCCAATATATATCAGGTGATACCTCGGGTGCTATTAGAGATAGCGCAATAAACCAAAGTGAATTGTCTGCAGGAGGCCCTGGCGCATGAATCTGTGCAGCGGGAACGACCTCGGATCACCAGGGGCCGAGAAAAACACCATCTCATGGGGCCGGACTCTCAGGGTCAGGGGAAAATCCAATATATATCTCCTGATATCTCGGGTGCTATTAGAGATAGCGCAATAAATCAAAGTGCATGGTCTGCAGGAGGCCCTGGCGCATGAATCTGTGCAGCGCGAACGACCTCGGACCACCAGCGGCCGAGAAAACCACAGTCTCATGTGGCCGGACACTCAGGGTCAGGGGAAAATCCAATATATATCTGCTGATATCTCGGGTGCTATTAGAGAGAGCGCAATAAACCAAAGTGAATTATCTGCAGGAGGCCCTGGCGCATGAATGTGTGCAGTGGGAACGACCTCGGACCACCAGGGTCCGAGAAAACCGCCGTCTCATGGGGTGGGTCACTCAGGGTCAGGGAAAAATCCAATATATATTTGGTGATATCTCGGGTGCTATTAGGGATAGCGCAATTAACCAAAGTGAATTATCTGCAGGAGGCCCTGGCGCATGAATCTGTGCAGCGGGAACGACCTCGGACCACCAGGGGCCGAGAAAACCACCGTCTCATGGGGCCGGACACTCAGGGTCAGTGAAAAATCCAATATATATCTGATGATATCTCGGGTGCTATTAGAGAGAGCGCAATAAACCAAAGTGAATTATCTGCAGGAGGCCCTGGCGCATGAATGTGTGCAGTGGGAACGACCTCGGACCACCAGGGTCCGAGAAAGCCACCGTCTCATGGGGTCGGACACTCAGGGTCAGGGAAAAATCCAATATATATCTGGTGATATCTCGGGTGCTATTAGAGATAGCGCAATAAATCAAATTGCATTGTCTGTAGGAGGCCCTGGCGCATGAATCTGGGCAGCGGGAACGACCTCGGACCACCAGGGTCCGAGAAAACCACCGTCTCATGTTGCCGGACACTTAGGGTCAGGGGAAAATCCAATATATATCTGGTGATATCTCGGGTGCTATTAGAGATAGCGCAATAAACCAAAGTGAATTATCTGCAGGAGGCCCTGGCGCATGAATCTGGGCAGCGGGAACGACCTTGGACCACCAGGGGCCGAGAAAACCACCGTCTCATGGGGCCGGACACTCAGGGTCAGTGAAAAATCCAATATATATCTGGTGATATCTCGGGTGCTATTAGAGATAGCGCAATAAACCAAAGTGAATTGTCTGCAGCAGGCCCTGGCGCATGAATCTGTGCAGCGGGAACGACCTCGGACCACCAGGGTCCGAGAAAAGCACCGTCTCATGTTGCCGGACACTCAGGGTCAGGGTAAAATCCAATATATATCTGGTGATATCTCGGGTGCTATTAGAGATAGCGCAATAAACCGAAGTGAATTATCTGCAGGAGGCCCTGGCGCATGAATCTGTGCAGCGGGAACGACCTCGGACCACCAGGGGCCGAGAAAACCACCGTCTCATGGGGCCGGACACTCAGGGTCGGGTAAAAATCCAATATATATCTGGTGATATCTCGGGTGCTATTAGAGATAGCGCAATAAACCAAAGTGAATTGTCTGCAGGAGGCCCTGGCGCATGAATCTGTGCAGCGGGAACGACCTCGGACCACCAGGGGCCGAGAAAACCACCGTCACATGGCGCCGGACAACCAAGGTCATGTAAATACCCAGGATGTATCTGATGATATCTCGGCTGCTATTAGAGATAGCGCAATAAACCAAAGTGAATTATCTGCAGGAGGCCCTGGCGCATGAATCTGTGCAGCGGGAACGACCTCGGACCACCAGGGGCCGAGAAAACCACGGTCTCATGGGCCCGGACACTCAGGGTCAGGGAAAAATCCAATATGTATCTGGTGATATCTCGGGTGCTATTACAGATAGCGCAATAAATCAAAGTGCATTGACTGTAGGAGGCCCTGGCGCATGAATCTGACCAGCGGAAACGACCTCGGACCACCAGCGTCCGAGAAAACCACCGTCTCATGTGGTCGGACACTCAGGGTCCGGGAAAAATCCAATATATATCTGGTGATATCTCGGGTGCTATTACAGAGAGCGCAATAAATCAAAGTGCATTGTCTGTAGGAGGCCCTGGCGCATGAATCTGACCAGCGGAAACGACCTCGGACCACCAGGGGCCGAGAAAACCACAGTCACATGTGGCCGGACACTCAGGGTCAGGGGAAAATCCAATATATATATGGTGATATCTCGGGTGCTATTTCACATAGCGCAATAAATCAAAGTGCATTGTCTGTAGGAGGCCCTGGCGCATGAATCTGTGCAGCGTGAACGACCTCGGACCACCAGGGGCCGAGAAAATTACAGATATTCGAAATCCGCCACCCAAGGTCATGTAAAAATCCAGCATATATCTGGTGATATCTCGCGTGCTATTACAGATAGCGCAATAAACCAAAGTGCTTTGTCTGCGGGAGTCCCTGGCGCATGAATCTGTGCAGCGGGAACGACCTCGGACCACCAGGGGCCGAGAAAATCACCGTCTCATGGAGCCGGACTGTCAGGGACAGCGAGAAAAACCCAATATATATCTGGTGATATCTCGGGTGCTATTACAGATAGCGCAATAAACCAACGTGCATTGTCTGTAGGAGGCCCTGGCGCATGAATCTGTGCAGCGGGAACGACCTCGGACCACCAGGGGCCGAGAAAACCACAGTCTCATGGGGCCGGACACTCAGGGTCAGGGAAAAATCCAATATATATCTGGTGATATCTCGGGTGCTATTAGAAATAGGGCAATAAACCAAAGTGAATTATCTGCAGGAGGCCCTGGCGCATGAATCTGTGCAGAGGGAACGACCTCGGACCACCAGGGGCCGAGAAAACCACGGTCTCATGGGGACGGACACTCAGGGTCAGGGAAAAATCCAATATATATCTGGTGATATCTCGGGTGCTATTACAGATAGCGCAATAAATCAAAGTGCATGGTCTGTAGGAGGCCCTGGCGCATGAATCTGGGCAGCGGGAACGACCTCGGACCACCAGGGGCCGAGAAAACCACCGTCTCATGTTGCCGGACACTCAGGGTCAGGGGAAAATCCAATATATATCTGGTGATATCTCGGGTGCTATTACAGATAGCGCGATAAATCAAAGTGCATGGTCTGTAGGAGGCCCTGGCGCATGAATCTGGGCAGCGGCAACGACCTCGGACCACCAGGGGCCGAGAAAACCACCGTCTCATGGGGCCGGACACTCAGGGTCGGGTAAAAATCCAATATATATCAGGTGATATCTCGGGTGCTATTAGAGATAGCGCAATAAACCAAAGTGAATTGTCTGCAGGAGGCCCTGGCGCATGAATCTGTGCAGCGGGAACGACCTCCGACCACCAGGGGCCGAGAAAATCACCGTCACATGGCGCCGGACACCCAAGGTCATGTAAATACCCAGGATGTATCTGATGATATCTCGGGTGCTATTAGAGATAGCGCAATAAACCAAAGTGAATTATCTGCAGGAAGCCCTGGCGCATGAATCTGTGCAGCGGGAACTACCTCGGACCACCACGGGCGGAGAAAACCACAGTCTCATGGGGCCGGACACTCAGGGTCGGGGAAAAATCCAATATATATCTGTTGATATCTCGGGTGCTATTACAGATAGCGCAATAAATCAAAGTGCATTGTCTGTAGGAGGCCCTGGCGCATGAATCTGACCAGCGGGAACGACCTCGGACCACCAGGGACCGAGAAAACCACAGTCTCATGGGGCCGATAACTCAGGGTCAGGCAAAAATCCAATATATATCTGGTGATATCTCGGGTGCTATTAGAGATAGCGCAATAAACCAAAGTGAATTATCTGCAGGAGGCCCTGGCGCATGAATCTGTGCAGCGGGAACGACCTCGGACCACCAGGGGCCGAGAAAACCACCGTCTCATGTTGCCGGACACTCAGGGTCGGGGGAAAATCCAATATATATCTGGTGATATCTCGGGTGCTATTAGAGATAGCGCAATAAACCAAAGTGCATTGTCTGCAGGAGGCCCTGGCGCATGAATGTGTGCAGCGGGAACGACCTCGGACCACCAGGGGCCGAGAAAACCACCGTCTCATGGGGCCGGACACTCAGGGTCGGGTAAAAATCCAATATATATCTGGTGATATCTCGGGTGCTATTAGAGATAGCGCAATAAACCAAAGTGAATTGTCTGCAGGAGTCCCTGGCGCATGAATTTGTGCAGCGGGAACGACCTCGGACCACCAGGGGCCGAGAAAACCACAGTCTCATGGTGCCGGACAGTCAGGGTCAGGGGAAAATCCAATATATATCTGGTGATATCTCGGGTGCTATTAGGGGTAGCGCAATTAACCAAAGTGAATTATCTGCTGGAGGCCCTGGCGCATGAATCTGTGCAGCGGGAACGATCTCGGACCACCAGGGGCCGAGAAAACCACGGTCTCATGGGGCCGGACACTCAGGGTCAGGGAAAAATCCAATATATATCTGGTGATATCTCGGGTGCTATTACAGATAGCGCAATAAATCAAAGTGCATGGTCTGTAGGAGGCCCTGGCGCATGAATCTGGGCAGCGGGAACGACCTCGGACCACCAGGGGCCGAGAAAACCACCGTCTCATGGGGCCGGACACTCACGGTCGGGTAAAAATCCAATATATATCAGGTGATATCTCGGGTGCTATTAGAGATAGCGCAATAAACCAAAGTGAATTGTCTGTAGGAGGCCCTGGCGCATGAATCTGACCAGCGGGAACGACCTCGGACCACCAGGGGCCGAGAAAACCACAGTCTCATGTGGCCGGACACTCAGGGTCAGGGGAAAATCCAATATATATCTGGTGATATCTCGGGTGCTATTTCACATAGCGCAATAAATCAAAGTGCATTGTCTGTAGGAGGCCCTGGCGCATGAATCTGTGCAGCGTGAACGACCTCGGACCACCAGGGGCCGAGAAAACCACAGTTTCATGGTGCCGGACTGTCAGGGTCAGGGGAAAATCCAATATATATCTGGTGATATCTCGGGTGCTATTAGGGATAGCGCAATTAACCAAAGTGAATTATCTGCAGGAGGCACTGGCGCATGAATCTGTGCAGCGGGAACGACCTCGGACCACCAGGGGCCGAGAAAACCACGGTCTCATGGGGACGGACACTCAGGGTCAGGGAAAAATCCAATATATATCTGGTGATATCTCGGGTGCTATTACAGATAGCGCAATAAATCAAAGTGCATGGTCTGTAGGAGGCCCTGGCGCATGAATCTGGGCAGCGGGAACGACCTCGGACCACCAGGGGCCGAGAAAACCACCGTCTCATGTTGCCGGACACTCAGGGTCAGGGGAAATCCAATATATATCTGGTGATATCTCGGGTGCTATTACAGATAGCGCAATAAATCAAAGTGCATGGTCTGTAGGAGGCCCTGGCGCATGAATCTGGGCAGCGGCAACGACCTCGGACCACCAGGGGCCGAGAAAACCACCGTCTCATGGGGCCGGACACTCAGGGTCGGGTAAAAATCCAATATATATCAGGTGATATCTCGGGTGCTATTAGAGATAGCGCAATAAACCAAAGTGAATTGTCTGCAGGAGGCCCTGGCGCATGACTCTGTGCAGCGGGAACGACCTCCGACCACCAGGGGCCGAGAAAACCACCGTCACATGGCGCCGGACACCCAAGGTCATGTAAATACCCAGGATGTATCTGATGATATCTCGGGTGCTATTAGAGATAGCGCAATAAACCAAAGTGAATTATCTGCAGGAAGCCCTGGCGCATGAATCTGTGCAGCGGGAACTACCTCGGACCACCAGGGGCCGAGAAAACCGCCGTCTCATGGGGCCGGACACACAGGGTCGGGTAAAAATCCAATATATATCTGGTGATATCTCGGGTGCTGTTAGAGATAGCGCAATAAACCAAAGTGAATTGTCTGCAGGAGGCCCTGGCGCATGAATCTGTGCAGCGGGAACGACCTCGGACCACCAGGGGCCGAGAAAACCACCGTCACATGGCGCCGGACACCCAAGGTCATGTAAATACCCAGGATGTATCTGATGATATCTCGGGTGCTATTAGAAATAGCGCAATAAACCAAAGTGAATTATCTGCAGGAGGCCCTGGCGCATGAATCTGTGCAGCGCGAACGACCTCGGACCACCACGGGCGGAGAAAACCACAGTCTCATGGGGCCGGACACTCAGGGTCAGGGAAAAATCCAATATTTATCTGGTGATATCTCGGGTGCTATTACACATAGCGCAATAAATCAAAGTGCATTGTCTGTAGGAGGCCCTGGCGCATGAATCTGTGCAGCGGGAACGACCTCGGACCACCAGGGGCCGAGAAAACCACAGTCTTATGGTGCCGGACAGTCAGGGTCAGGGGAAAATCCAATATATATCTGGTGATATCTCGGGTGCTATTAGGGGTAGCGCAATTAACCAAAGTGAATTATCTGCAGGAGGCCCTGGCGCATGAATCTGTGCAGCGGGAACGACCTCGGACCACCAGGGGCCGAGAAAACCACGGTCTCATGGGGCCGGACACTCAGGGTCAGGGAAAAATCCAATATATATCTGGTGATATCTCGGGTGCTATTACAGATAGCGCAATAAATCAAAGTGCATGGTCTGTAGGAGGCCCTGGCGCATGAATCTGGGCAGCGGGAACGACCTCGGACCACCAGGGGCCGAGAAAACCACCGTCTCATGGGGCCGGACACTCAGGGTCGGGTAAAAATCCAATATATATCAGGTGATATCTCGGGTGCTATTAGAGATAGCGCAATAAACCAAAGTGGATTGTCTGTAGGAGGCCCTGGCGCATGAATCTGACCAGCGGGAACGACCTCGGACCACCAGGGGCCGAGAAAACCACAGTCTCATGGGGCCGATAACTCAGGGTCAGGCAAAAATCCAATATATATCTGGTGATATCTCGGGTGCTATTAGAGATAGCGCAATAAACCAAAGTGAATTATCTGCAGGAGGCCCTGGAGCATGAATCTGTGCAGCGGGAACGACCTCGGACCACCTGGGGCCGAGAAAACCACAGTCTCATGTGGCCGGACACTCAGTGTCAGGGGAAAATCCAATATATATCTGGTGATATCTCGGGTGCTATTACACATAGCGCAATAAACAAAAGTGAATTGTCTGCAGGAGGCCCTGGCGCATGAATCTGTGCAGCGGGAACGACCTCCGACCACCAGGGGCCGAGAAAATCACCGTCACATGGCGCCGGACACCCAAGGTCATGTAAATACCCAGGATGTATCTGATGATACCTCGGGTGCTATTAGAGATAGCGCAATAAACCAAAGTGAATTATCTGCAGGAAGCCCTGGCGCATGAATCTGTGCAGCGGGAACTACCTCGGACCACCACGGGCGGAGAAAACCACAGTCTCATGGGGCCGGACACACAGGGTCAGGGAAAAATCCAATATATAT
The DNA here is from genome assembly GCF_051020985.1 of Nomia melanderi. NCBI lineage: Eukaryota > Metazoa > Arthropoda > Insecta > Hymenoptera > Halictidae > Nomia > Nomia melanderi. The sequence continues at coordinate 132,256 of NW_027475186.1, forward strand.
CTGTTGATATCTCGGGTGCTATTACAGATACCGCAATAAATCAAAGTGCATTGTCTGTAGGAGGCCCTGGCGCATGAATCTGACCAGCGGGAACGACCTCGGACCACCAGGGGCCGAGAAAACCACAGTCTCATGGGGCCGATAACTCAGGGTCAGGCAAAAATCCAATATATATCTGGTGATATCTCGGGTGCTATTAGAGATAGCGCAATAAATCAATGTGCATTGTCTGTAGGAGGCCCTGGCGCATGAATCTGACCAGCGGGAACGACCTCGGACCACCAGGGGCCGAGAAAACCGCCGTCACATGGCGACGGACACCCAAGGTCATGTAAATACCCAGGATATATCTGATGATATCTCGGGTGCTATTAGAGATAGCGCAATAAACCAAAGTGAATTATCTGCAGGAGGCCCTGGCGCATGAATCTGTGCTGCGGGAACGACCTCGGACCACCAGGGGCCGAGAAAACCGCCGTCTCATGGGGCCGGACACTCAGGGTCGGGTAAAAATCCAATATATATCTGGTGATATCTCGGGTGCTATTAGAGATAGCGCAATAAACCAAAGTGGATTGTCTGTAGGAGGCCCTGGCGCATGAATCTGACCAGCGGGAACGACCTCGGACCACCAGGGGCCGAGAAAACCACAGTCTCATGGGGCCGATAACTCAGGGTCAGGCAAAAATCCAATATATATCTGGTGATATCTCGGGTGCTATTAGAGATAGCGCAATAAACCAAAGTGAATTATCTGCAGGAGGCCCTGGAGCATGAATCTGTGCAGCGGGAACGACCTCGGACCACCTGGGGCCGAGAAAACCACAGTCTCATGTGGCCGGACACTCAGTGTCAGGGGAAAATCCAATATATATCTGGTGATATCTCGGGTGCTATTACACATAGCGCAATAAACAAAAGTGAATTGTCTGCAGGAGGCCCTGGCGCATGAATCTGTGCAGCGGGAACGACCTCCGACCACCAGGGGCCGAGAAAATCACCGTCACATGGCGCCGGACACCCAAGGTCATGTAAATACCCAGGATGTATCTGATGATATCTCGGGTGCTATTAGAGATAGCGCAATAAACCAAAGTGAATTATCTGCAGGAAGCCCTGGCGCATGAATCTGTGCAGCGGGAACTACCTCGGACCACCACGGGCGGAGAAAACCACAGTCTCATGGGGCCGGACACTCAGGGTCAGGGAAAAATCCAATATATATCTGTTGATATCTCGGGTGCTATTACAGATAGCGCAATAAATCAAAGTGCATTGTCTGTAGGAGGCCCTGGCGCATGAATCTGACCAGCGGGAACGACCTCGGACCACCAGGGGCCGAGAAAACCACAGTCTCATGGGGCCGGACACCCAAGGTCATGTAAATACCCAGGATGTATCTGATGATATCTCGGGTGCTATTAGAGATAGCGCAATAAACCAAAGTGAATTATCTGCAGGAGGCCCTGGCGCATGAATCTGTGCAGCGCGAACGACCTCGGACCTCCACGGGCGGAGAAAACCACAGTCTCATTGGGCCGGACACTCAGGGTCAGGGAAAAATCCAATATTTATCTGGTGATATCTCGGGTGCTATTACACATAGCGCAATAAATCAAAGTGCATTGTCTGTAGGAGGCCCTGGCGCATGAATCTGTGCAGCGGGAACGACCTCGGACCACCAGGGGCCGAGAAAACCACAGTCTCATGGTGCCGGACAGTCAGGGTCAGGGGAAAATCCAATATATATCTGGTGATATCTCGGGTGCTATTAGGGGTAGCGCAATTAACCAAAGTGAATTATCTGCTGGAGGCCCTGGCGCATGAATCTGTGCAGCGGGAACGACCTCGGACCACCAGGGGCCGAGAAAACCACGGTCTCATGGGGCCGGACACTCAGGGTCAGGGAAAAATCCAATATATATCTGGTGATATCTCGGGTGCTATTACAGATAGCGCAATAAATCAAAGTGCATGGTCTGTAGGAGGCCCTGGCGCATGAATCTGGGCAGCGGGAACGACCTCGGACCACCAGGGGCCGAGAAAACCACCGTCTCATGGGGCCGGACACTCACGGTCGGGTAAAAATCCAATATATATCAGGTGATATCTCGGGTGCTATTAGAGATAGCGCAATAAACCAAAGTGAATTGTCTGTAGGAGGCCCTGGCGCATGAATCTGACCAGCGGGAACGACCTCGGACCACCAGGGGCCGAGAAAACCACAGTCTCATGTGGCCGGACACTCAGGGTCAGGGGAAAATCCAATATATATCTGGTGATATCTCGGGTGCTATTTCACATAGCGCAATAAATCAAAGTGCATTGTCTGTAGGAGGCCCTGGCGCATGAATCTGTGCAGCGTGAACGACCTCGGACCACCAGGGGCCGAGAAAACCGCAGTCTCATGGTGCCGGACTGTCAGGGTCAGGGAAAATCCAATATATATCTGGTGATATCTCGGGTGCTATTAGAGAGAGCGCAATAATCGAAAGTGAATTATCTGCAGGAGGCCCTGGCGCATGAATCAGTGCAGAGGGAACGACCTCGGACCACCAGGGGCCGAGAAAACCACGGTCTCATGGGGACGGACACTCAGGGTCAGGGGAAAATCCAATATATATCTGGTGATATCTCGGGTGCTGTTAGAGATAGCGCAATAAACCAAAGTGAATTGTCTACAGGAGGCCCTGGCGCATGAATCTGTGCAGCGGGAACGACCTCGGACCACCAGGGGCCGAGAAAACCACCGACACATGGCGCCGGACACCCAAGGTCATGTAAATACCCAGGATGTATCTGATGATATCTCGGGTGCTATTAGAGATAGCGCAATAAACCAAAGTGAATTATCTGCAGGAGGCCCTGGCGCATGAATCTGTGCAGCGCGAACGACCTCGGACCACCACGGGCGGAGAAAACCACAGTCTCATGGGGCCGGACACTCAGGGTCAGGGAAAAATCCAATATTTATCTGGTGATATCTCGGGTGCTATTACACATAGCGCAATAAATCAAAGTGCATTGTCTGTAGGAGGCCCTGGCGCATGAATCTGTGCAGCGGGAACGACCTCGGACCACCAGGGGCCGAGAAAACCACAGTCTTATGGTGCCGGACAGTCAGGGTCAGGGGAAAATCCAATATATATCTGGTGATATCTCGGGTGCTATTAGGGGTAGCGCAATTAACCAAAGTGAATTATCTGCAGGAGGCCCTGGCGCATGAATCTGTGCAGCGGGAACGACCTCGGACCACCAGGGGCCGAGAAAACCACGGTCTCATGGGGCCGGACACTCAGGGTCAGGGAAAAATCCAATATATATCTGGTGATATCTCGGGTGCTATTACAGATAGCGCAATAAATCAAAGTGCATGGTCTGTAGGAGGCCCTGGCGCATGAATCTGGGCAGCGGGAACGACCTCGGACCACCAGGGGCCGAGAAAACCACCGTCTCATGGGGCCGGACACTCAGGGTCGGGTAAAAATCCAATATATATCAGGTGATATCTCGGGTGCTATTAGAGATAGCGCAATAAACCAAAGTGAATTGTCTGTAGGAGGCCCTGGCGCATGAATCTGACCAGCGGGAACGACCTCGGACCACCAGGGGCCGAGAAAACCACAGTCTCATGGGGCCGATAACTCAGGGTCAGGCAAAAATCCAATATATATCTGGTGAAATCTCGGGTGCTATTAGAGATAGCGCAATAAACCAAAGTGAATTATCTGCAGGAGGCCCTGGAGCATGAATCTGTGCAGCGGGAACGACCTCGAACCACCAGGGGCCGAGAAAACCACAGTCTCATGTGGCCGGACACTCAGTGTCAGGGGAAAATCCAATATATATCTGGTGATATCTCGGGTGCTATTACACATAGCGCAATAAACCAAAGTGAATTATCTGCAGGAGGCCCTGGCGAATGCATCTGTGCAGCGGGAACGACCTCCGTACACCAGGGGCAGAGACAACCACCGTCTCATGGGGCCGGACACTCAGGGTCAGGGAAAAATCCAATATATATCTGGTAATATCTCGTGTGCTATTACAGATCGCCCAATAAATCAATGTGCATTGTCTGTAGGAGGCCCTGTCGCATGAATCTGTGCAGCGGGAACGAGCTCGGACCACCAGGGTCCGAGAAAACCGCAGTCTCATGGGGCCGGACACTCAGGGACAGGGGAAAATCCAATATATATCTGGTGATATCCCGGGTGCTATTACAGATAGCGCAATAAATCAAAGTGCATTGTCTGTAGGAAGCCCTGGCGCATGAATCTGGCCAGCGGGAACGACCTCGGACCACCAGGGGCCGAGGAAACCACAGTTTCATGGGGCCGGACACACAGGGTCAGGGGAAAATCCAATATATATCTGGTGATATCTCGGGTGCTATTAGAGATAGAGCAATAAACCAAAGTGAATTATCTGCAGGAGGCCCTGGCGCATGAATCTGTGCAGCGGGAACGACCTCGGACCACCACGGGCCGAGAAAACCACCGTCTCATGGGGCTGGACACTCAGGGTCAGGGAAAAATCCAATATATATCTGGTGATATCTCGGGTGCTATTACAGATAGCGCAATAAATCAAAGTGCATTGTCTGTAGGAGGCCCTGGCGCATGAATCTGTGCAGCGGGAACGACCTCGGACCACCAGGGGCCGAGAAAACCACAGTCTCATGGGGCCGGACACTCAGGGTCAGGGGAAAATCCAATATATATCTGGTGATATCTCGGGTGCTATTAGAGATAGCGCAATAAACCAAAGTGAATTATCTGCAGGAGGCTCTGGCGCATGAATCTGTGCAGCGGGAACGTCCTCGAACCACAAGGGGCCGAGAAAACCACCGTCTCATGGGGCCGGACACTCAGGGTCAGAGGAAAATCCAATATATATCTGATGATATCTCGGATGCTATTACAGATAGCGCAATAAATCAAAGGGCATTGTCTGTAGGAGGCCCTGGCGCATGAATCTGTGCAGCGGGAACGACCTCGGACCACCATTGGCCGAGAAAACCACAGTCTCATGGGGCCGGACACTCAGGGTCAGGGGAAAATCCAATATATATCTGGTGATATCTCGGGTGCTATTAGAGATAGCGCAATAAACCAAAGTGAATTATCTGCAGGAGGCTCTGGCGCATGAATCTGTGCAGCGGGAACGTCCTCGAACCACAAGGGGCCGAGAAAACCACCGTCTCATGGGGCCGGACACTCAGGGTCAGAGGAAAATCCAATATATATCTGATGATATCTCGGATGCTATTACAGATAGCGCAATAAATCAAAGGGCATTGTCTGTAGGAGGCCCTGGCGCATGAATCTGTGCAGCGGGAACGACCTCGGACCACCATTGGCCGAGAAAACCACAGTCTCATGGGGCCGGACACTCAGGGTCAGGGGAAAATCCAATATATATCTGGTGATATCTCGGGTGCCATTAGAGATAGCGCAATAAATCAACGTGCATTGTCTGTAGGAGGCCCTGGCGCATGAATCTGGGCACTGGGAACGACCTCGGACCACCAGGGGCCGAGAAAACCACAGTCACATTGGGCCGGACACTCAGGGTCAGGGGAAAATTCAATATATATCTGGTGATATCTCGGGTGCTATTAGAGATAGCGCAATAAACCAAAGTGAGTTATCTGCAGGAGGCCCTGGCGCATGGATCTGTGCAGCGGAAACGTCCTCGGACCACCAGGGGCCGAGAAAACCACCGTCTCATGGGGCCGGACACTCAGGGTCAGGGAAAAATCCAATATATATCTGGTGATATCTTGGGTGCTATTACAGATAGCGCAATCAACAAAAGTGAATTATCTGCAGGAGGCCCTGGCGAATGCATCTGTGCAGCGGGAACGACCTCCGTACACCAGGGGCCGAGACAACCACCGTCTCATGGGGCCGGACACTCAGGGTCAGGGAAAAATCCAATATATATCTGGTGATATCTCGGGTGCTATTACAGATCGCCCAATAAATCAATGTGCATTGTCTGTAGGAGGCCCTGTCGCATGAATCTGTGCAGCGGGAACGACCTCGGACTACCAGGGGCCGAGAAAACCACCGTCCCATGGGGCCGGACATATCAGGGTCAGGGAAAAATCCAATATATGTCTGGTGATATCTCGGATGCTATTACAGATAGCGCAATAAATCAAAGTGCATTGTCTGTAGGAGGCCCTGGCGCATGAATCTGTGCAGCGGGAACGACCTCGGACCACCAGGGTCCGAGAAAACCACAGTCTCATGGGGCCGGACACTCAGGGTCAGGGGAAAATCCAATATATATCTGGTGATATCTCGGGTGCTATTAGAGATAGCGCAGTAAATCAAAGTGCATTGTCTGTAAGAGGCCCTGGCGCATGAATCTGGGCACTGGGAACGACCTCGCCCTACCAGGGGCTGAGAAAACCACCGTCCCATGGGGCCGGACATATCAGGGTCAGGGAAAAATCCAATATATGTCTGGTGATATCTCGGATGCTATTACAGATAGCGCAATAAATCAAAGTGCATTGTCTGTAGGAGGCCCTGGCGCATGAATCTGTGCAGCGGGAACGACCTCGGACCACCAGGGGCCGAGAAAACCACCGTCTCATGGGGCCGGACACTCAGGGTCAGAGGAAAATCCAATATATATCTGATGATATCTCGGGTGCTATTAGAGATAGCGCAATAAACCAATGTGAATTATCTGCAGGAGGCTCTGGCGCATGAATCTGTGCAGCGGGAACGACCTCGGACCACCAGGGGCCGAGAAAACCACCGTCTCATGGGGCCGGACACTCAGGGTCAGGGAAAAATCCAATATATATCTGGTGATATCTCGGGTGCTATTACAGATAGCGCAATTAACCAAAGTGAATGATCTGCAGGAGGCCCTGGCGCATGAATCTGTGCAGCGGGAACGACCTCGGACTACCAGGGGCCGAGAAAACCACCGTCCCATGGGGCCGGACACTCAGGGTCAGCTGAAAATCCAATGTATATCTGGTGATATCTCGGGTGCTATTAGAGATATCGCAATAAACCAAAGTGAATTATCTGCAGGAGGCCCTGGCGCATGAATCTGTGCAGCGGGAAGGACCTCAGACCACCAGGGGCCGAGTAAACCACCGTCTGATGGGGCCGGACACTCAGGGTCAGGGAAAAATCCAATATATATCTGGTGATATCTCGGGTGCTTTTAGAGATAGCGCAATAAACCAAAGTGAGTTATCTGCAGGAGGCCCTGGCGCATGAATCTGTGCAGCCGGAACGACCTCGGACCACCACGGGCCGAGAAAACCACCGTCTCATGGGGCCGGACACTCAGGGTCAGGGAATAATCCAATATATATCTGGTGATATCTCGGGTGCTAATACAGATAGCGCAATAAATCAATGTGCATTGTCTGTAGGAGGCCCAGGCGCATGAATCTGTGCATCTCGAACGACCTCGGACCACCAGGGGCCGAGAAAACCACCGTCTCATGGGGCCGGACACAGGGTCAGGGAAAAATCCAATATATATCTGGTGATATCTCGGGTGCTTTTAGAGATAGCGCAATAAACCAAAGTGAGTTATCTGCAGGAGGCCCAGGCGCATGAATTTGTGCAGCGGGAACGACCACGGAAAACCACGGGCCGAGAAAGCCACCGTCTCATGGGGCCGGACACTCAGGGTCAGGGAATAATCCAATATATATCTGGTCATATCTCGGGTGCTGTTACAGATAGCCCAATAAATCAAAGTGCATTGCCTGTAGGAGGCCCTGGTTCATGAATCTGGCCAGCGGGAACGACATGGGACCACCAGGGGCCGAGAAAATTACAGATTTTCGGTATCCGTCACCCAAAGTCATGTAAAAATACAGCATATATATGGAGCTTTCTCGGGTGCCATTAGAGATAGCGCAATAAATCAAAGTGCATTGTCTGTAGGAGGCCCTGGCCCATGAATCTGGCCTGCGGGAACGACCTCGGACCACCAGGGTCCGAGAAAACCACCGTCTCATGGGGCCGGACACTAAGGGACAGGGGAAAATCCAATATATATCTGGTGATATCTCGGGTGCTGTTACAGATAGCCCAATAAATCAAAGTGCATTGCCTGTAGGAGGCCCTGGTTCATGAATCTGGCCAGCGGGAACGACATGGGACCACCAGGGGCCGAGAAAATTACAGATTTTCGGTATCCGTCACCCAAAGTCATGTAAAAATACAGCATATATATGGAGCTTTCTCGGGTGCCATTAGAGATAGCGCAATAAATCAAAGTGCATTGTCTGTAGGAGGCCCTGGCCCATGAATCTGGCCTGCGGGAACGACCTCGGACCACCAGGGTCCGAGAAAACCACCGTCTCATGGGGCCGGACACTAAGGGACAGGGGAAAATCCAATATATATCTGGTGATATCTCGGGTGCTATTAGAGATATCGCAATAAACCAGAGTGAATTATCTGCAGGAGGCCCTGGCGCATGAATCTGTGCAGCGGCAACGACCTCGGACCACCACGGGCCGAGAAAACCACCGTCTCATGGCCCGGACACTCAGGGTCAGGGAATAATCCAATATATATCTGGTGATATCTCGGGTGCTAATACAGATAGCGCAATAAATCAATGTGCATTGTCTGTAGGAGGCCCAGGCGCATGAATCTGTGCAGCTCGAACGACCTCGGACCACCAGGGGCCGAGAAAACCACCGTCTCATGGGGCCGGACACACAGGGTCAGGGAAAAATCCAATATATATCTGGTGATATCTCGGGTGCTATTACAGAGAGCCCAATAAATCAAAGTGCATTGTCTGTAGGAGGCCCTGGCGCATGAATCTGGCCAGCGGGAACGACATCGGACCACCAGGGGCCGAGAAAACCACCGTCCCATGGGGCCGGACACTCAGGGTCAGCTGAAAATCCAATGTATATCTGGTGATATCTCGGGTGCTATTAGAGATATCGCAATAAACCAAAGTGAATTATCTGCAGGAGGCCCTGGCGCATGAATCTGTGCAGCGGGAAGGACCTCAGACCACCAGGGGCCGAGTAAACCACCGTCTGATGGGGCCGGACACTCAGGGTCAGGGAAAAATCCAATATATATCTGGTGATATCTCGGGTGCTTTTAGAGATAGCGCAATAAACCAAAGTGAGTTATCTGCAGGAGGCCCTGGCGCATGAATCTGTGCAGCGGGAACGATCACGGAAAACCACGGGCCGAGAAAACCACCGTCTCATGGGGCCGGACACTCAGGGTCAGGGAATAATCCAATATATATCTGGTCATATCGCGGGTGCTATTACAGATAGCGCAAAAAATCAAAGTGAATTGTCTGTAGGGTGCCCAGGCGCATGAATCTGTGCAGCTCGAACGACCTCGGACCACCAGGGGCCGAGAAAACCACCGTCTCATGGGGCCGGACACTCAGGGTCATGGAAAAATCCAATATATATCTGGCGATATCTCGGGTGCTGTTACAGATAGCCCAATAAATCAAAGTGCATTGTCTGTAGGAGGCCCTGGCGCATGAATCTGGCCAGCGAGAACGTCATCGGAACACCAGGGGCCGAGAAAATTACAGATTTTCGGTATCCGTCACCCAAAGTCATGTAAAAATACAACATATATATGGAGCTTTCTCGGCTGCTATTACAGATAGCGCAATAAATCAAAGTGCATTGTCTGTAGGAGGCCCTGGCGCATGAATCTGTGCAGCTCGAACGACCTCCGACCACCAGGGGCCGAGTAAACCACCGTCTCATGGGGCCGGACACTCAGGGTCAGCTGAAAATCCAATGTATATCTGGTGATATCTCGGGTGCTATTAGAGATATCGCAATAAACCAAAGTGAATTATCTGCAGGAGGCCCTGGCGCATGAATCTGTGCAGCGGGAACGACCTCAGACCACCAGGGGCCGAGTAAACCACCGTCTCATGGGGCCGGACACTCAGGGTCAGGGAAAAATCCAATATATATCTGGTGATATCTCGGTTGCTTTTAGAGATAGCGCAATAAACCAAAGTGAGTTATCTGCAGGAGGCCCTGGCGCATGAATCTGTGCAGCCGGAACGACCTCCGACCACCAGGGGCCGAGTAAACCACCGTCTCATGGGGCCGGACACTCAGGGTCAGCTGAAAATCCAATATATATCTGGTGATATCTCGGGTGCTATTAGAGATATCGCAATAAACCAAAGTGAGTTATCTGCAGGAGGACTTGGCGCATGAATCTGGCCAGCGGGAACGACCTCGGACCACCAGGGGCCGAGTAAACCACCGTCTCATGGGGCCGGACACTCAGGGTTAGGGAAAAATCCAATATATATCTGGTGATATCTCGGGTGCTTTTAGAGATAGCGCAATAAACCAAAGTGAGTTATCTGCAGGAGGCCCTGGCGCATGTATCTGTGCAGCGGGAACGACCACGGGAAACCACGGGCCGAGAAAACCACCGTCTCATGGGGCCGGACACTCAGGGTCAGGGAATAATCCAATATATATCTGGTCATATCGCGGGTGCTATTACAGATAGCGCAAAAAATCAAAGTGAATTGTCTGTAGGATGCCCAGGCGCATGAATCTGTGCAGCTCGAACGACCTCGGACCACCAGGGGCCGAGAAAACCACCGTCTCATGGGGCCGGACACTCAGGGTCAGGGAAAAATCCAATATATATCTGGTGATATCTCGGGTGCTGTTACAGATAGCCCAATAAATCAAAGTGCATTGCCTGTAGGAGGCCCTGGTTCATGAATCTGGCCAGCGGGAACGACATGGGACCACCAGGGGCCGAGAAAATTACAGATTTTCGGTATCCGTCACCCAAAGTCATGTAAAAATACAGCATATATATGGAGCTTTCTCGGGTGCCATTAGAGATAGCGCAATAAATCAAAGTGCATTGTCTGTAGGAGGCCCTGGCCCATGAATCTGGCCTGCGGGAACGACCTCGGACAACCAGGGTCCGAGAAAACCACCGTCTCATGGGGCCGGACACCAAGGGACAGGGGAAAATCCAATATATATCTGGTGATATCTCGGGTGCTATTAGAGATATCGCAATAAACCAGAGTGAATTATCTGCAGGAGGCCCTGGCGCATGAATCTGTGCAGCGGCAACGACCTCGGACCACCACGGGCCGAGAAAACCACCGTCTCATGGGGCCGGACACTCAGGGTCAGGGAATAATCCAATATATATCTGGTGATATCTCGGGTGCTAATACAGATAGCGCAATAAATCAATGTGCATTGTCTGTAGGAGGCCCGGGCGCATGAATCTGTGCAGCTCGAACGACCTCGGACCACCAGGGGCCGAGAAAACCACCGTCTCATGGGGCCGGACACACAGGGTCAGGGAAAAATCCAATATATATCTGGTGATATCTCGGGTGCTATTACAGAGAGCCCAATAAATCAAAGTGCATTGTCTGTAGGAGGCCCTGGCGCATGAATCTGGCCAGCGGGAACGACATCGGACCACCAGGGGCCGAGAAAATTACAGATTTTCGGTATCCGTCACCCAAAGTCATGTAAAAATCCAGCATATATATGGAGCTTTCACGGGTGCTATTACAGATAGCGCAATAAATCAAAGTGCATTGTCTGTAGGAGGCCCTGGCGCATGAATCTGTGCAGCTCGAACGACCTTGGACCACCAGTGGCCGAGAAAACCGCAGTCTCATGGGGCCGGACACTCAGGGTCAGGGGAAAATCCAATATATATCTGGTGATATCTCGGGTGCTATTAGAGATAGCGCAGTAAATCAAAGTGCATGGTCTGTAGGAGGCCCTGGCGCCTGAATCTGGCCGGCGGGAACGACCTCGGACCACCAGGGGCCGAGAAAACCACAGTCTCATGGGGCCGGACACTCAGGGTCAGGGAAAAATCCAATATATATCTGGTGATATCTCGGGTGCTATTACAGATATCGCAATAAATCAAAGTGCATTGTCTGTAGGAGGCCCTGGCGCATGAATCTGGCCAGCGGGAACGACCTCGGACCACCAGGGGCCGAGAAAACCACCGTCTCATGGGGCCGGACACTCAGGGTCAGGGGAGAAGCCAATATATATCTGGTTATATCTCGGGTGCTATTAGAGATAGCGCAATAAATCAAAGTGCATTGTCTGTAGGAGGCCCTGGCGCATGAATCTGGCCAGCGGGAACGACCTCGGACCACCAGGGTCCGAGAAAACCACCGTCTCATGGGGCCGGACACTAAGGGACAGGGGAAAATCCAATATATATCTGGTGATATCTCGGGTGCTATTAGAGATATCGCAATAAACCAAAGTGAATTATATGCAGGAGGCCCTGGGGCATGAATCTGTGCAGCGGCAACGACCTCGGACCACCACGGGCCGAGAAAACCACCGTCTCATGGGGCCGGACACTCAGGGTCAGGGAATAATCCAATATATATCTGGTGATATCTCGGGTGCTAATACAGATAGCGCAATAAATCAATGTGCATTGTCTGTAGGAGGCCCAGGCGCATGAATCTGTGCAGCTCGAACGACCTCGGACCACCAGGGGCCGAGAAAACCACCGTCTCATGGGGCCGGACACACAGGGTCAGGGAAAAATCCAATATATATCTGGTGATACCTCGGGTGCTATTACAGAGAGCCCAATAAATCAAAGTGCATTGTCTGTAGGAGGCCCTGGCGTATGAATCTGGCCAGCGGCAACGACATCGGACCACCAGGGGCCGAGAAAATTACATATTTTCGGTATCCGTCACCCAATGTCATGTAAAAATACAGCATATATATAGAGCTTTCTCGGGTGCTATTACAGATAGCGCAATAAATCAAAGTGCATTGTCTGTAGGGGGCCCTGGCGCATGAATCTGGGCAGCGGGAACGACCTCGGACCACCAGGGGCCGAGAAAACCACCGTCTCATGGGGCCGGACACTCAGGGTCAGGGGAAAATCCAATATATATCTGGTGATATCTCGGGTGCTATTAGAGATAACGCAATAAACCAAAGTGAATTATCTGCAGGAGGCCCTGGCGCATGCATCTGTGCAGCCGGAACGACCTCCGACCACCAGGGGCCGAGTAAACCACCGTCTCATGGGGCCGGACACTCAGGGTCAGCTGAAAATCCAATATATATCTGGTGATATCTCGGGTGCTATTAGAGATATCGCAATAAACCAAAGTGAATTATCTGCAGGAGGCCCTGGCGCATGCATCTGTGCAGCGGGAACGACCTCGGACCACCACGGGCAGAGAAAACCACCGTCTCATGGGGCCGGACACTCAGGGTCAGGGAAAAATCCAATATATATCTGGTGATATCCAGGGTGCTATTACAGATAGCCCAATAAATCAAAGTGCATTGTCTGTAGGAGGCCCTGGCGCATGAATCTGTGCAGCTCGAACGACCTCGGACCACCAGGGGCCGAGAAAACCACAGTCTCATAGGGCCGGACAGTCAGGGTCAGGGGAAAATCCAATATATATCTGGTGATATCTCGGGTGCTATTAGAGATAGCCCAATAAATCAAAGTGCATTGTCTGTAGGAGGCCCTGGCGCATGAATCTGTGCAGCTCGAACGACATCGGACCACCAGGGGCCGAGAAAATTACATATTTTCGGTATCCGTCACCAAAAGTCATGTAAAAATACAGCATATATATGGAGCTTTCTCGGGTGCTATTAGAGACAGCGCAATTAATCAAAGTGAGTTATCTGCAGGAGGCCCTGGCGCATGAATCTGTGCAGCGGGAACGACCACGGACAACCACGGGCCGAGAAAACCACCGTCTCATGGGGCCGGACACTCAGGGTCAGGGGAAAACCCAATATATATCTGGTGATATCTCGGGTGCGATTAGAGATATCGCAATAAACCAAAGTGAATTATCTGCAGGAGGCCCTGGCGCATGCATCTGTGCAGCCGGAACGACCTCCGACCACCAGGGGCCGAGTAAACCACCGTCTCATGGGGCCGGACACTCAGGGTCAGCGGAAAATCCAATATATATCTGGTGATATCTCGGGTGCTATTAGAGATATCGCAATAAACCAAAATGAATTATCTGCAGGAGGCCCTGGCGCATGCATCTGTGCAGCGGGAACGACCTCCGACCACCAGGGGCCGAGTAAACCACCGTCTCATGGGGCCGGACACTCAGGGTCAGGGAAAAATCCAATATATATCTGGTGATATCTCGGGTGCTTTTAGAGATAGCGCAATAAACCAAAGTGAGTTGTCTGCAGGAGGCCCTGGCGCATGAATCTGTCCAGCGGCAACGACCTCGGACCACCAGGGGCCGAGAAAACCACCGACACATGGCGCCGGACACCCAAGGTCATGTAAATACTCAGGATGTATCTGATGATATCTCCGGTGCTATTAGAGATAGCGCAATAAATCAAAGTGCATTGTCTGCAGGAAGCCCTGACGCATGGATCTGTGCAGCGGGAACGACCTCGGACCACCAGGGGCCGAGAAAACCACAGTCTCATGGGGCCGGATACTAAGGGTCAGGGTAAAATTCAATATATATCTGGTGATATCTCTGGTGCTATTAGAGATAGCGCAATAAACCAAAGTGAATTATCTGCAGGAGGCCCTGGCGCATGAATCTGGGCAGCGGGAACGACCTCGGACCACCAGGGGCCGAGAAAACCACAGTCTCATAGGGCCGGACACTCAGGGTCAGGGGAAAATCCAATATATATCAGGTGATATCTCGGGTGCTATTAGAGATAGCGCAATAAATCGAAGTGCATTGACGGTATGAGGCCCTTGCGCATGAATCTGTGCAGCGGGAACGACCTCGGACCACCAGGGGCCGAGAAAACGACCGACTCATGGGGCCGGATACTAAGGGTCAGGGTAAAATCCAATATATATATGGTGATATCTCGGGTGCTAGTAGGGATAGCGCAATAAATCAAAGTGCATTGTCTGCAGGAAGCCCTGGCGCATGATTCTGTGCAGCGGGATCGACCTCGGACCACCAGAGGCCGAGAAAATCACCGACACATGGCGCCGGACACCCAAGGTCATGTAAATACCCAGGATGTATCTGATGATATCTCGGGTGCTATTAGAGAAAGCGCAATAAAACAAAGGGCATTGTCTGCAGGAAGCCCTGGCGCATGATTCTGTGCAGCGGGAACGACCTCGGACCACCAGGGGCCGAGAAAACCACAGTCTCATAGGGCCGGACACTCAGGGTCAGGGGAAAATCCAATATATATCTGGTGATATCTCGGGTGCTATTAGAGATAGCGCAATAAATCGAAGTGCATTGACGGTATGAGGCCCTTGCGCATGAATCTGTGCAGCGGGCACGACCTCGGACCACCACGGGCCGAGAAAATCACCGTCTCGTGGGGCCGGACTGTCAGGGTCATGGAAAAATCCAATATATATCGGGTGATATCTCGGGTGCTATTACAGATAGCGCAATAAACCAACGTGCATTGTCTGTAGGAGGCCCTGGCGCATGAATCTGTGCAGCGGGAACGACCTCGGACCACCAGGGGCCGAGAAAACCACAGTCTCATGGGGCCGGACACTCAGGGTCAGGGAAAAATCCAATATATATCTGGTGATATCTCGGGTGCTATTAGAGATAGGGCAATAAACCAAAGTGAATTATCTGCAGGAGGCCCTGGCGCATGAATCTGTGTAGCGGTAACGACCTCGGACCACCAGGGGCCGAGAAAACCACCGACACATGGCGCCGGACACCCAAGGTCATGTAAATACCCAGGATGTATCTGATGATATCTCGGGTGCTATTAGAGATAGCGCAATAAATCAAAGTGCATTGTCTGCAAGAAGCCCTGGCGCATGATTCTGTGCAGCGGGAACGACCTCGGACCACCAGGGGCCGAGAAAATTACAGATATTCGAAATTCGCCACCCAAGGTCATGTAAAAATCCAGCATATATCTGGTGATATCTCGCATGCTATTACAGATAGCGCAATAAACCAAAGTGCTTTGTCTGCGGGACGCCCTGGCGCATGAATCTGTGCAGCGGAAACGACCTCGGACCACCACGGGCCGAGAAAACCACCGTCTCATGGGGCCGGACAATCAGGGTCAGGGGAAAATCCAATATATATCTGGTGATATCTCGGGTGCTATTAGAGATAGCGAAATAAACCAAAGTGAATTATCTGCAGGAGGCCCTGGCGCATGCATCTGTGCAGCGGGAACGACCTCCGACCACCAGGGGCCGAGAAAACCACGGTCTCATGGGGCCGGACACTCAGGGTCAGGGAACCATCCAATATATATCTGGTGATATCTCGGGTGCTATTACAGATAGCGCAATAAATCAAAGTGCTTTGTCTGCGGGAGGCCCTGGCGCATGAATCTGGGCAGCGGGAAAGACCTCGGACCACCAGGGGCCGAGAAAACCACAGTCTCATAGGGCCGGACACTCAGGGTCAGGGGAAAATCCAATATATATCTGGTGATATCTCGGGTGCTATTAGAGATAGCGCAATAAATCAAAGTGCATTGTCCGTAGGAGGCCCCTGCGCATGAATCTGGGCAGCGGGAACGACCTCGGACCACCAGGGGCCGAGAAAACCACCGTCTCATGGGGCCGGACACTCAGGGTCAGGGGAAAATCCAATATATATCTGGTGATATCGCGGGTGCTATTAGGGATAGCGCAATAAATCACAGTGCATTATCTGCAGGAAGCCCTGGCGCATGAATCTGTGCAGCGGGAACGACCTCGGACCACCAGGGGCCGAAAAGCCACAGTCTCATGGGGCCGGACACTCAGGGTCAGGGTAAAATCCAATATATATCTGGTGATATCTCGGGTGCTATTAGAGATAGGGCAATAAATCAAAGTGCATTGTCTGCATGAAGCCCTGGCGCATGATTCTGTGCAGCGGGAATGACCTCGGACCACCAGGGGCCGAGAAAATCACCGTCTCATGGAGCCGGACAGTCAGGGACAGCGAGAAAAACCCAATATATATCTGGTGATATCTTGGGTGTTGTTGGAGATAGCGCAATAAATCAAAGTGCATTCTCTGCAGGAGGCACTGGCGAATGATTCTGTGCAGCAGGTACGACCTCGGACCACCAGGGGCCGAGAAAATTACAGATATTCGAAATCCGCCACCCAAGGTCATGTAAAAATCCAGCATATATCTGGTGATATCTCGCATGCTATTACAGATAGCGCAATAAATCAAAGTGCATTGTCGGTATGAGGCCCTTGCGCATGAATCTGTGCACCGGGAACGACCTCGGATCACCAGGGGCCGAGAAAAACACCATCTCATGGGGCCGGACACTCAGGGTCAGGGGAAAATCCAATATATATCTCCTGATATCTCGGGTGATATTAGAGATAGCGCAATAAATCAGAGTGCGTTGTCTGCGGGAGGCCCTGGCGCATGAATCTGTGCAGCGGCAACGACCTCGGAACACCACGGGCCGAGAAATCCACCGACACATGGGGCCGGACTGTCAGGGTCAGGGGAAAATCCAATATATATCTGGTGATATCTCGGGTGCTATTAGGGATAGCGCAATAAACCAAAGTGAATTATCTGCAGGAGGCCGTGGCGCATGAATCTGGCCAGCGGAAACGACCTCAGACCACCAGGGGCCGAGAAAACAACCATCTCATGGGGCCGGACACTCAGGGTCAGGGGAAAATCAAATATATATCTGGTGATATCTCGGGTGCTATTAGGGATAGCGCAATAAACCAAAGTGAATTATCTGCAGGAGGCCCTGGCGCATGAATCTGGCCAGCGGGAACGACCTCGGACCACCAGGGGCCGAGAAAACCACCGACTCATGGGGCCGGATACTAAGGGTCAGGATAAAATTCAATATATATCTGGTGATATCTCCGGTGCTATTAGAGATAGCGCAATAAACCAAAGTGAATTGTCTGTAGGAGGCCCTGGCGCATGAATCTGGGCAGCGTTAACGACCTTGGACCACCAGGGGCCGAGAAAACCACAGTCTCATGGTGCCGGACAGTCAGGGTCAGGGGAAAATCCAATATATATCTGGTTATATCTCGGGTGCTATTAGGGATAGCGCAATAAACCAAAGTGAATTATCTGCAGGAGGCCCTGGCGCATGAATCTGGCCAGCGGGAACGACCTCGGACCACCAGGGGCCGAGAAAACAACCATCTCATGGGGCCGGACACTCAGGGTCAGGGGAAAATCAAATATATATCTGGTGATATCTCGGGTGCTATTAGAGATAGGGCAATAAACCAAAGTGAATTATCTGCAGGAGGCCCTGGCGCATGAATCTGTGTAGCGGGAACGACCTCGGATCACCAGGGGCCGAGAAAACCACCGACACATGGCGCCGGACACCCAAGGTCAAGTAAATACCCAGGATGTATCTGATGATATCTCGGGTGCTATTAGAGAAAGCGCAATAAATCGAAGTGCATTGTCGGTATGAGGCCCTTGCGCATGAATCTGGGCAGCGGGAATGACCTCGAACCACCAGGGGCCGAGAAAACCACAGTCTCATAGGGCCGGACACTCAGGGTCAGGGGAAAATTCAATATATATCTGGTGATATCTCGGGTGCTATTAGAGATAGCGCAATAAATGAAAGTGCATTGTCTGCAGGAGGCCACGGCGCATGAATCTGTGCAGCGGAAACGACCTCGGACCACCAGGGGCCGAGAAAATCACCGTCACATGGTGCCGGACTGTCAGGGTCAGGGGAAAATCCAATATAGATCTGGTGATATCTCGGGTGCTATTACAGATAGCGCAATAAATCAAAGTGCATTGTCTGTAGGAGGCCCTGGCGCATGAATCTGTGCAGCGGCAGCGACCTCGGTCCACCAGGGGCCGAGAAAATCACCGACTCATGGTGCCGGACTCTCAGGGTCATGTAAAAATCCAGCATATATCTGGTGATATCTCGGGTGCTATTAGAGATAGCGCAATTAATCAAAGTGCATTGTCAGCAGGAAGCCCTGGCGCATGATTCTGTGCAGCGGGAACGACCTCGGACCACCAGGGGCCGAGAAAACCACCGTCTCATGGGGACGGACACTCAGGGTCAGGGAAAAATCCAATATATATCTGGTGATATCTCGGGTGCTATTACAGATAGTGCAATAAATCAAAGTGCATTGTCTGTAGGAGGCCCTGGCGCGTTAATCTGGCCAGCGGGAACGACCTCGGCCCACCAGCGGCCGAGAGAACCACCGTCTCATGGGGCCGGACGCTCAGGGTCGGGGAAAAATCCAATATATATCTGGTGATATCTCGGGTGCTATTAGAGATAGCGCAATAAACCAAAGTGAATTTTCTGCAGGAGGCCCTGGCGCATGAATCTGTGCAGCGGGAACGACCTCGGATCACCAGGGGCCGAGAGAAACACCATCTCATGGGGCCGGACACTCAGGGTCAGGGGAAAATCCAATATATATATCCTGATATCTCGGGTGCTATTAGAGATAGCGCAATGAATCAAAGTACTTTTTCTGCGGGAGGTCCTGGCGCATGAATCTGTGCAGCGGGAACGACCTGGGTCCACCAGGGGCCGAGAAAACCACCGTCTCATGGGGCCGCCACTCAGGGTCGGGGAAAAAGCCAATATATATCTGGTGATATCACGGGTGCTATTAGAGATAGCGCAATAAATCAAAGTGCGTTGTCCGTAGGAGGCCCCTGCGCATGAATCTGGGCAGCGGGAACGACCTCGGACCCCCAGGTGCCGAAAAAACCACCGACTCATGGGACCGGACACTCAGGGTCAGGGGAAAATCCAATACATATCTGGTGATATCTCGGGTGCTATTGCAGATAGCGCAATAAATCAAAGTGAATTGTCTGTAGGAGGCCCTGGCACATGAATCTGGGCAGCGGGAACGACCCCGAACCACCAGGGGCCGAGAAAACCACAGTCTCATAGGGCCGGACACTCAGGGTCAGGGGAAAATTCAATATATATCTGGTGATATCTCGGGTGCTGTTAGGGATAGCGCAATAAATCAAAGTGCATTGTCTGCAGGAAGCCCTGGCGCATGATTCTGTGCAGCGGGATCGACCTCGGACCACCAGGGGCCGAGAAAATCACCGTCTCGTGGGGCCGGACTGTCAGGGTCAGGGAAAAATCCAGCATATATATGGTGATATCTCGGGTGCTATTACAGATAGCGCAATAAATCAAAGTGAGTTGTCTGTACGAGGCCCTGGCGCATGAGTCTGGGCAACGGGAACGACCTCGAACCACCAGGGGCCGAGAAAACCACAGTCTCATAGGGCCGGACACTTAGAGTCAGGGGAAAATCCAATATATATCTGGTGATATCTCGGGTGCTATTACAGATAGCGCAATAAACCAACGTGCATTGTCTGTAGGAGGCCCTGGCGCATGAATGTGTGCAGCGGGAACGACCTCGGACCACCAGGGGCCGAGAAAACCACCGACTCATGGGGCCGGATACTAAGGGTCAGGGTAAAATACAATATATATCTGGTGATATCTCGGGTGCTATTAGAGATAGCGCAATAAATCAAAGTGCATTGTCTGCAGGAGGCCCTGGCGCATGAATCTGTGCAGCGGGAACGACTTCGGATCACCAGGGGCCGAGAAAACCATCGACACATGGCGCCGGACACCCAAGGTCATGTAAATACCCAGCATGTGTCTGATGATATCTCTCGTGCTATTAGAGGTAGCGAACTAAATCAAAGTGCATTGTCTGCAGGAAGCCCTGGGGCATGAATCTGTGCAGCGGGAACGACCTCGGACCACCAGGGGCCGAGATAACCACCGGCTCATGGGGCCGGACACTCAGGGTCAGGGGAAAATCCAATATATATCTGGTGATATCTCGGGTGCTATTACAGATAGCGCAATAAACCAACGTGCATTGTCTGTAGGAGGCCCTGGCGCATGAATGTGTGCAGCGGGAACGACCTCGGACCACCAGGGGCCGAGAAAACCACCGACTCATGGGGCCGGATACTAAGGGTCAGGGTAAAATACAATATATATCTGGTGATATCTCGGGTGCTATTAGAGATAGCGCAATAAATCAAAGTGCATTGTCTGCAGGAGGCCCTGGCGCATGAATCTGTGCAGCGGGAACGACCTCGGATCACCAGGGGCCGAGAAAACCATCGACACATGGCGCCGGACACCCAAGGTCATGTAAATACCCAGGATGTGTCTGATGATATCTCTCGTGCTGTTAGAGGTAGCGAACTAAATCAAAGTGCATTGTCTGCAGGAAGCCCTGGGGCATGAATCTGTGCAGCGGGAACGACCTCGGACCACCAGGGGCCGAGAAAACCACCGACACATGGGGCCGGACTCTCAGGGCCATGTAAAAATCCAGCATATATATGGTGATATCTCGGGTGCTATTAGGGATAGCGCAATAAACCAAAGTGAATTATCTGCAGGAGGCCCTGGCGCATGAATCTGTGCTGCGGGAACGACCTCGGACCACCAGGGGCCGAGAAAACCACCGTCTCATGGGGCCGAACACTCAGGGTCAGGGGAAAATCCAATATATATCTGGTGATATCTCGAGTGCTATTAGAGACAGCGCAATAAACCAAAGTGATTTATCTGCAGGAGGCCCTGGCGCATGAATCCGGCCTGCGGGAACGACCTCGGACCACCAGGGGCCGAGAAAACCACCGTCTCATGGGGCCGGACACTCAGGGTCAGGGGAAAATCCAATATGTATCTGGTGATATCTCGGGTGCTATTAGGGATAGCGCTATAAATCAAAGTGCATTGTCTGCAGGAAGCCCTGGCGCATGATTCTGTGCAGCGGGATCGACCTCGGACCACCAGGGGCCGAGAAAATCACCGTCTCGTGGGGCCGGACTGTCAGGGTCAGGGAAAAATCCAATATATATCTGGTGATATCTCGGGTGCTATTACAGATAGCGCAATAAACCAACGTGCATTGTCTGTAGGAGGCCCTGGCGCATGAATCTGTGCAGCGGGAACAACCTCGGACCACCAGGGGCCGAGAAAACCACGGTCTCATGGGGCCGGACACTCAGGGTCAGGGAAAAATCCAATATATATCTGGTGATATCTCGGGTGCTATTACAGATAGCGCAATAAATCAAAGTGCATTGTCTGTAAGAGGCCCTGGCGCATGGATCTGGGCAGCGGGAACGACCTCGGACCACCAGGGGCCGAGAAAACCACCGTCTCATGGGGCTGGACACTCACGGTCGGGGAAAAATCCAATATACATCTGGTGATATCTCGGGTGCTATTAGAGATAGCGCAATAAATCAAAGTGCATTGTCCGTAGGAGGCCCCTGCGCATGAATCTGGGGAGCGGGAACGACCTCGGAACACCAGGGGCCGAGAAAACCACCGTCTCGTGGGGCCGGACTGTCAGGGTCAGGGAAAAATCCAGCATATATATGGTGATATCTCGGGTGCTAATACAGATAGCGCAATAAATCAAAGTGAATTGTCTGTACGAGGCCCTGGCGCATGAGTCTGGGCAGCGGGAACGACCTCGAACCACCAGGGGCCGAGAAAACCACAGTCTCATAGGGCCGGACACTTAGGGTCAGGGGAAAATCCAATATATATCTGGTGATATCTCGGGTGCTGTTAGAGATAGCGCAATAAATCAAAGTGCATTGTCCGTAGGAGGCCCCTGCGCATGAATCTGGACAGCGGGAACGACCTCGGACCACCAGGGGCCGAGAAAACCACCGACTCATGGGGCCGGATACTAAGGGTCAGGGTAAAATACAATATATATCTGGTGATATCTCGGGTGCTATTAGAGATAGCGCAATAAATCAAAGTGCCTTGTCTGCAGGAGGCCCTGGCGCATGAATCTGTGCAGCGGGAACGACCTCGGATCACCAGGGGCCGAGAAAACCATCGACACATGGCGCCGGACACCCAAGGTCATGTAAATACCCAGGATGTGTCTGATGATATCTCTCGTGCTATTAGAGGTAGCGAACTAAATCAAAGTGCATTGTCTGCAGGAAGCCCTGGGGCATGAATCTGTGCAGCGGGAACGACCTCGGACCACCAGGGGCCGAGATAACCACCGGCTCATGGGGCCGGACACTCAGGGTCAGGGGAAAATCCAATATATATCTGGTGATATCTCGGGTGCTATTACAGATAGCGCAATAAACCAACGTGCATTGTCTGTAGGAGGCCCTGGCGCATGAATGTGTGCAGCGGGAACGACCTCGGACCACCAGGGGCCGAGAAAACCACCGACACATGGGGCCGGACTCTCAGGGCCATGTAAAAATCCAGCATATATATGGTGATATCTCGGGTGCTATTAGGGATAGCGCAATAAACCAAAGTGAATTATCTGCAGGAGGCCCTGGCGCATGAAGCTGTGCAGCGGGAACGACCTCGGACCACCAGGGGCCGAGAAAACCACCGTCTCATGGGGCCGAACACTCAGGGTCAGGGGAAAATCCAATATATATCTGGTGATATCTCGAGTGCTATTAGAGACAGCGCAATAAACCAAAGTGATTTATCTGCAGGAGGCCCTGGCGCATGAATCCGGCCAGCGGGAACGACCTCGGACCACCAGGGGCCGAGAAAACCACCGTCTCATGGGGCCGGACACTCAGGGTCAGGGGAAAATCCAATATATATCTGGTGATATCTCGGGTGCTATTAGGGATAGCGCTATAAATCAAAGTGCATTGTCTGCAGGAAGCCCTGGCGCATGATTCTGTGCAGCGGGATCGACCTCGGACCACCAGGGGCCGAGAAAATCACCGTCTCGTGGGGCCGGACTGTCAGGGTCTGGGAAAAATCCAATATATATCTGGTGATATCTCGGGTGCTATTACAGATAGCGCAATAAATCAACGTGCATTGTCTGTAGGAGGCCCTGGCGCATGAATCTGTGCAGCGGGAACAACCTCGGACCACCAGGGGCCGAGAAAACCACGGTCTCATGGGGCCGGACACTCAGGGTCAGGGAAAAATCCAATATATATCTGGTGATATCTCGGGTGCTATTACAGATAGCGCAATAAACAGACGTGCATTGTCTGTAGGAGGCCCTGGCGCATGAATGTGTGCAGCGGGAACGACCTCGGACCACCAGGGGCTGAGAAAACCACCGACACATGGGGCCGGAATCTCAGGGTCATGTAAAAATCCAGCATATATATGGTGATATCTCGGGTGCTATTAGGGATAGCGCAATAAACCAAAGTGAATTATCTGCAGGATGCCCTGGCGCATGAATCTGTGCAGCGGGAACGACCTCGGACCACCAGGGGCCGAGAAAACCACCGTCTCATGGGGCCGGACACTCAGGGTCAGGGGAAAATCCAATATATATCTGGTGATATCTCGGGTGCTATTAGGGATAGCGCAATAAATCAAAGTGCATTGTCTGCAGGAAGCCCTGGCGCATGATTCTGTGCAGCGGGAACGACCTCGGATCACCAGGGGCCGAGAAAACCACCGACTCATGGGGCCGGATACTAAGGGTCAGGGTAAAATTCAATATATATCTGGTGATATCTCGGGTGCTATTACAGATAGCGCAATAAATCAAAGTGCACTGTCGGTATGAGGCCCTTGCGCATGAACTTGTGCAGCGGGAACGACCTCGGACCACCAGGGGCCGAGAAAACCACCGACTCATGGGGCCGGATACTAAGGGTCAGGGTAGAATCCAATATATATCTGGTGATATCTCGGGTGCTATTAGAGATAGCGCAATAAATCAAAGTGCATTGTCTGCAGGAAGCCCTGGCGCATGATTCTGTGCAGCGGGAACGACCTCGGAACACCAGGGGCCGAGAAAACCACCGTCTCATGGGGACGGACACTCAGAGTCAGGGAAAAATCCAATATATATCTGGTGATATCTCGGGTGCTATTAGAGATAGCGCAATAAACCAAAGTGAATTGTCTGCAGGAGGCCCTGGCGCATGAATCTGTGCAGCGGGAACGACCTCGGATCACCAGGGGCCGAGAAAAACATCATCTCATGGGGCCGGACACTCAGGGTCAGGGGAAAATCCAATATATATCTCCTGATATCTCGGGTGCTATTAGAGATAGCGCAATAAATCAAAGTGCATTGTCTGCAGGAAGCCCTGGCGCATGATTCTGTGCAGCGGGATCGACCTCGGACCACCATGGGCCGAGAAAATGACCGTCTCGTGGGGCCGGACTGTCAGGCTCAGGGAAAAATCCAATATATATCTGGTGATATCTCGGGTGCTATTGCAGATAGCGCAATAAACCAAAGTGAATTGTCTGCAGGAGGCCCTGGCGCATGAATCTGGGCAGCGGGAACGACCTCGGACCACCAGGGGCCGAGAAAACCACCGACTCATGGGGCCGGATACTAAGGGTCAGGGTAAAATACAATATATATCTGGTGATATCTCGGGTGCTATTAGAGATAGCGCAATAAATCAAAGTGCATTGTCTGCAGGAGGCCCTGGCGCATGAATCTGTGCAGCGGGAACGACCTCGGATCACCAGGGGCCGAGAAAATCACCGTCTCGTGGGGCCGGACTGTCAGGGTCTGGGAAAAATCCAATATATATCTGGTGATATCTCGGGTGCTATTACAGATAGCGCAATAAACCAACGTGCATTGTCTGTAGGAGGCCCTGGCGCATGAATCTGTGCAGCGGGAACAACCTCGGACCACCAGGGGCCGAGAAAACCACGGTCTCATGGGGCCGGACACTCAGGGTCAGGGAAAAATCCAATATATATCTGGTGATATCTCGGGTGCTATTACAGATAGCGCAATAAACAGACGTGCATTGTCTGTAGGAGGCCCTGGCGCATGAATGTGTGCAGCGGGAACGACCTCGGACCACCAGGGGCTGAGAAAACCACCGACACATGGGGCCGGAATCTCAGGGTCATGTAAAAATCCAGCATATATATGGTGATATCTCGGGTGCTATTAGGGATAGCGCAATAAACCAAAGTGAATTATCTGCAGGATGCCCTGGCGCATGAATCTGTGCAGCGGGAACGACCTCGGACCACCAGGGGCCGAGAAAACCACCGTCTCATGGGGCCGGACACTCAGGGTCAGGGGAAAATCCAATATATATCTGGTGATATCTCGGGTGCTATTAGGGATAGCGCAATAAATCAAAGTGCATTGTCTGCAGGAAGCCCTGGCGCATGATTCTGTGCAGCGGGAACGACCTCGGATCACCAGGGGCCGAGAAAACCACCGACTCATGGGGCCGGATACTAAGGGTCAGGGTAAAATTCAATATATATCTGGTGATATCTCGGGTGCTATTAGAGATAGCGCAATAAATCAAAGTGCACTGTCGGTATGAGGCCCTTGCGCATGAACTTGTGCAGCGGGAACGACCTCGGACCACCAGGGGCCGAGAAAACCACCGACTCATGGGGCCGGATACTAAGGGTCAGGGTAGAATCCAATATATATCTGGTGATATCTCGGGTGCTATTAGAGATAGCGCAATAAATCAAAGTGCATTGTCTGCAGGAAGCCCTGGCGCATGATTCTGTGCAGCGGGAACGACCTCGGAACACCAGGGGCCGAGAAAACCACCGTCTCATGGGGACGGACACTCAGAGTCAGGGAAAAATCCAATATATATCTGGTGATATCTCGGGTGCTATTAGAGATAGCGCAATAAACCAAAGTGAATTGTCTGCAGGAGGCCCTGGCGCATGAATCTGTGCAGCGGGAACGACCTCGGATCACCAGGGGCCGAGAAAAACATCATCTCATGGGGCCGCACACTCAGGGTCAGGGGAAAATCCAATATATATCTCCTGATATCTCGGGTGCTATTAGAGATAGCGCAATAAATCAAAGTGCATTGTCTGCAGGAAGCCCTGGCGCATGATTCTGTGCAGCGGGATCGACCTCGGACCACCATGGGCCGAGAAAATGACCGTCTCGTGGGGCCGGACTGTCAGGCTCAGGGAAAAATCCAATATATATCTGGTGATATCTCGGGTGCTATTGCAGATAGCGCAATAAACCAAAGTGAATTGTCTGCAGGAGGCCCTGGCGCATGAATCTGTGCAGCGGGAACGACCTCGGATCACCAGGGGCCGAGAAAAACACCATCTCATGGGGCCGGACACTCAGGGACAGGGGAAAATCCAATATATATCTCCTGATATCTCGGGTGCTATTAGAGATAGCGCAATAAATCAAAGTGCATTGTCTGCAGGAAGCCCTGGCGCATGATTCTGTGCAGCGGGATCGACCTCGGA
Source organism: Nomia melanderi (assembly GCF_051020985.1). Taxonomy (NCBI): domain Eukaryota; kingdom Metazoa; phylum Arthropoda; class Insecta; order Hymenoptera; family Halictidae; genus Nomia; species Nomia melanderi. The sequence goes on from NW_027475186.1 coordinate 159,482, forward strand.
CCACCATGGGCCGAGAAAATCACCGTCTCGTGGGGCCGGACTGTCAGGCTCAGGGAAAAATCCAATATATATCTGGTGATATCTCGGGTGCTATTACAGATAGCGCAATAAACAGACGTGCATTGTCTGTAGGAGGCCCTGGCGCATGAATGTGTGCAGCGGGAACGACCTCGGACCACCAGGGGCCGAGAAAACCACCGACACATGGGGCCGGAATCTCAGGGTCATGTAAAAATCCAGCATATATATGGTGATATCTCTGGTGCTATTAGGGATAGCGCAATAAACCAAAGTGAATTATCTGCAGGAGGCCCTGGCGCATGAATCTGTGCAGCGGGAACGACCTCGGACCACCAGGGGCCGAGAAAACCACCGTCTCATGGGGCCGGACACTCAGGGTCAGGGGAAAATCCAATATATATCTGGTGATATCTCGGGTGCTATTAGGGATAGCGCAATAAATCAAAGTGCATTGTCTGCAGGAAGCCCTGGCGCATGATTCTGTGCAGCGGGATCGACCTCGGACCACCAGGGGCCGAGAAAATCACCGTCTCGTGGGGCCGGACTGTCAGGGTCAGGGAAAAATCCAATATATATCTGGTGATATCTCGGGTGCTATTACAGATAGCGCAATAAATCAAAGTGCATTGTCTGTAAGAGGCCCTGGCGCATGGATCTGGGCAGCGGGAACGACCTCGGACCACCAGGGGCCGAGAAAACCACCGTCTCATGAGGCCGGACACTCAGGGTCAGGGGAAAAGCCAATATATATCTGGTGATATCTCGGGTGCTATTGCAGATAGCGCAATAAATCAAAGTGAATTGTCTGTAGGAGGCCCTGGCGCATGAATCTGGGCAGCGGGAACGACCTCGAACCACCAGGGGCCGAGAAAACCACAGTCTCATAGGGCCGGACACTCAGGGTCAGGGGAAAATTCAATATATATCTGGTGATATCTCGGGTGCTGTTAGGGATAGCGCAATAAATCAAAGTGCATTGTCTGCAGGAAGCCCTGGCGCATGATTCTGTGCAGCGGGATCGACCTCGGACCACCAGGGGCCGAGAAAATCACCGTCTCGTGGGGCCGGACTGTCAGGGTCAGGGAAAAATCCAGCATATATATGGTTATATCTCGGGTGCTATTACAGATAGCGCAATAAATCAAAGTGAATTGTCTGTACGAGGCCCTGGCGCATGAGTCTGGGCAGCGGGAACGACCTCGAACCACCAGGGGCCGAGAAAACCACAGTCTCATAGGGCCGGACACTCAGGGTCAGGGGAAAATCCTATATATATCTGGTGATATCTCGGGTGCTGTTAGAGATAGCGCAATAAATCAAAGTGCATTGTCCGTAGGAGGCCCCTGCGCATGAATCTGGGCAGCGGGAACGACCTCGGACCACCAGGGGCCGAGAAAACCACCGACTCATGGGGCCGGATACTAAGGGTCAGGGTAAAATACAATATATATCTGGTGATATCTCGGGTGCTATTAGAGATAGCGCAATAAATCAAAGTGCATTGTCTGCAGGAGGCCCTGGCGCATGAATCTGTGCAGCGGGAACGACCTCGGATCACCAGGGGCCGAGAAAACCATCGACACATGGCGCCGGACACCCAAGGTCATGTAAATACCCAGGATGTGTCTGATGATATCTCTCGTGCTATTAGAGGTAGCGAACTAAATCAAAGTGCATTGTCTGCAGGAAGCCCTGGGGCATGAATCTGTGCAGCGGGAACGACCTCGGACCACCAGGGGCCGAGATAACCACCGGCTCATGGGGCCGGACACTCAGGGTCAGGAGAAAATCCAATATATATCTGGTGATATCTCGGGTGCTATTACAGATAGCGCAATAAACCAACGTGCATTGTCTGTAGGAGGCCCTGGCGCATGAATGTGTGCAGCGGGAACGACCTCGGACCACCAGGGGCCGAGAAAACCACCGACACATGGGGCCGGACTCTCAGGGCCATGTAAAAATCCAGCATATATATGGTGATATCTCGGGTGCTATTAGGGATAGCGCAATAAACCAAAGTGAATTTCCTGCAGGAGGCCCTGGCGCATGAATCTGTGCAGCGGGAACGACCTCGGACCACCAGGGGCCGAGAAAACCACCGTCTCATGGGGCCGAACACTCAGGGTCAGGGGAAAATCCAATATATATCTGGTGATATCTCGAGTGCTATTAGAGACAGCGCAATAAACCAAAGTGCTTTGTCTGCGGGAGGCCCTGGCGCATGAATCTGTGCAGCGGGAACGACCTCGGACCACCACGGGCTGAGAAAACCACCGTCTCATGGGGCCGGACACTCAGGGTCAGGGGAAAATCCAATATATATCTGGCGATATCTCGGGTGCTATTAGAGATAGCGAAATAAACCAAAGTGAATTATCTGCAGGAGGCCCTGGCGCATAATTCTGTGCAGCGGGAACGACCTCGGACCACCAGGGGCCGAGAAAATCAACGTCTCGTGGGGCCGGACTGTCAGGGTCAGGGAAAAATCCAATATATATCGGGTGATATCTCGGGTGCTATTACAGATAGCGCAATAAACCAACGTGCATTGTCTGTAGGAGGCCCTGGCGCATGAATCTGTGCAGCGGGAACGACCTCGGACCACCAGGGGCCGAGAAAACCACCGACACATGGGGCCGGACTCTCAGGGTCATGTAAAAATCCAGCATATAGATGGTGATATCTCGGGTGCTATTAGGGATAGCGCAATAAACCAAAGTGAATTATCTGCAGGAGGCCCTGGCGCATGAATCTGTGCAGCGGGAACGACCTCGGACCACCAGGGGCCGAGAAAACCACCGTCTCATGGGGCCGAACACTCAGGGTCTGGGGAAAATCCAATATATATCTGGTGATATCTCGGGTACTATTAGAGACAGCGCAATAAATCAAAGTGCACTGTCGGTATCAGGCCCTTGCGCATGAACTTGTGCAGCGGGAACGACCTCGGACCACCAGGGGCCGAGAAAACCACCGACTCATGGGGCCGTATACTAAGGGTCAGGGTAGAATCCAATATATATCTGGTGATATCTCGGGTGCTATTAGAGGTAGCGCAATAAATCAAAGTGCATTGTCTGCAGGAGGCCCTGGCGCATGAATCTGGCCAGCGGGAACGACCTCGGACCACCAGGGGCCGAGAAAACCACCGTCTCATGGGGCCGGACACTCAGGATCAGGGGAAAATCCAATATATATCTGGTGATATCTCGGGTGCTATTAGAGATAGCGCAATAAATCAAAGTGCATTGTCCGTAGGAAGCGCCTGCGCATGAATCTGGGTAGCGGGAACCACCTCGGACCACCAGGCGCCGAGAAAACCACCGACTCATGGGGCCGGATACTAAGGGGCAGGTTAAAATTCAATATATATCTGGTGATATCTCGGGTACTATTAGAGACAGCGCAATAAATCAAAGTGCACTGTCGGTATCAGGCCCTTGCGCATGAACTTGTGCAGCGGGAACGACCTCGGACCACCAGGGGCCGAGAAAACCAACGACACATGGCGCCGGACACCCAAGGTCATGTAAATACCCGGGATGTATCTGATGATATCTCGGGTGCTATTAGAGATAGCGCAATAAATCAAAGTGCATTGTCTGCAGGAAGCCCTGGCGCATGACTCTGTGCACCGGGAACGACCTCGGACCACCAGGGGCCGAGAAAACCACCGTCTCATGGGGCCGGACACTCAGGGTCAGGGAAAAATCCAATATATATCTGGTGATATCTCGGGTACTATTAGAGATAGCGCAATAAACCAAGGTGAATTGTCTGCAGGTGGCCTTGGCGCATGAATCTGTGCAGCGGGAACGACCTCGGATCACCAGGGGCCGAGAAAACCACCATCTCATGGGACCGGACACTCAGGGTCAGGGGAAAATCCAATACATATCTGGTGATATCTCGGGTGCTATTAGAGATAGCGCAATAAACCAACGTGCATTGTCTGTAGGAGGCCCTGGCGCATGAATCTGGCCAGCGGGAACGACCTCGGACCACCAGGGGCCGAGAAAACCTCCGACACATGGGGCCAGACTCTCAGGGTCATGTAAAAATCCAGCATATATATGGTGATATCTCGGGTGCTATTAGGGATAGCGCAATAAACCGAAGTGAATTATCTGCAGGAGGCCCTGGCGCATGAATCTGTGCAGCGGGAACGACCTCGGACCACCAGGGGCCGAGAAAATTACTGATATTCGAAATCCGCCACCCAAGGTCATGTAAAAATCCAGCATATATCTGGTGATATCTCGGGTGCTATTACAGATAGCGCAATAAATCAAAGTGCACTGTCTGTAGGAGGCCCTGGCGCATGCATCTGGGCAGCGGGAACGACCTCGGACCACCTGGGGCCGAGAAAACCACCGTCTCATGGGGCCGAGAACTCAGGGTCAGGCAAAAATCCAATATATATCTGGTGATATCTCGGGTGCTATTACAGACAGCGCAATAAACCAACGTGCATTGTCTGTAGGAGGCTCTGGAGCATGAACCTGTGTAGCGGGAACGACCTAGGACCACCAGGGGCCGAGAACACCACCGACACATGGCGCCGGAAACCCAAGGTCATGTAAATACCCTGAATGTATCTGATGATATCTCGGGTGCGATTAGAGATAGCGCAATAAATCAAAGTGCATTGTCGGTATGAGGCCCTTGCGCATGAATCTGTGCAGCGGGAACGACCTCGTACCACCAAGTGCCGAGAAAACCACCGACTCAATGGGCCGGATACTAAGGGTCAGGGAAAAATCCAATATATATCTGGTGATATCTCGGGTGCTATTAGAGATAGCGCAATAAACCGAAGTGAATTATCTGTAGGAGGCCCTGGCGCATGACTCTGTGCAGCGGGAACGACCTCGGACCACCAGGGGCCGAGAAAACCACCGTCTCATGGGGCCGGACACTCAGGGTCAGGGGAAAATCCAATATATATCCGGTGATATCTCGGGTACTATTAGAGATAGCGCAATAAACCAAAGTGAATTATCTGGAGGAGGCCCTGGCGCATGAATCTGTGCAGCGGGAACGACCTCGGACGACCAGGCGCCGAGAATACCACCGTCTCATGGGGCCGGAAACTCAGGGTCAGGGAAAAATCCAATATATATCTGGTGATATCTCGGGTGCTATTAGAGATAGGGCAATAAACCAAAGTGAATTGTCTGCAGGAGGCCCTGGCGCATGAATCTGTGCATCGGGAACGACCTCGGATCACCAGGGGCCGAGAACACCACCGACACATGGCGCCGGACACCCAAGGTCATGTAAATACCCTGGATGTATCTGATGATATCTCGGGTGCGATTAGAGATAGCGCAATAAATCAAAGTGCATTGTCGGTATGAGGCCCTGGCGCATGAATCTGGCCAGCGGGAACGACCTCGGACCACCAGGGGCCGAGAAAACCTCCGACACATGGGGCCGGACTCTCAGGGTCATGTAAAAATCCAGCATATATATGGTGATATCTCGGGTGCTATTAGGGATAGCGCAATAAACCAAAGTGAATTATCTGCAGGAGGCCCTGCCGCATGAATCTGTGCAGCGGGAACGACCTCGTACCACCAAGGGCCGAGAAAACCACCGACTCAATGGGCCGGATACTAAGGGTCAGGGAAAAATCCAATATATATCTGGTGATATCTCGGGTGCTATTAGAGATAGCGCAATAAACCAAATTGAATTATCAGCAGGAGGCCCTGGCGCATGAATCTGTGCAGCGGGAACGACGTCGGACCACCAGGGGAGGAGAAAACCACCGTCTCATGGGGCCGGACACTCAGTGTCAGTGAAAAATCCAATATGTATCTGGTGATATCTCGGGTGCTATTACAGATAGCGCTATAATCCAGAGTGCATTGTCTGTAGGAGGCACTGGCGCATGAATCTGGGCAGCGGGAACGACCTCGGACCACCAGGGGCCGAGAAAACCACATTCTCATAGGGCCGGACACTCAGGGTCAGGGGAAAATCCAATATATATCTGGTGATATCTCGGGTGCTGTTAGAGATAGCGCAATAAAGCAAAGTGAATTATCTGCAGGAGGTCCTGGCGCATGCATCTGTGCAGCGGGCACGACCTCGGACCACCAGGGGCCGAGAAAACCACCGTCTTATTGTGCCGGACACTCAGGGTCAGGGGAAAATCCAATATATATCTGGTGATATCTCGGGTGCTATTAGGGATAGCGCAATAAATCAAAGTGCATTGTCTGCAGGAAGCCCTGGCGCATGATTCTGTGCAGCGGGATCGACCTCGGACCACCAGGGGCAGAGAAAACCACAGTCCTATGGGGCCGGACACTCAGGGTCAGGGGAAAATCCAATATATATCTGGTGATATCTCGGGTGCTATTAGAGATGGCGCAATAAATCAAAGTGCATTGTCGGTATGAGGCCCTGGCGCATGAATCTGGCCAGCGGGAACGACCTCGGACCACCTGGGGCCGAGAAAACCACCGTCTCATGGGGCCCGACACTCAAGGTCAGGGAAAAATCCAATATATATCTGGTGATATCTCGGGTGCTATTAGAGATAGCGCAATAAACCAAAGTGAATTATCTGCAGGAGGCCCTGGCGCATGAATCTGTGTAGCGGGAGCGACTTCGGACCACCAGGGGCCGAGAAAACCACAGTCTCATGGTGCCAGACAGTCAGGGTCAGGGGAAAATCCAATATATATCTGGTGATGTCTCGGGTGCTATTAGGGATAGCGCAATAAACCAAAGTGAATTATCTGAACGAGGCCCTGGCGCATGAATCTGTGCAGCGGGAACGACCTCGGGCCTCCAGGGGCCGAGAAAACCACCGTCTCATGGGGCCCGACACTCAAGGTCAGGGAAAAATCCAATATATATCTGGTGATATCTCGGGTGCTATTAGAGATAGCCCAATAAACCAAAGTGAATTATCTGCAGGAGGGCCTGGCGCATGAATCTGTGCAGCGGGGACGACCTCGGACCACCAGGGGCCGAGAAAACCGCAGTCTTATGGGGCCGGACACTCAGGGGCGGGGAAAAATCCATTTTATATCTGGTGATATATCGGGTGCCATTAGAGATAGCGCTATAAATCAAAGTGCATTGTCTGCAGGAGGCCCTGACGCATGAATCTGTGCAGCGGGAACGACCTCGGACCACCAGGGGCCGAGAAAACCACAGTCTCATGGGGCCGAGAACTGAGGGTCAGGCAAAAATCCACTATATATCTGGTGATATCTCGGGTGCTATTACAGATAGCGCAATAAACCAACGTGCATTGTCTGTAGGAGGCCCTGGCGCATGAATCTGTGCAGCGGGAACGACTTCGGACCACCAGGGGCCGAGAAAAACACCGTCCCATGGGGCCGAGAACTCAGGGTCAGGCAAAAATCCAATATATATCTGGTGATATCTCGGGTGCTATTAGAGATAGCGCAATAAACCAAAGTGAATTATCTGCAGGAGGGCCCGGCGCATGAATCTGTGCAGCGGGGACGACCTCGGACCACCAGGGGCCGAGAAAACCACCGTCTCATGGGGCCGGACACTCAGGGTCGGGGAAATATCCAATATACATCTGGTGATATCTCGGGTGCTATTAGAGATAGCGCAATAAACCAAAGTGAATTATCTGCAGGAAGCCACGGCGCATGATTCTGCGCAGCCGGAACGACCTCGGACGACCAGGGGCCGAGAAAACCACCGTCTCATGTGGCCGGACACTCAGGGTCAGGGAAAAATCCATTATATATCTGGTGATATATCGGGTGCCATTAGAGATAGCGCGATAAATCAAAGTGCATTGTCTGCAGGAGGCCCTGACGCATGAATCTGTGCAGCGGGAACGACCTCGGACCACCAGGGGTCGAGAAAACCACAGTCTCATGGGGCCGAGAACTCAGGGTCAGGCAAAAATCCAATATATATCTGTTGATATCTCGGGTGCTATTACAGATAGCGCAATAAACCAATGTGCATTCTGTGTGTGGAGGCCCTGGCGCATGAATCTTTGCAGCGGGAACGACCTCGGACCATCAGGGGCCGAGAAAACCACCGTTTCATGGGGCCGGACACTCACGGTCAGGGAAAAATCCAATATACATCTGGTGATATCTCGGGTGCTATTAGAGATAGCGCAATAAATCAAAGTGCATTGTCTGTAGGAGGCCCTGGCGCATGAATCTGGACAGCGGGAACGACCTCGGACCACCAGGGGCCGAGAAAACTACCGTCTCATGGGGCCGGACACTCAGGGTCAGGGGAAAATCCAATATATATCTGGTGGTATCTCGGGTGCTATTAGAGATAGCGCAATAAATCAAAGTTAATTAGGTGCAGGAGGCCCTGGCGCATGCATCTGTGCAGCGAGAGCGACCTCGGACCACCAGGGGCCGAGAAAACCACCGTGTCATGTGGCCGGACACTCAGGGTCAGGGAAAAATCCAATATATATCTGGTGATATCTCGGGTGCTATTAGAGATAGCGCAATAAACCAAATTGAATTATCAGCAGGAGGCCCTCGTGCATGAATCTGTGCAGCGGGAACGACGTTGGACCACCAGGGGAGGAGAAAACCACCGTCTCATGGGTCCGGACAGTCAGGGTCAGGGAAAAATCCAATATATATCTGGTGATATCTCGGGTGCTATTACAGATAGCGCAATAAATCAAAGTGCATTGTCTGTAGGAGGCCCTGGCGCATGAATCTGGACAGCGGGAACGACCTCGGACCACCAGGGGCCGAGAAAACCACCGTGTCATGTGGCCGGACACTCAGGGTCAGGGGAAAATCCAATATATATCTGGTGATATCTCGGGTGCTATTAGAGATAGCGCAATAAACCAAAGTGAATTATCTGCAGGAGGGCCTGGCGCATGAATCTGTGCAGCGGGGACGACCTCGGACCACCAGGGGCCGAGAAAACCGCAGTCTTATGGGACCGGACACTCAGGGTCGGGGAAAAATCCAATATACATCTGGTGATATCTCGGGTGATATTAGAGATAGCGCAATAAACCCAAGTGAATCATCTGTAGGAAGCCGTGGCGCATGAATCCGCGCAGCGGGAACCACCTCGAACGACCAGGGGCCGAGAAAACCACCGTCTCATGGGGCCGGACACTCAGGGTCAGGGAAAAATCCATTATGTATCTGGTGATATATCGGGTGCCATTAGAGATAGCGCGATAAATCAAAGTGCATTGCCTGCAGGAGGCCCTGACGCATGAATCTGTGCAGCGGGAACGACCTCGGACCACCAGGGGCCGAGAAAACCACAGTCTCATAGGGCCGGACACTCAGGGTCAGGGGAAAATCCAATATATATCTGGTGATATCTCGGGTGCTGTTATAGATAGCGCAATAAACCAAAGTGAATTATCTGCAGGAGGCCCTGGCGCACGAATCTCTGCAGCGGCAACGACGTCGGACCACCAGGGGCCGAGAAAACCATCGTCTCATGGTGCCGGGCACTCAGGGTCAGGGAAAAATCCAATATATATCTGGTGATATCTCGGGTGCCATTGGAGAGAGCGCAATAAACCAAAGTGAATTATCTGAACGAGGCCCTGGCGCATGAATCTGTGCAGCGGGAACGACCTCGGACCACCAGGGGCCGAGAAAACCACCGTCTCATGGGGCCCGACACTCAAGGTCAGGGAAAAATCCAATATACATCTGGTGATATCTCGGGTGCTATTAGAGATAGCGCAATAAACCAAAGTGAATTATCTGCAGGAGGGCCTGTCGCATGAATCTGTGCAGCGGGAACGACGTCGGACCACCAGGGGAGGAGAAAACCACCGTCTCATGGGGCTGGACACTCAGGGTCAGGGAAAATCCAATATATATCTGGTGATATTTCGGGTGCTATTAGAGATAGCACAATAAATCAAAGTGCATTGTCCGTAGGAGGCCCCTGCGCATGAATCTGGGTAGCGGGAACCACCTCGGACCACCAGGGGCCGAGAAAACCACCGACTCATGGGGCCGGATACTAAGGGTCAGGGGAAAAGCCAATATATATCTGGTGATATCTCGGGTGCTTTTAGAGATAGCGCAATAAACCGAAGTGAATTATCTGTAGGAGGCCCTGGCGCATGAATCTGTGCAGCGGGGACGACCTCGGACGACCAGGGGCCGAGAAAACCCCCGTCTCATGGGGCCGGAAACTCAGGGTCAGGGAAAAATCCAATATATATTTGGTGATATCTCGGGTGCTATTAGAGATACTGCAATAAATCAAAGTTAATTATCTGCAGGAGGCCCTGGCGCATGCACCTGTGTAGCGGGAACGACCTCGGACCACCAGGGGCCGAGAAAACCAACGACACATGGCGCCGAACACCCAAGGTCATGTAAATACCCAGGATGTATCTGATGATATCTCGGGTGCTATTAGAGATAGCGCAATAAATCAAAGTGCATTGTCTGCAGGAAGCCCTGGCGCATGACTCTGTGCAGCGGGAACGACCTCGGACCACCAGGGGCCGAGAAAACCACCGTCTCATGGGGCCGGACACTCAGGGTCAGGGGAAAATCCAATATATATCCGGTGATATCTCGGGTACTATTAGAGATAGCGCAATAAACCAAAGTGAATTATCTGGAGGAGGCCCTGGCGCATGAATCTGTGCTGCGGGAACGACCTCGGACGACCAGGCGCCGAGAATACCACCGTCTCATGGCGCCGGAAACTCAGGGTCAGGGAAAAATCCAATATATATCCGGTGATATCTCGGGTGCTATTAGAGATAGGGCAATAAACCAAAGTGAATTGTCTGCAGGAGGCCCTGGCGCATGAATCTGTGCAGCGGGAACGACCTCGGATCACCAGGGGCCGAGAAAACCACCATCTCATGGGACCGGACACTCAGGGTCAGGGGAAAATCTAATACATATCTGGTGATATCTCGGGTGCTATTACAGATAGCGCAATAAAGCAAAGTGCGTTGTCTGCGGGAGGCCCTGGCGCATGAATTTGTGCAGCGGCAAAGACCTCGGACCACCAGGGGCCGAGAAAACCACCGTCTCATGGGGCCGGACACTCAGGATCAGGGGAAAATCCAATATATATCTGGTGATATCTCGGGTGCTATTAGAGATAGCGCAATAAACCAACGTGCATTGTCTGTAGGAGGCCCTGGCGCATGAATCTGGCCAGCGGGAACGACCTCGGACCACCAGGGGCCGAGAAAACCTCCGACACATGGGGCCGGACTCTCAGGGTCATGTAAAAATCCAGCATATATATGGTGATATCTCGGGTGCTATTAGGGATAGCGCAATAAACCAAAGTGAATTATCTGCAGGAGGCCCTGGCGCATGAATCTGTGCAGCGGGAACGACCTCGGACCACCAGGGGCCGAGAAAATTACTGATATTCGAAATCCGCCACCCAAGGTCATGTAAAAATCCAGCATATATCTGGTGATATCTCGGGTGCTATTACAGATAGCGCGATAAATCAAAGTGCATTGCCTGCAGGAGGCCCTGACGCATGAATCTGTGCAGCGGGAACGACCTCGGACCACCAGGGGCCGAGAAAACCACAGTCTCATAGGGCCGGACACTCAGGGTCAGGGGAAAATCCAATATATATCTGGTGATATCTCGGGTGCTGTTATAGATAGCGCAATAAACCAAAGTGAATTATCTGCAGGAGGCCCTGGCGCACGAATCTCTGCAGCGGCAACGACGTCGGATCACCAGGGGCCGAGAAAACCATCGTCTCATGGTGCCGGGCACTCAGGGTCAGGGAAAAATCCAATATATATCTGGTGATATCTCGGGTGCCATTGGAGAGAGCGCAATAAACCAAAGTGAATTATCTGAACGAGGCCCTGGCGCATGAATCTGTGCAGCGGGAACGACCTCGGACCACCAGGGGCCGAGAAAACCACCGTCTCATGGGGCCCGACACTCAAGGTCAGGGAAAAATCCAATATACATCTGGTGATATCTCGGGTGCTATTAGAGATAGCGCAATAAACCAAAGTGAATTATCTGCAGGAGGGCCTGGCGCATGAATCTGTGCAGCGGGAACGACGTCGGACCACCAGGGGAGGAGAAAACCACCGTCTCATGGGGCTGGACACTCAGGGTCAGGGAAAATCCAATATATATCTGGTGATATTTCGGGTGCTATTAGAGATAGCACAATAAATCAAAGTGCATTGTCCGTAGGAGGCCCCTGCGCATGAATCTGGGTAGCGGGAACCACCTCGGACCACCAGGGGCCGAGAAAACCACCGACTCATGGGGCCGGATACTAAGGGTCAGGGGAAAAGCCAATATATATCTGGTGATATCTCGGGTGCTTTTAGAGATAGCGCAATAAACCGAAGTGAATTATCTGTAGGAGGCCCTGGCGCATGAATCTGTGCAGCGGGGACGACCTCGGACGACCAGGGGCCGAGAAAACCCCCGTCTCATGGGGCCGGAAACTCAGGGTCAGGGAAAAATCCAATATATATTTGGTGATATCTCGAGTGCTATTACAGATAGCGCAATAAAGCAAAGTGCGTTGTCTGCGGGAGGCCCTGGCGCATGAATCTGTGCAGCGGCAAAGACCTCGGACCACCAGGGGCCGAGAAAACCACCGTCTCATGGGGCCGGACACTCAGGATCAGGGGAAAATCCAATATATATCTGGTGATATCTCGGGTGCTATTAGAGATAGCGCAATAAACCAACGTGCATTGTCTGTAGGAGGCCCTGGCGCATGAATCTGGCCAGCGGGAACGACCTCGGACCACCAGGGGCCGAGAAAACCTCCGACACATGGGGCCGGACTCTCAGGGTCATGTAAAAATCCAGCATATATATGGTGATATCTCGGGTGCTATTAGGGATAGCGCAATAAACCAAAGTGAATTATCTGAAGGAGGCCCTGGCGCATGAATCTGTGCAGCGGGAACGACCTCGGACCACCAGGGGCCGAGAAAATTACTGATATTCGAAATCCGCCACCCAAGGTCATGTAAAAATCCAGCATATATCTGGTGATATCTCGGGTGCTATTACAGATAGCGCAATAAATCCAAGTGCATTGTCTGCAGGAGGCCCTGGCGCATGCATCTGGGCAGTGGGAACGACCGCGGACCACCAGGGGCCGAGAAAACCACCGTCTCATGGGGCCGGACACTCAGGGTCAGGGGAAAAGCCAATATATATCTGGTGATATCTCGGGTGCTATTAGAGATAGCGCAATAAACCGAAGTGAATTATCTGTAGGAGGCCCTGGCGCATGAATCTGTGCAGCGGGGACGACCTCGGACGACCAGGGGCCGAGAAAACCCCCGTCTCATGGGGCCGGAAACTCAGGGTCAGGGAAAAATCCAATATATATTTGGTGATATCTCGGGTGCTATTAGAGATACTGCAATAAATCAAAGTTAATTATCTGCAGGAGGCCCTGGCGCATGCACCTGTGTAGCGGGAACGACCTCGGACCACCAGGGGCCGAGAAAACCAACGACACATGGCGCCGAACACCCAAGGTCATGTAAATACCCAGGATATATCTGATGATATCTCGGGTGCTATTAGAGATAGCGCAATAAATCAAAGTGCATTGTCTGCAGGAAGCCCTGGCGCATGACTCTGTGCAGCGGGAACGACCTCGGACCACCAGGGGCCGAGAAAACCACCGTCTCATGGGGCCGGACACTCAGGGTCAGGGAAAAATCCAATATATATCTGGTGATATCTCGGGTGCTATTAGAGAGAGCGCAATAAAGCAAAGTGAATTATCTGCAGGAGGTCCTGGCGCATGCATCTGTGCAGCGGGCACGACCTCGGACCACCAGGGGCCGAGAAAACCACCGTCTTATTGTGCCGGACACTCAGGGTCAGGGGAAAATCCAATATATATCTGGTGATATCTCGGGTGCTATTAGGGATAGCGCAATAAATCAAAGTGCATTGTCTGCAGGAAGCCCTGGCGCATGATTCTGTGCAGCGGGATCGACCTCGGACCACCAGGGGCAGAGAAAACCACAGTCCTATGGGGCCGGACACTCAGGGTCAGGGGAAAATCCAATATATATCTGGTGATATCTCGGGTGCTATTAGAGATGGCGCAATAAATCAAAGTGCATTGTCGGTATGAGGCCCTTGCGCATGAATCTGTGCAGCCGGAACGACCTCGTACCACCAAGGGCCGAGAAAACCACCGACTCATGGGGCCGGATACTAAGGGTAAGGGTAAAATCCAATATATATCTGGTGATATCTCGGGTGCTACTACACACAGCGCAATAAATCAAAGTGCATTGTCTGTAGGAGGCCCTGGCGCATGGATCTGGCCAGCGGGAACGACCTCGGACCACCAGGGGCCGAGAAAACCACCGTCTCATGGGGCCCGACACTCAAGGTCAGGGAAAAATCCAATATATATCTGGTGATATCTCGGGTGCTATTAGAGATAGCGCAATAAACCAAAGTGAATTATCTGCAGGAGGCCCTGGCGCATGAATCTGTGTAGCGGGAACGACCTCGGATCACCAGGGGCCGAGAAAACCACCGTCTCATGGGGCCGGACACTCAGGGGCAGGGGAAAATCCAATATATATCTGGTGATATCTCGGGTGCTATTACACATAGCGCAATAAATCAAAGTGCATTGTATGTAGGAGGCCCTGGCGCATGAATCTGTGCAGCGGGAGCGACTTCGGACCACCAGGGGCCGAGAAAACCACAGTCTCATGGTGCCGGACAGTCAGGGTCAGGGGAAAATCCAATATATATCTGGTGATATCTCGGGTGCTATTAGGGATAGCGCAATAAACCAAAGTGAATTATCTGAACGAGGCCCTGGCGCATGAATCTGTGCAGCGGGAACGACCTCGGGCCACCAGGGGCCGAGAAAACCACCGTCTCATGGGGCCCGACACTCAAGGTCAGGGAAAAATCCAATATATATCTGGTGATATCTCGGGTGCTATTAGAGATAGCGCAATAAACCAAAGTGAATTATCTGCAGGAGGGCCTGGCGCATGAATCTGTGCAGCGGGGTCGACCTCGGACCACCAGGGGCCGAGAAAACCGCAGTCTTATGGGGCCGGACACTCAGGGGCGGGGAATAATCCATTTTATATCTGGTGATATATCGGGTGCCATTAGAGATAGCGCTATAAATCAAAGTGCATTGTCTGCAGGAGGCCCTGACGCATGAATCTGTGCAGCGGGAACGACCTCGGACCACCAGGGGCCGAGAAAACCACAGTCTCATGGGGACGAGAACTGAGGGTCAGGCAAAAATCCACTATATATCTGGTGATATCTCGGGTGCTATTACAGATAGCGCAATAAACCAACGTGCATTGTCTGTAGGAGGCCCTGGCGCATGAATCTGTGCAGCGGGAACGACTTCGGACCACCAGGGGCCGAGAAAAACACCGTCCCATGGGGCCGAGAACTCAGGGTCAGGCAAAAATCCAATATATATCTGGTGATATCTCGGGTGCTATTAGCGATAGCGCAATAAACCAAATTGAATTATCAGCAGGAGGCCCTGGTGCATGAATCTGTGCAGCGGGAACGACGTTGGACCACCAGGGGAGGAGAAAACCACCGTCTCATGGGGCCGGACAGTCAGGGTCAGGGAAAAATCCAATATATATCTGGTGATATCTCGGGTGATATTAGAGATAGCGCAATAAACCCAAGTGAATCATCTGTAGGAAGCCGTGGCGCATGAATCCGCGCAGCGGGAACCACCTCGAACGACCAGGGGCCGAGAAAACCACCGTCTCATGGGGCCGGACACTCAGGGTCAGGGAAAAATCCATTATGTATCTGGTGATATATCGGGTGCCATTAGAGATAGCGCGATAAATCAAAGTGCATTGCCTGCAGGAGGCCCTGACGCATGAATCTGTGCAGCGGGAACGACCTCGGACCACCAGGGGCCGAGAAAACCACAGTCTCATAGGGCCGGACACTCAGGGTCAGGGGAAAATCCAATATATATCTGGTGATATCTCGGGTGCTGTTATAGATAGCGCAATAAACCAGAGTGAATTATCTGCAGGAGGGCCTGGCGCATGAATCTGTGCAGCGGGGTCGACCTCGGACCACCAGGGGCCGAGAAAACCGCAGTCTTATGGGGCCGGACACTCAGGGGCGGGGAATAATCCATTTTATATCTGGTGATATATCGGGTGCCATTAGAGATAGCGCTATAAATCAAAGTGCATTGTCTGCAGGAGGCCCTGACGCATGAATCTGTGCAGCGGGAACGACCTCGGACCACCAGGGGCCGAGAAAACCACAGTCTCATGGGGACGAGAACTGAGGGTCAGGCAAAAATCCACTATATATCTGGTGATATCTCGGGTGCTATTACAGATAGCGCAATAAACCAACGTGCATTGTCTGTAGGAGGCCCTGGCGCATGAATCTGTGCAGCGGGAACGACTTCGGACCACCAGGGGCCGAGAAAAACACCGTCCCATGGGGCCGAGAACTCAGGGTCAGGCAAAAATCCAATATATATCTGGTGATATCTCGGGTGCTATTAGCGATAGCGCAATAAACCAAATTGAATTATCAGCAGGAGGCCCTGGTGCATGAATCTGTGCAGCGGGAACGACGTTGGACCACCAGGGGAGGAGAAAACCACCGTCTCATGGGGCCGGACAGTCAGGGTCAGGGAAAAATCCAATATATATCTGGTGATATCTCGGGTGATATTAGAGATAGCGCAATAAACCCAAGTGAATCATCTGTAGGAAGCCGTGGCGCATGAATCCGCGCAGCGGGAACCACCTCGAACGACCAGGGGCCGAGAAAACCACCGTCTCATGGGGCCGGACACTCAGGGTCAGGGAAAAATCCATTATGTATCTGGTGATATATCGGGTGCCATTAGAGATAGCGCGATAAATCAAAGTGCATTGCCTGCAGGAGGCCCTGACGCATGAATCTGTGCAGCGGGAACGACCTCGGACCACCAGGGGCCGAGAAAACCACAGTCTCATAGGGCCGGACACTCAGGGTCAGGGGAAAATCCAATATATATCTGGTGATATCTCGGGTGCTGTTATAGATAGCGCAATAAACCAGAGTGAATTATCTGCAGGAGGCCCTGGCGCCCGAATCTCTGCAGCGGCAACGACGTCGGACCACCAGGGGCCGAGAAAACCATCGTCTCATGGTGCCGGGCACTCAGGGTCAGGGAAAAATCCAATATATATCTGGTGATATCACGGGTGCCATTGGAGAGAGCGCAATAAACCAAAGTGAATTATCTGAACGAGGCCCTGGCGCATGAATCTGTGCAGCGGGAACGACCTCGGACCACCAGGGGCCGAGAAAACCACCGTCTCATGGGGCCGGACACTCAGGGTCGGGCAAAAATCCAATATATATCTGGTGATATCTCGGGTGCTATTGCAGATAGCGCAATAAATCAAAGTGCATTGTCTGCAGGAAGCCCTGGCGCATAATTCTGTGCAGCGGCAACGACCTCGGACCACCAGGGGTCGAGCAAACCACCGTCTCATGGGGCCGGACACTCAGGGTCGGGGAAAAATCCAATATACATCTGGTGATATCTCGGGTGCTATTGGAGAGAGAGCAATAAACCGAAGTGAATTATCTGATCGAGGCCCTGGCGCATGAATCTGTGCAGCGGGAACGACCTCGGACGACCAGGGGCCGAGAAAACCACCTTCTCATGGGGCCGGACACTCAGGGTCAGGGAAAAATCCATTATGTATCTGGTGATATATCGGGTGCCATTAGAGATAGCGCGATAAATCAAAGTGCATTGTCTGTGTGGAGGCCCTGGCGCATGAATCTGTGCAGCGGGAACGACCTCGGACCACCAGGGGCCGAGAAAACCACCGTCTCATGGGGCCGGAAACTCAGGGTCGGGTATAAATTCAATATATATCTGATGATATCTCGGGTGCTATTAGAGATAGCGCAATAAATCCAGGTGCATTGTCTGCAGGAAGCTCTGGTGCATGATTCTGTGCACCGGGAACGACCTCGGACCACCAGGGGCCGAGAAAATCACCGTCTCGTGGGGCCGGACACTCAGGGTCGGGTATAAATCCAATATATATCTGGTGATATCTCGGGTGCTATTAGAGATAGCGCAATAAACCAAAGTGAATTATCTGCAGGAGGCCCTGGCGCATGAATCTGTGCAGCGGGAACGACCTCGGACCACCAGGGGCCGTGAAAACCACCGTCTCATGGGGCCGGACACTCAGGGTCGGGGAAAAATCCAATATATATCTGGTGATATCACGGGTTCTCTTGCAGATAGCGCACTAAACCAAAGTGCATTGTCTGCAGGAAGCCCTGGCGCATAATTCTGTGCAGCGGCAACGACCTCGGACCACCAGGGGTCGAGAAAACCACCGTCTCATGGGGCCGGACACTCAGGGTCGGGGAAAAATCCAATATACATCTGGTGATATCTCGGGTGCTATTGGAGAGA
Source organism: Nomia melanderi (assembly GCF_051020985.1). NCBI lineage: Eukaryota > Metazoa > Arthropoda > Insecta > Hymenoptera > Halictidae > Nomia > Nomia melanderi. The sequence continues at coordinate 177,959 of NW_027475186.1, forward strand.
GAGCAATAAACCGAAGTGAATTATCTGATCGAGGCTCTGGCGCATGAATCTGTGCAGCGGGAACGACCTCGGACGACCAGGGGCCGAGAAAACCACCTTCTCATGGGGCCGGACACTCAGGGTCAGGGAAAAATCCATTATGTATCTGGTGATATATCGGGTGCCATTAGAGATAGCGCGATAAATCAAAGTGCATTGTCTGCAGGAGGCCCTGACGCATGAATCTGTGCAGCGGGAACGACCTCGGACCACCAGGGGTCGAGAAAACCACAGTATCATGAGTCCGAGAACTCAGGGTCAGGCAAAAATCCAATATATATCTGTTGATATCTCGGGTGCTATTACAGATAGCGCAATAAACCAACGTGCATTGTCTGTGTGGAGGCCCTGGCGCATGAATCTGTGCAGCGGGAACGACCTCGGACCACCAGGGGCCGAGAAAACCACCGTCTCATGGGGCCGGAAACTCAGGGTCGGGTATAAATTCAATATATATCTGATGATATCTCGGGTGCTATTAGAGATAGCGCAATAAATCAAGGTGCATTGTCTGCAGGAAGCCCTGGCGCATGATTCTGTGCACCGGGATCGACCTCGGACCACCAGGGGCCGAGAAAATCACCGTCTCGTGGGGCCGGACACTCAGGGTCGGGTATAAATCCAATATATATCTGGTGATATCTCGGGTGCTATTAGAGATAGCGCAATAAATCTAAGTGAATTATCTGCAGGGGGCCCTGGCGGATGAATCTGTGCAGCGGGATCGACCTGGGACCACCAGGGGCCGAGAAAACTACCGTCTCATGGCGTCGGACACTCAGGGACGGGGAAAAATCCAATATATATCTGGTGATGTCTCTGGTGCTATGAGAGATAGCGCAATAAACCAAAGTGCATTGTCTGTAGGAGGCCCTGGCCCATGAATCTGTGCAGCAGAAACGACCTCGGTCGACCAGGAGCCGTGAAAACCACCGACTCATGAGGCCGGGCACAAGGGGGCAGGGAAAAATTCAATATATATCTGGTGATATCTCGGGTGCTATTAGAGATAGCGCTATAAAGCAAAGTGCATTGTCTGTAGGTGTCCCTGGCGTATGAATCTGTGCATCAGGAATGACCTCGGAACACCAGGGACCGAGAAAATTACAGATTTTCGGTATCCGTCACCCAAGGTCATGTAAAAATCCAGCATATATCTGGTGATATCTCGGGTGCTATTAGAGATAGCGCAATAAAACAAAGTGCATTGTCCGTATGAGGTCCTTGCACATGAATCCGAGCAGGAGGAACGACCTAGGACCACCAGGGGCTGAGAAAATTACAGATCTTCGGTATCCGTCACCCAAGGTCAGGTAAAAATCCAGCATATATCTGGTGATGTCTCGGGTGCTATTAGAGAGAGCGCAATAAATCAAAGTGCATCGTCTGCAGGAAGCCCTGGCGCATGAATCGGGGCAGCGGGAACGACCTCGGACCACCAGCGGAAGAGAAAACCACCGTCTCATGGGGCCGGACACTCAGGGTCAGGGAAAAATCCAATATATATCTGGTGATATCTCGGGTGCTATTAGAGATAGCGCTATAAAGCAAAGTGCATTGTCTGTGGGAGTCCCTGGCGTATGAATCTGTGCATCAGGAATGACCTCGGAACACCAGGGACCGAGAAAATTACAGATTTTCGGTATCCGTCACGCAAGGTCATGTAAAAATCCAGCATATATCTGGTGATATTCGGGTGCTATTAGAGATAGCGCAATAAAACAAAGTGCATTGTCCGTATGAGGTCCTTGCGCATGAATCCGAGCAGGAGGAACGACCTAGGACCACCAGGGGCTGGGAAAATTACAGATCTTCGGTACCCGTCAGCCAAGGTCAGGTAAAAATCCAGCATATATTTGGTGATGTCTCGGGTGCTATTAGAGAGAGCGCAATAAATCAAAGTGCATTGTCTGCAGGAGGCCCTTGCGCATGAATCTGTGCAGCGGGATCGAGCTCGGACCACCAGGGGCCGAGAAAACCACCGACACATGGCGCCGGACACTCAGGGTCAGGGAAAAATCCAATATATATCTGGTGATATCTCGGGTGCTATTAGAGATAGCGCAATAAATCAAAGTGCATTGTCTGGAGGAGGCATTGGCGCATGAATCTGTGTAGCGGGAACAGCCTCGGACCACCAGGGGCCGAGAAAACCACCGTCTCATGGGGCCGGACACTCAGGGTCGGGTATAAATCCAATATATATCTGGTGATATCTCGGGTGCTATTAGAGATAGCGCAATAAATCAAGTGCATTGTCTGGAGGAGGCATTGGCGCATGAATCTGTGTAGCGGGAACAGCCTCGGACCACCAGGGGCCGAGAAAACCACCGTCTCATGGGGCCGGACACTCAGGGTCGGGTATAAATCCAATATATATCTGGTGATATCTCGGGTGCTATTAGAGATAGCGCAATAAACCAAAGTGAATTATCTGCAGCAGGCCCTGGCGCATGAATCTGTGCAGCGGGAACGACCTCGGATCACCAGGGTCCGAGAAAACCTCCGTCTCATGGGGCCGGACACTCAGGGTCGGTTGAAAAATTCTATATATATCTGGTGATATCTCGGGTTCTCTTACAGATAGCGCACTAAATCAAAGTGAATTATCTGCAGCGGGCCCTGGGGCATGAATCTGTGCAGCGGGAACGACCTCGGACCACCAGGGGCCGAGAAAATCACCGACAAATGGCGCCGGACACCCAAGGTCATGTAAAAACCCAGGATGTATCTGATGATATCTCGGGTGCTTTCAGAGATAGCGCAATAAATCAAAGTGCATTGTCTGCAGGAAGCCCTGGCGCATGATTCTGTGCAGCGGGAACGACCTCGGACCACCAGGGGCCGACAAAATCACCGTCTCGTGGGGCCGGACTGTAAGGATCAGGGAAAAATCCAATATATATCTGGTGATATCTCGGGTGCTATTACAGATAGCGCAATAAACCAAACTGCATTCTCTGTAGGAGGCCCTGGCGCATGAATCTGTGCAGCGCGAACGACCTCGGACCACCAGGGGCCGAGAAAACCACCGTCTCATGGGGCCGGGCTGTCAGAGTCAGGGAAAAATCCATTATATATCTGTTGATATCTCGGGTGCTAATAGAGATAGCGCAATAAACCAAATTGAATTATCTGCAGGCGGCCCTGGCGCATGAATCTGTGCAGCGGGATCGACCTGGGAACACGAGGGATCGAGAAAACCACCGTCTCATAGGGTCGGACACTCAGGATCAGGGAAAAATCCAATATATATCTGGTGATATCTCGGGTGATATTATAGATAGCGCAATAAATCAAAGTGCATTGTCTGTAGGTGGCCCTGGCGCATGAATCTGTTCAGCGGGATCGACCTCGGACCACGAGGGACCGAGAAAACCATCGACACATGGGGCCGGACACTCAGGGTCAGGGAAAAATCCAATATATATCTGGTGATATCTCGGGTGCTATTAGAGATAGCGCAATAAATCAAAGTGAATTATCTGCAGGGGGCCCTGATGCATGAACTGTGCAGCGGGAACAACCTCGGACCACCAGGGGCCGAGAAAATTACAGATATTCGGAATCCGACACCCAAGGTCATGTAAAAATCCAATATATATCTGGTGATATCTCGGGTGCTATTACAGATAGCGCAATAAACCAACGTACATTGTCTGTAGGAGGCCCTGGCGCATGAATCTGTGCAGCGGGAACGACCTCGGACCACCAGGGGCCGAGAAAACCACCGACACATCGGGCCGGACACTCAGGGTCATGTAAAAAACAGGCATATATCTGGTGATATCTCGGGTGCTATTAGAGATAGCGCAATAAATCAAAGTTCATTGTCTGCAGGAAGCCCTGGCGCATGATTCTATGCAGCGGGAACGACCTCGTACCACCAGGGGCCGAGAAACCCGCCGTCTCATGGGGCCGGACACTCAGGGTCAGGGAAAAATCCAATGTATATCTGGTGATATCTCGGGTGCTATTACAGATAGCGCAATAAATCAAAGTGCATTGTCTGTAGGAGGTCCTGGCGCATGAATCTGTGCAGCGGGAACGACCTCGAACCCCCAGAGGCCGAGAAAACTACCGTTTCATGGGGCCGGACACTCAGGGTCATGGAAAAATCCAATATGTATCTGGTGATATCTCGGGTGCTATTAGAGATAGCGCAATAAACCAAAGTGCATTGTCTGCCGGAGGCCCTGGAGCATGAATCTGTGCAGCGGGATCGACCTCGGACCACGAGGGACCGAGAAAACCATCGACACATGGGGCCGGACACTCAGGGTCAGGGGAAAATCCAATATATATCTGGTGATATCTCGGGTGCTAGTAGAGATAGCACAATAATCAAAAGTGAATTATCTGCAGGAGGCCCTGGCGCATGCATGTGTGCAGCGGGAACGACCTCGGACCACCATGGGCCAAGAAAACCACAGTCTCATGGGGCCGGACACTCAGGGTCAGGGAAAAATCCAATATATATCTGGTGATATCTCGGGTGCTATTACAGATAGCGCAATAGATCAAAGTGCATTGTATGTAGGAGGCCCTGGCGCATGAATCTGTGCAGCGGGATCGACCTCGGACCACCAGGGGCCGAGAAAATCACCGTCTCATGTGGCCGGTCTGTCAGGGTCAGGGAAAAATCCAATATATATCTGGTGATATCTCGGGTGCTATTAGAGATGGCGCAATAAATCAAAGTGCATTGTCTGTAGGAGGCACTGGCGAATGAGTCTGTGCAGCAGGAACAACCTCGGACCACCAGGGGCCGAGAAAATTACAGATATTCTGAATCCGTCACCCAAGGTCATGTAAAAATCCAGCATATATCTCGTGATATCTCGTGTGCTATTACAGATAGGGCAATGAACCAAAGCGCTTTGTCTGCGGGAGGCCCTGGCGCATGAATCTGTGCAGCGGGAACGACCTCGGACCACCAGCGGCCGAGAAAACCATCGTCTCATGGGGCCGGACTATCAGGGTCAGGGAAAAATCCAATATAAATCTGGTGATATCTCGGGTGCTGTTACAGATGGCGCAATAAATCATAGTGCATTGTCTGCGGGAGGCCCTGGCGCATGAATCTGTGCAGCGGGAACGACCTCGGACCACCAGGGGCCGAGAAAACCACCGTCTCATGGGGTCGGACACTCAGGGTCAGGGAAAAATCCAATATATATATGGCGATATCTCGGGTGCTATTACAGATAGCGCAATAAATCAAAGTGCATTGTCTGCGGGAGGCCCTGGCGCATGAATCTGTGCAGCTGGAACGACCTCGGACGACCAGGGGCCGAGAAAACCACCGTCTCATGGGGCCGGACACTCAGGGTCAGGAAAAAATCCAATATATATCTGGTGATATCTCGGGTGCTATTACAGATAGCGCAATAAACCAACGTACATTGTCTGTAGGAGGCCCTGGCGCATGAATCTGTGCAGCGGGAACGACCTCGGACCACCAGGGGCCGAGAAAACCACCGACACATCGGGCCGGACACTCAGGGTCATGTAAAAATCAGGCATGTATCTGGTGATATCTCGGGTGCTATTAGAGATAGCGCTATAAATGAAAGTTCATTGTCTGCAGGAAGCCCTGGCGCATGATTCTGTGCAGCGGGAACGACCTCGTACCACCAGGGGCCGAGAAACCCACCGTCTCATGGGGCCGGACACTCAGGGTCGGGTATAAATCCAATATATATCTGGTGATATCTCGGGTGCTATTAGAGATAGCACAATAAACCAAAGTGAATTATCTGCAGGAGGCCCTGGCGCATGAAACTGTGCAGCGGGAATGACCTCGGACCACCAGGGGCCGAGAAAACCAGCGTCTCATGGGGTCGGACACTCAGGGTCAGGGAAAAATCCAATATATATCTGGTGATATCTCGGGTGCTATTACAGATAGCGCAATAAATCAAAGTGCATTGTCTGCGGGAGGCCCTGGCGCATGAATCTGTGCAGCTGGAACGACCTCGGACGACCAGGGGCCGAGAAAACCACCGTCTCATGGGGCCGGACACTCAGGGTCAGGAAAAAATCCAATATATATCTGGTGATATCTCGGGTGCTATTACAGATAGCGCAATAAACCAACGTACATTGTCTGTAGGAGGCCCTGGCGCATGAATCTGTGCAGCGGGAACGACCTCGGACCACCAGGGGCCGAGAAAACCACCGACACATCGGGCCGGACACTCAGGGTCATGTAAAAATCAGGCATGTATCTGGTGATATCTCGGGTGCTATTAGAGATAGCGCTATAAATGAAAGTTCATTGTCTGCAGGAAGCCCTGGCGCATGATTCTGTGCAGCGGGAACGACCTCGTACCACCAGGGGCCGAGAAACCCACCGTCTCATGGGGCCGGACACTCAGGGTCGGGTATAAATCCAATATATATCTGGTGATATCTCGGGTGCTATTAGAGATAGCACAATAAACCAAAGTGAATTATCTGCAGGAGGCCCTGGCGCATGAAACTGTGCAGCGGGAATGACCTCGGACCACCAGGGGCCGAGAAAACCAGCGTCTCATGGGGTCGGACACTCAGGGTCAGGGAAAAATCCAACATATATCTGGTGATATATCGCGTGCTATTACAGATAGCGCAATAAATCAAAGTGCATTGTCTGTAGGAGGCCCTGGTGCATGAATCTGTGCGGCGGGATCGACCTCGGACCACCAGGGGCCGGGAAAATCACCGTCTCATGGGGCCGGACTGTCAGGGTCAGGGAAAAATCCAGTATATATCTGGTGATATCTCGGGTGCTATTAGAGATAGCGAAATAAATCAAAGTGCATTGTCTTCAGGAGGCCCTGGTGCATGAATCTGTACAGCGGGAACGACCTCGGACCACGAGGGGCCGAGAAAACCACCGTCCCATGGGGTCGGACACTCAGGGTCAGGGGAAAATCCAATATATATCTGGTGATATCTCGGGTGCTATTAGAGATAGCGCTATAAATGAAAGTTCATTGTCTGCAGGAAGCCCTGGCGCATGAATCTGTGCAGCGGGAACGACCTCGGATCACCAGGGTCCGAGAAAACCTCCGTCTCATGGGGCCGGACACTCAGGGTCGGTTGAAAAATTCTATATATATCTGGTGATATCTCGGGTTCTCTTACAGATAGCGCACTAAATCAAAGTGAATTATCTGCAGCGGGCCCTGGGGCATGAATCTGTGCAGCGGGAACGACCTCGGACCACCAGGGGCCGAGAAAATCACCGACAAATGGCGCCGGACACCCAAGGTCATGTAAAAACCCAGGATGTATCTGATGATATCTCGGGTGCTTTCAGAGATAGCGCAATAAATCAAAGTGCATTGTCTGCAGGAAGCCCTGGCGCATGATTCTGTGCAGCGGGAACGACCTCGGACCACCAGGGGCCGACAAAATCACCGTCTCGTGGGGCCGGACTGTAAGGATCAGGGAAAAATCCAATATATATCTGGTGATATCTCGGGTGCTATTACAGATAGCGCAATAAACCAAACTGCATTCTCTGTAGGAGGCCCTGGCGCATGAATCTGTGCAGCGCGAACGACCTCGGACCACCAGGGGCCGAGAAAACCACCGTCTCATGGGGCCGGGCTGTCAGAGTCAGGGAAAAATCCATTATATATCTGTTGATATCTCGGGTGCTAATAGAGATAGCGCAATAAACCAAATTGAATTATCTGCAGGCGGCCCTGGCGCATGAATCTGTGCAGCGGGATCGACCTGGGAACACGAGGGATCGAGAAAACCACCGTCTCATAGGGTCGGACACTCAGGATCAGGGAAAAATCCAATATATATCTGGTGATATCTCGGGTGATATTATAGATAGCGCAATAAATCAAAGTGCATTGTCTGTAGGTGGCCCTGGCGCATGAATCTGTTCAGCGGGATCGACCTCGGACCACGAGGGACCGAGAAAACCATCGACACATGGGGCCGGACACTCAGGGTCAGGGAAAAATCCAATATATATCTGGTGATATCTCGGGTGCTATTAGAGATAGCGCAATAAATCAAAGTGAATTATCTGCAGGGGGCCCTGATGCATGAACTGTGCAGCGGGAACAACCTCGGACCACCAGGGGCCGAGAAAATTACAGATATTCGGAATCCGACACCCAAGGTCATGTAAAAATCCAATATATATCTGGTGATATCTCGGGTGCTATTACAGATAGCGCAATAAACCAACGTACATTGTCTGTAGGAGGCCCTGGCGCATGAATCTGTGCAGCGGGAACGACCTCGGACCACCAGGGGCCGAGAAAACCACCGACACATCGGGCCGGACACTCAGGGTCATGTAAAAAACAGGCATATATCTGGTGATATCTCGGGTGCTATTAGAGATAGCGCAATAAATCAAAGTTCATTGTCTGCAGGAAGCCCTGGCGCATGATTCTATGCAGCGGGAACGACCTCGTACCACCAGGGGCCGAGAAACCCGCCGTCTCATGGGGCCGGACACTCAGGGTCAGGGAAAAATCCAATGTATATCTGGTGATATCTCGGGTGCTATTACAGATAGCGCAATAAATCAAAGTGCATTGTCTGTAGGAGGTCCTGGCGCATGAATCTGTGCAGCGGGAACGACCTCGAACCCCCAGAGGCCGAGAAAACTACCGTTTCATGGGGCCGGACACTCAGGGTCATGGAAAAATCCAATATGTATCTGGTGATATCTCGGGTGCTATTAGAGATAGCGCAATAAACCAAAGTGCATTGTCTGCCGGAGGCCCTGGAGCATGAATCTGTGCAGCGGGATCGACCTCGGACCACGAGGGACCGAGAAAACCATCGACACATGGGGCCGGACACTCAGGGTCAGGGGAAAATCCAATATATATCTGGTGATATCTCGGGTGCTAGTAGAGATAGCACAATAATCAAAAGTGAATTATCTGCAGGAGGCCCTGGCGCATGCATGTGTGCAGCGGGAACGACCTCGGACCACCATGGGCCAAGAAAACCACAGTCTCATGGGGCCGGACACTCAGGGTCAGGGAAAAATCCAATATATATCTGGTGATATCTCGGGTGCTATTACAGATAGCGCAATAGATCAAAGTGCATTGTATGTAGGAGGCCCTGGCGCATGAATCTGTGCAGCGGGATCGACCTCGGACCACCAGGGGCCGAGAAAATCACCGTCTCATGTGGCCGGTCTGTCAGGGTCAGGGAAAAATCCAATATATATCTGGTGATATCTCGGGTGCTATTAGAGATGGCGCAATAAATCAAAGTGCATTGTCTGTAGGAGGCACTGGCGAATGAGTCTGTGCAGCAGGAACAACCTCGGACCACCAGGGGCCGAGAAAATTACAGATATTCTGAATCCGTCACCCAAGGTCATGTAAAAATCCAGCATATATCTCGTGATATCTCGTGTGCTATTACAGATAGGGCAATGAACCAAAGCGCTTTGTCTGCGGGAGGCCCTGGCGCATGAATCTGTGCAGCGGGAACGACCTCGGACCACCAGCGGCCGAGAAAACCATCGTCTCATGGGGCCGGACTATCAGGGTCAGGGAAAAATCCAATATAAATCTGGTGATATCTCGGGTGCTGTTACAGATGGCGCAATAAATCATAGTGCATTGTCTGCGGGAGGCCCTGGCGCATGAATCTGTGCAGCGGGAACGACCTCGGACCACCAGGGGCCGAGAAAACCACCGTCTCATGGGGTCGGACACTCAGGGTCAGGGAAAAATCCAATATATATATGGCGATATCTCGGGTGCTATTACAGATAGCGCAATAAATCAAAGTGCATTGTCTGCGGGAGGCCCTGGCGCATGAATCTGTGCAGCTGGAACGACCTCGGACGACCAGGGGCCGAGAAAACCACCGTCTCATGGGGCCGGACACTCAGGGTCAGGAAAAAATCCAATATATATCTGGTGATATCTCGGGTGCTATTACAGATAGCGCAATAAACCAACGTACATTGTCTGTAGGAGGCCCTGGCGCATGAATCTGTGCAGCGGGAACGACCTCGGACCACCAGGGGCCGAGAAAACCACCGACACATCGGGCCGGACACTCAGGGTCATGTAAAAATCAGGCATGTATCTGGTGATATCTCGGGTGCTATTAGAGATAGCGCTATAAATGAAAGTTCATTGTCTGCAGGAAGCCCTGGCGCATGATTCTGTGCAGCGGGAACGACCTCGTACCACCAGGGGCCGAGAAACCCACCGTCTCATGGGGCCGGACACTCAGGGTCGGGTATAAATCCAATATATATCTGGTGATATCTCGGGTGCTATTAGAGATAGCACAATAAACCAAAGTGAATTATCTGCAGGAGGCCCTGGCGCATGAAACTGTGCAGCGGGAATGACCTCGGACCACCAGGGGCCGAGAAAACCAGCGTCTCATGGGGTCGGACACTCAGGGTCAGGGAAAAATCCAATATATATCTGGTGATATCTCGGGTGCTATTACAGATAGCGCAATAAATCAAAGTGCATTGTCTGCGGGAGGCCCTGGCGCATGAATCTGTGCAGCTGGAACGACCTCGGACGACCAGGGGCCGAGAAAACCACCGTCTCATGGGGCCGGACACTCAGGGTCAGGAAAAAATCCAATATATATCTGGTGATATCTCGGGTGCTATTACAGATAGCGCAATAAACCAACGTACATTGTCTGTAGGAGGCCCTGGCGCATGAATCTGTGCAGCGGGAACGACCTCGGACCACCAGGGGCCGAGAAAACCACCGACACATCGGGCCGGACACTCAGGGTCATGTAAAAATCAGGCATGTATCTGGTGATATCTCGGGTGCTATTAGAGATAGCGCTATAAATGAAAGTTCATTGTCTGCAGGAAGCCCTGGCGCATGATTCTGTGCAGCGGGAACGACCTCGTACCACCAGGGGCCGAGAAACCCACCGTCTCATGGGGCCGGACACTCAGGGTCGGGTATAAATCCAATATATATCTGGTGATATCTCGGGTGCTATTAGAGATAGCACAATAAACCAAAGTGAATTATCTGCAGGAGGCCCTGGCGCATGAAACTGTGCAGCGGGAATGACCTCGGACCACCAGGGGCCGAGAAAACCAGCGTCTCATGGGGTCGGACACTCAGGGTCAGGGAAAAATCCAACATATATCTGGTGATATATCGCGTGCTATTACAGATAGCGCAATAAATCAAAGTGCATTGTCTGTAGGAGGCCCTGGTGCATGAATCTGTGCGGCGGGATCGACCTCGGACCACCAGGGGCCGGGAAAATCACCGTCTCATGGGGCCGGACTGTCAGGGTCAGGGAAAAATCCAGTATATATCTGGTGATATCTCGGGTGCTATTAGAGATAGCGAAATAAATCAAAGTGCATTGTCTTCAGGAGGCCCTGGTGCATGAATCTGTACAGCGGGAACGACCTCGGACCACGAGGGGCCGAGAAAACCACCGTCCCATGGGGTCGGACACTCAGGGTCAGGGAAAAATCCAATATATATCTGTTGATATCTCGGGTGCTATTATAGATAGCGCAATAATTCAAAGTGCATTGTCTGTAGGAGGCCCTGGCGCATGAATCTGTGCTGCGGGAACGACGACGGACCACCAGGGGCCGAGAAAACCACCGTCTCATGGGACCGGTCTGTCAGGGTCAGGGAAAAATCCAATATAAATCTGGTGATATCTCGGGTGCTATTAGAGACAGCGCAATAAATCAAAGTGAATTATCTGCAGGGGGCCCTGGCGCATGAATCTGTGCAGCGGGAACGACCTCGGACCACCAGGGGCCGAGAAAACCACCGTCTCATGTGGTCGGACACTCAGGGTCAGGGAAAAATCCAATATATATCTGGTGATATCTCGGGTGCTATTAGAGACAGCGCAATAAATCAAAGTGAATTATCTGCAGGGGGCCCTGGCGCATGAATCTGTGCAGCGGGATCGACCTCGGACCACCAGGGGCCGAGAAAATCACCGTCTCATGGGGCCGGACTGTCAGGGTCAGGGAAAAATACAATATAAATCTGGTGATATCTCGGGTGCTATTACAGATGGCGCAATAAATCAAAGTGCACTGTCTGCAGGAGGCCCTGGCGCATGAATCTGTGCTGCGGGAACGACGACGGACCGCCAGGGGCCGAGAAAACCACCGTCCCATGGGGTCGGACACTCAGGGTCAGGGAAAAATCCAATATATATCTGGTGATATCTCGGGTGCTATTAGAGATAGCGCAATAAATCACAAGTGAATTATCTGCAGGAGGCCCTGGCGCATGCATGTGTGCAGCGGGAACGACCTCGGACCACCATGGGCCAAAAAAATTACAGATTTTCGGTATCCGTCACCCAAGGTCATGTAAAAATCCAGCATATATCTGGTGATATCTCGGGTGCTATTACAGATAGGGCAATGAACCAAAGCGCTTTGTCTGCGGGAGGCCCTGGCGCATGAATCTGTGCAGCGGGAACGACCTCGGACCACCAGCGGCCGAGAAAACCACCGTCTCATGGGGCCGGACTATCAGGGTCAGGGAAAAATCCAATATAAATCTGGTGATATCTCGGGTGCTGTTACAGATGGCGCAATAAATCATAGTGCATTGTCTGCGGGAGGCCCTGGCGCATGAATCTGTGCAGCGGGAACGACCTCGGACCACCAGGGGCCGAGAAAACCACCGTCTCATGGGGTCGGACACTCAGGGTCAGGGAAAAATCCAATATATATATGGCGATATCTCGGGTGCTATTACAGATAGCGCAATAAATCAAAGTGCATTGTCTGCGGGAGGCCCTGGCGCATGAATCTGTGCAGCTGGAACGACCTCGGACGACCAGGGGCCGAGAAAACCACCGTCTCATGGGGCCGGACACTCAGGGTCAGGAAAAAATCCAATATATATCTGGTGATATCTCGGGTGCTATTACAGATAGCGCAATAAACCAACGTACATTGTCTGTAGGAGGCCCTGGCGCATGAATCTGTGCAGCGGGAACGACCTCGGACCACCAGGGGCCGAGAAAACCACCGACACATCGGGCCGGACACTCAGGGTCATGTAAAAATCAGGCATGTATCTGGTGATATCTCGGGTGCTATTAGAGATAGCGCTATAAATGAAAGTTCATTGTCTGCAGGAAGCCCTGGCGCATGATTCTGTGCAGCGGGAACGACCTCGTACCACCAGGGGCCGAGAAACCCACCGTCTCATGGGGCCGGACACTCAGGGTCGGGTATAAATCCAATATATATCTGGTGATATCTCGGGTGCTATTAGAGATAGCACAATAAACCAAAGTGAATTATCTGCAGGAGGCCCTGGCGCATGAAACTGTGCAGCGGGAATGACCTCGGACCACCAGGGGCCGAGAAAACCAGCGTCTCATGGGGTCGGACACTCAGGGTCAGGGAAAAATCCAATATATATCTGGTGATATCTCGGGTGCTATTACAGATAGCGCAATAAATCAAAGTGCATTGTCTGCGGGAGGCGCTGGCGCATGAATCTGTGCAGCGGGAACGACCTCGGACCACCAGGGGCCGAGAAAACCACCGTCTCATGGGGCCGGACACTCAGGGTCAGGGAAAAATCCAATATATATCTGGTGATATCTCGGGTGCTATTACAGATAGCGCAATAAACCAACGTACATTGTCTGTAGGAGGCCCTGGCGCATGAGTCTGTGCAGCGGGAACGACCTCGGACCCCCAGGGGCCGAGAAAACCACCGTCTCATGGGGCCGGACACTCAGGGTCAGGGGAAAATCCAATATATATATGGTGATATCTCGGGTGCTATTACAGATAGAGCAATAAATCAGAGTGTATTGCCTGTAGGAGACCCTGGAGCATGAATCTGTGCAGCGGGATCGACCTCGGACCACGAGGGACCGAGAAAACCATCGACACATGGGGCCGGACTGTCAGGGTCATGGAAAAATCCAATATATATCTGGTGATATCTCGGGTGCTATTAGGGATAGCGCAATAAACCAACGTACATTGTCTGTAGGAGGCCCTGGCGCATGCATCTGTGCAGCGGGAACGACCTCGGACCACCAGCGGCCGAGAAAACCACCGTCTCATGGGCCGGACACTCAGGGTCGGGGAAAAATCCAATATATATCTGGTGATATCTCGGGTGCTATTACAGATAGTGCAATAAATCAAAGTGCATTATATGCAGGGGTCCCTGGCGCATGCATCTGTGCAGCGGAACGACCTCGGACCACCAGCGGCCGAGAAAACCACCGTCTCATGGGCCGGACACTCAGGGTCGGGGAAAAATCCAATATATATCTGGTGATATCTCGGGTACTATTACAGATAGCGCAATAAATCAAAGTGCATTGTCTGTAGGAGGCCCTGTCGCATGAATCTGTGCAGCCGGATCGACGTCGGAACACCAGGGGCCGAGAAAACTAACGTCTCATGGGGCCGGACACTCAGGGTCGGGGAAAAATCCAACATATATCTGGTGATATATCGCGTGCTATTACAGATAGCGCAATAAATCAAAGTGCATTGTCTGTAGGAGGCCCTGGTGCATGAATCTGTGCGGCGGGATCGACCTCGGACCACCAGGGGCCGGGAAAATCACCGTCTCATGGGGCCGGACTGTCAGGGTCAGGGAAAAATCCAGTATATATCTGGTGATATCTCGGGTGCTATTAGAGATAGCGAAATAAATCAAAGTGCATTGTCTTCAGGAGGCCCTGGTGCATGAATCTGTACAGCGGGAACGACCTCGGACCACGAGGGGCCGAGAAAACCACCGTCCCATGGGGTCGGACACTCAGGGTCAGGGAAAAATCCAATATATATCTGTTGATATCTCGGGTGCTATTATAGATAGCGCAATAATTCAAAGTGCATTGTCTGTAGGAGGCCCTGGCGCATGAATCTGTGCTGCGGGAACGACGACGGACCACCAGGGGCCGAGAAAACCACCGTCTCATGGGACCGGTCTGTCAGGGTCAGGGAAAAATCCAATATAAATCTGGTGATATCTCGGGTGCTATTAGAGACAGCGCAATAAATCAAAGTGAATTATCTGCAGGGGGCCCTGGCGCATGAATCTGTGCAGCGGGAACGACCTCGGACCACCAGGGGCCGAGAAAACCACCGTCTCATGTGGTCGGACACTCAGGGTCAGGGAAAAATCCAATATATATCTGGTGATATCTCGGGTGCTATTATAGATAGCGCAATAATTCAAAGTGCATTGTCTGTAGGAGGCCCTGGCGCATGAATCTGTGCAGCGGGATCGACCTCGGACCACCAGGGGCCGAGAAAATCACCGTCTCATGGGGCCGGACTGTCAGGGTCAGGGAAAAATACAATATAAATCTGGTGATATCTCGGGTGCTATTACAGATGGCGCAATAAATCAAAGTGCACTGTCTGCAGGAGGCCCTGGCGCATGAATCTGTGCTGCGGGAACGACGACGGACCGCCAGGGGCCGAGAAAACCACCGTCCCATGGGGTCGGACACTCAGGGTCAGGGAAAAATCCAATATATATCTGGTGATATCTCGGGTGCTATTAGAGATAGCGCAATAAATCACAAGTGAATTATCTGCAGGAGGCCCTGGCGCATGCATGTGTGCAGCGGGAACGACCTCGGACCACCATGGGCCAAAAAAATTACAGATTTTCGGTATCCGTCACCCAAGGTCATGTAAAAATCCAGCATATATCTGGTGATATCTCGGGTGCTATTACAGATAGGGCAATGAACCAAAGCGCTTTGTCTGCGGGAGGCCCTGGCGCATGAATCTGTGCAGCGGGAACGACCTCGGACCACCAGGGGCCGAGAAAACCACCGTCTCATGGAGTCGGACACTCAGGGTCAGGGAAAAATCCAATATATATCTGGTGATATCTCGGGTGCTATTATAGATAGCGCAATAATTCAAAGTGCATTGTCTGTAGGAGGCCCTGGCGCATGAATCTGTGCAGCGGGAACGACGACGGACCACCAGGGGCCGAGAAAACCACCGTCTCATGGGGTCGCACTCTCAGGGTCAGCGAAAAATCCAATATATATCTGGTGATATCTCGGGTGCTATTAGAGACAGCGCAATAAATCAAAGTGAATTATCTGCAGGGGGCCCTGGCGCATGAATCTGTGCAGCGGGAACGACCTCGGACCGCCAGGGGCCGAGAAAACCACCGTCTCATGGGGTCGGACACTCAGGGTCAGGGAAAAATCCAATATATATCTGGTGATATCTCGGGTACTATTACAGATAGCGCAATAAATCAAAGTGCATTGTCTGTAGGAGGCACTGGCGCATGAATCTGTGCGGCGGGAACGGTCTCGGACCGCAAGGGGCCGAGTAAACCACAGTCTTATGGGCCCGGACACTCAGGGTCATGGGAAAATCCAATATATATCTGGTGATATCTCGGGTGCTATTAGAGATAGCGCAATAAACCAAAGTGAATTATCTGCAGGGGGCCCTGGCGCATGAATCTGTGCAGCGGGAACGACCTCGGACCACCAGGGGCCGAGAAAATCACCGTCTCATGGGGCCGGACTGTCAGGTTCAGGGAAAAATCCAATATATATCTGGTGATATCTCGGGTGCTATTAGAGATAGCGCAATAAATCAAAGTGAATTATCTGCAGGGGGCCCTGGCGCATGTATCTGTGCAGCCGGAACGACCTCGGACCACCAGGGGCTGAGAAAACCACCGTCTCATGGGGTCGGACACTCAGGGTCAGGGAAAAATCCAATATATATCTGGTGATATCTCGGGTGCTATTACAGATAGCGCAATAAATCAAAGTGCATTGTCTGTAGGAGGCCCTGGCGCATGAATCTGTGCAGCCGGATCCACCTCGGACCACCAGGGGCCGCGAAAACTACCGTCTCATGGGGCCGGACACTCAGGGCGAGGGACAAATCCAGTATATATCTGGCGATATCTCGGGTGCTATTGGAGATAACGCAATAAACCGAAGTGCATTGTCTGCAGCAGGCCCTGGCGCATGAATCTGTGCAGCGGGAACGACCTCGGACCACGAGGGGCCGAGAAAAACACCGTCTCATGGGGTCGCACTCTCAGGGTCAGCGAAAAATCCAATATATATCTGGTGATATCTCGCGTGCTATTACAGATAGCGCAATAAATCAAAGTGCATTGTCTGTAGGAGGCCCTGGCGCATGAATCTTTGCAGCGGGATCGACCTCGGACCACGAGGGGCCGAGAAAACCATCGACACATGGTGTCGGACACTCAGGGCTCAGGGAAAAATCCAATATAAATCTGGTCATATCTCGGGTGCAATTACTGATAGCGCAATAAATCAAAGTGCATTGTCTGCTGGAGGCCCTGGCCGATGAATCTGTGCAGCGGGAACCACCTCGGACCACCAGGGGCCGAGAAAACCACCGACACATGGGGCCGGGCACTCAGGGTCAGGGAAAAATCGAATATATATCTGGTGTTATCTCGGGTTCTATTACAGACACCGCGATAAATCAAAGTGAATTATCTGCAGGTGGCCCTGGCGCATGAATCTGTGCAGCAGCAACGACGTCGGACCACCAGCGGCCGAGAAAACCACCGTCTCATGGGGTCGGACACTCAGGGTCAGGGAAAAATCCAATATATATCTGGTGATATCTCGGGTGCTAATACAGATAGCGCAATAAATCAAAGTGCATTGCTTGTAGGAGGCCCTGGCGCATGAATCTGTGCAGCGGGAACGACCTCTGTCCGCCAGGGGCCGAGAAAACCACCTTCTCATGGGGCCGGACACTCAGGGTCGGGGAAAAATCCAATATATATCTGGTGATATCTCGGGTGCTATTGGAGATAAAGCAATAAACCAAAGTGCATTGTCTGCAGCAGTCCCTGGCGCACGAATCTGTGCAGCGGGAACGACCTCGGACCGCCAGGGGCCGAGAAAACCACCGTGTCATGGGGCCGGACACTCAGGGTCGGGGAAAAATCCAATATATATCTGGTGATATCTCGGGTGCTATTAGAGATAGCGCGATAAATCAAAGTGAATTATCTGCAGGAGGTCCTGGCGCATGCATCTGTGCAGCGGGAACGACCTCGGACCACCAGCTGCCGAGAAAACCACCGTCTCATGGGGCCGGACACTCAGGGTCGTGGAAAAATCCAACATATATCTGGTGATATCTCGGGTGCTATTACAGATAGCGCAATAAACCAAAGTGCATTATCTGTAGGAGGCCCTGGCGCATGCATCTGTGCAGCGGGAACGACCTCTGACCACCAGCGGCCGAGAAAACCACCGTCTCATGGGCCGGACACTCAGGGTCGGGGAAAAATCCAATATATATCTGGTGATATCTCGGGTGCTATTACAGATAGCGCAATAAATCAAAATGCATTATCTGCAGGGGGCCCTGGCGCATGAATCTGTGAGGCAGGATCGATCTCGGACCGCCATGGGCCGAGAAAACCACAGTCTTATGGGCCCGGACACTCAGGGTCATGGGAAAATCCAATATATATCTGGTGATATCTCGGGTGCTATTAGAGATAGCGCAATAAACCAAAGTGAATTATCTGTAGGAGGCCCTGGCGTATGAATCTGTGCAGCGGGAACGACCTGGTACCACCAGGGGCCGAGAAAACCACCGTCTCATGGGGTCGCACTCTCAGGGTCAGGGAAAAATCCAATACATATCTGGTGATATCTCGCGTGCTATTACAGATAGCGCAATAAATCAAAGTGCATTGTCTGTAGGAGGCCCTGGCGCATGAATCTTTGCAGCGGGATCGACCTCGGACCACGAGGGGCCGAGAAAACCACCGTCTCATGGGGTCGGACACTCAGGGTCAGGGAAAAATCCAATATATATCTGGTGATATCTCGGGTGCTATTGGAGATAACGCAATAAACCGAAGTGCATTGTCTGCAGCAGGCCCTGGCGCATGAATCTGTGCAGCGGGAACGACCTCGGACCACCAGGGGCCGAGAAAACCATCGACACATGGTGTCGGACACTCAGGGTCAGGGAAAAATCCAATATAAATCTGGTCATATCTCGGGTGCAATTAGTGATTGCGCAATAAATCAAAGTGCTTTGTCTGCTGGAGGCCCTGGCCCATGAATCTGTGCAGCGGGAACCACCTCGGACCACCAGGGGCCGAGAAAACCACCGTCTCATGGGGTCGGACACTCAGGGTCAGGGAAAAATCCAATATATATCTGGTGATATCTCGGGTGCTATTGGAGATAACGCAATAAACCGAAGTGTATTGTATGCAGCAGGCCCTGGCGCATGAATCTGTGCAGCGGGAACGACCTCGGACCACCAGGGGCCGAGAAAACCACCGTCTCATGGGGCCGGACTGTCAGGGTCAGGGAAAAATCCAATATATATCTGGTGATATCTCGGGTGCTATTACAGATAGCGCAATAAATCAAAGTGCATTGTCTGTAGGACGCACTGGCGCATGAATCTGTGAGGCGGGAACGACCTCGGACCACCAGGGGCCGAGAAAACCACCGTCTCATGGGGCCGGACACTCAGGGTCGGGGAAAAATCCAATATATATCTGGTGATATCTCGGGTGCTATTGGAGATAAAGCAATAAACCAAAGTGCATTGTCTGCAGCAGGCCCTGGCGCATGAATCTGTGCAGCGGGAACGACCTCGGACCACCAGGGGCCGAGAAAACCACCGTGTCATGGGGCCGGACACTCAGGGTCGGGGAAAAATCCAATATATATCTGGTGATATCTCGGGTGCTATTAGAGATAGCGCAATAAATCAAAGTGCATTGTCTGTAGGAGGCACTGGCGAATGAGTCTGTGCAGCAGGAACGACCTCGGACCACCAGGGGCCGAGAAAATTACAGATATTCTGAATCCGTCACCCAAGGTCATGTAAAAATCCTTTATATATCTGGTGATAACTCGGGTGCTATTACAGATAGGGCAATGAACCAAAGCGCTTTGTCTGCGGGAGGCCCTGGCGCATGAATCTGTGCAGCGGGGACGACCTCGGACCACCAGGGGCCGAGAAAACCACCTTCTCATGGGGTCGGACACGCAGGGTCAGGGAAAAATCCAATATATATCTGGTGATATCTCGGGTGCTATTACAGATAGCGCAATAAATCAAAGTGCATTGTCTGTAGGAGGCCCTGTCGCATGAATCTGTGCAGCCGGATCGACCTCGGACCACCAGGGGCCGAGAAAACTACCGTCTCATGGGGCCGGACACTCAGGGTCAGGGAAAAATCCAATATATATCTGGTGATATCTCGGGTGCTATTAGAGATATCGAAATAAATCAAAGTGCATTGTCTTCAGGAGGCCCTGGTGTTTGAATCTGTGCAGCGGGAACGACCTCGGACCACCAGGGGCCGAGAAAACCACCGTCCCATGGGGTCGGACACTCAGGGTCAGGGAAAAATCCAATATTTATCTGGTGATATCTCGGGTGCTATTAGAGATAGCGCAATAAATCAAAGTGCATTGTCTGTAGGAGGCCCTGGCGCATGAATCTGTGCAGCGGGATCGACCTCGGACCACCAGAGGCCGAGAAAATCACCGTCTCATGGGGCCGGACTGTCAGGGTCAGGGAAAAATCCAATATAAATCTGGTGATATCTCGGGTGCTATTGGAGATAGCGCAATAAATCAAAGTGCATTGTCTGTAGGAGGCCCTGGCGCATGAATCTTTGCAGCGGGATCGACCTCGGACCACGAGGGGCCGAGAAAACCATCGACACATGGTGTCGGACACTCAGGGTCAGGGAAGAATCCAATATAAATCTGGTCATATCTCGGGTGCAATTACTGATAGCGCAATAAATCAAAGTGCATTGTCTGCTGGAGGCCCTGGCCCATGAATCTGTGCAGCGGGAACCACCTCGGACCACCAGGGGCCGAGAAAACCACCGTCTCATGGGGTCGGACACTCAGGGTCAGGGAAAAATCCAATATATATCTGGTGATATCTCGGGTGCTATTGGAGATAACGCAATAAACCGAAGTGCATTGTCTGCAGCAGGCCCTGGCGCATGAATCTGTGCAGCGGGAACGACCTCTGTCCGCCAGGGGCCGAGAAAACCACCTTCTCATGGGGCCGGACACTCAGGGTCGGGGAAAAATCCAATATATATCTGGTGATATCTCGGGTGCTATTGGAGATAAAGCAATAAACCAAAGTGCATTGTCTGCAGCAGTCCCTGGCGCATGAATCTGAGCAGCGGGAACGACCTCGGACCACCAGGGGCCGAGAAAACCACCGTGTCATGGGGCCGGACACTCAGGGTCGGGGAAAAATCCAATATATATCTGGTGATATCTCGGGTGCTATTAGAGATAGCGCGATAAATCAAAGTGAATTATCTGCAGGAGGTCCTGGCGCATGCATCTGTGCAGCGGGAACGACCTCGGACCACCAGCTGCCGAGAAAACCACCGCCTCATGGGGCCGGACACTCAGGGTCGTGGAAAAATCCAACATATATCTGGTGATATCTCGGGTGCTATTACAGATAGCGCAATAAACCAAAGTGCATTATCTGTAGGAGGCCCTGGCGCATGCATCTGTGCAGCGGGAACGACCTCTGACCACCAGCGGCCGAGAAAACCACCGTCTCATTGGCCGGACACTCAGGGTCGGGGAAAAATCCAATATATATCTGGTGATATCTCGGGTGCTATTACAGATAGCGCAATAATTCAAAGTGCATTGTCTGTAGGAGGCCCTGGCGCATGAATCTTTGCAGCGGGATCGACCTCGGACCACGAGGGGCCGAGAAAACCATCGACACATGGTGTCGGACACTCAGGGTCAGGGAAAAATCCAATATAAATCTGGTCATATCTCGGGTGCAATTACTGATAGCGCAATAAATCAAAGTGCATTGTCTGCTGGAGGCCCTGGTCCATGAATCTGTGAGGCGGGAACGATCTCGGACCGCCAGGGGCCGAGAAAACCACAGTCTTATGGGCCCGGACACTCAGGGTCGTGGGAAAATCCAATATATATCTGGTGATATCTCGGGTGCTATTAGAGATAGCGCAATAAACCAAAGTGAATTATCTGCAGGGGGCCCTGGCGCATGAATCTGTGCAGCGGGAACGACCTCGGACCACCAGGGGCCGAGAAAACCACCGTCTCATGGGGCCGGACACTCAGGGTCGGGGAAAAATCCAATATATATCTGGTGATATCTCGGGTGCTATTGGAGATAAAGCAATAAACCAAAGTGCATTGTCTGCAGCAGGCCCTGGCGCATGAATCTGTGCAGCGGGAACGACCTCGGACCACCAGGGGCCGAGAAAACCACCGTCTCATGGGGCCGGACTGTCAGGGTCAGGGAAAAATCCAATATATATCTGGTGATATCTCGGGTGCTATTACAGATAGCGCAATAAATCAAAGTGCATTGTCTGTAGGACGCACTGGCGCATGAATCTGTGAGGCGGGAACGACCTCGGACCACCAGGGGCCGAGAAAACCACCGTCTCATGGGGCCGGACACTCAGGGTCGGGGAAAAATCCAATATATATCTGGTGATATCTCGGGTGCTATTGGAGATAAAGCAATAAACCAAAGTGCATTGTCTGCAGCAGGCCCTGGCGCATGAATCTGTGCAGCGGGAACGACCTCGGACCACCAGGGGCCGAGAAAACCACCGTGTCATGGGGCCGGACACTCAGGGTCGGGGAAAAATCCAATATATATCTGGTGATATCTCGGGTGCTATTAGAGATAGCGCAATAAATCAAAGTGCATTGTCTGTAGGAGGCACTGGCGAATGAGTCTGTGCAGCAGGAACGACCTCGGACCACCAGGGGCCGAGAAAATTACAGATATTCTGAATCCGTCACCCAAGGTCATGTAAAAATCCTTTATATATCTGGTGATAACTCGGGTGCTATTACAGATAGGGCAATGAACCAAAGCGCTTTGTCTGCGGGAGGCCCTGGCGCATGAATCTGTGCAGCGGGGACGACCTCGGACCACCAGGGGCCGAGAAAACCACCTTCTCATGGGGTCGGACACGCAGGGTCAGGGAAAAATCCAATATATATCTGGTGATATCTCGGGTGCTATTACAGATAGCGCAATAAATCAAAGTGCATTGTCTGTAGGAGGCCCTGTCGCATGAATCTGTGCAGCCGGATCGACCTCGGACCACCAGGGGCCGAGAAAACTACCGTCTCATGGGGCCGGACACTCAGGGTCAGGGAAAAATCCAATATATATCTGGTGATATCTCGGGTGCTATTACAGATAGCGCAATAAATCAAAATGCATTATCTGCAGGGGGCCCTGGCGCATGAATCTGTGAGGCAGGATCGATCTCGGACCGCCATGGGCCGAGAAAACCACAGTCTTATGGGCCCGGACACTCAGGGTCATGGGAAAATCCAATATATATCTGGTGATATCTCGGGTGCTATTAGAGATAGCGCAATAAACCAAAGTGAATTATCTGTAGGAGGCCCTGGCGTATGAATCTGTGCAGCGGGAACGACCTGGTACCACCAGGGGCCGAGAAAACCACCGTCTCATGGGGTCGCACTCTCAGGGTCAGGGAAAAATCCAATACATATCTGGTGATATCTCGCGTGCTATTACAGATAGCGCAATAAATCAAAGTGCATTGTCTGTAGGAGGCCCTGGCGCATGAATCTTTGCAGCGGGATCGACCTCGGACCACGAGGGGCCGAGAAAACCACCGTCTCATGGGGTCGGACACTCAGGGTCAGGGAAAAATCCAATATATATCTGGTGATATCTCGGGTGCTATTGGAGATAACGCAATAAACCGAAGTGCATTGTCTGCAGCAGGCCCTGGCGCATGAATCTGTGCAGCGGGAACGACCTCGGACCACCAGGGGCCGAGAAAACCATCGACACATGGTGTCGGACACTCAGGGTCAGGGAAAAATCCAATATATATCTGGTGATATCTCGGGTGCTATTGGAGATAAAGCAATAAACCAAAGTGCATTGTCTGCAGCAGGCCCTGGCGCATGAATCTGTGCAGCGGGAACGACCTCGGACCACCAGGGGCCGAGAAAACCACCGTGTCATGGGGCCGGACACTCAGGGTCGGGGAAAAATCCAATATATATCTGGTGATATCTCGGGTGCTATTAGAGATAGCGCAATAAATCAAAGTGTATTGTCTGTAGGAGGCACTGGCGAATGAGTCTGTGCAGCAGGAACGACCTCGGACCACCAGGGGCCGAGAAAATTACAGATATTCTGAATCCGTCACCCAAGGTCATGTAAAAATCCTTTATATATCTGGTGATAACTCGGGTGCTATTACAGATAGGGCAATGAACCAAAGCGCTTTGTCTGCGGGAGGCCCTGGCGCATGAATCTGTGCAGCGGGGACGACCTCGGACCACCAGGGGCCGAGAAAACCACCTTCTCATGGGGTCGGACACGCAGGGTCAGGGAAAAATCCAATATATATCTGGTGATATCTCGGGTGCTATTACAGATAGCGCAATAAATCAAAGTGCATTGTCTGTAGGAGGCCCTGTCGCATGAATCTGTGCAGCCGGATCGACCTCGGACCACCAGGGGCCGAGAAAACTACCGTCTCATGGGGCCGGACACTCAGGGTCAGGGAAAAACCCAATATATATCTGGTGATATCTCGGGTGCTATTAGAGATATCGAAATAAATCAAAGTGCATTGTCTTCAGGAGGCCCTGGTGTATGAATCTGTGCAGCGGGAACGACCTCGGACCACCAGGGGCCGAGAAAACCACCGTCCCATGGGGTCGGACACTCAGGGTCAGGGAAAAATCCAATATTTATCTGGTGATATCTCGGGTGCTATTAGAGATAGCGCAATAAATCAAAGTGCATTGTCTGTAGGAGGCCCTGGCGCATGAATCTGTGCAGCGGGATCGACCTCGGACCACCAGAGGCCGAGAAAATCACCGTCTCATGGGGCCGGACTGTCAGGGTCAGGGAAAAATCCAATATAAATCTGGTGATATCTCGGGTGCTATTGGAGATAGCGCAATAAATCAAAGTGCATTGTCTGTAGGAGGCCCTGGCGCATGAATCTTTGCAGCGGGATCGACCTCGGACCACGAGGGGCCGAGAAAACCATCGACACATGGTGTCGGACACTCAGGGTCAGGGAAGAATCCAATATAAATCTGGTCATATCTCGGGTGCAATTACTGATAGCGCAATAAATCAAAGTGCATTGTCTGCTGGAGGCCCTGGCCCATGAATCTGTGCAGCGGGAACCACCTCGGACCACCAGGGGCCGAGAAAACCACCGTCTCATGGGGTCGGACACTCAGGGTCAGGGAAAAATCCAATATATATCTGGTGATATCTCGGGTGCTATTGGAGATAACGCAATAAACCGAAGTGCATTGTCTGCAGCAGGCCCTGGCGCATGAATCTGTGCAGCGGGAACGACCTCTGTCCGCCAGGGGCCGAGAAAACCACCTTCTCATGGGGCCGGACACTCAGGGTCGGGGAAAAATCCAATATATATCTGGTGATATCTCGGGTGCTATTGGAGATAAAGCAATAAACCAAAGTGCATTGTCTGCAGCAGTCCCTGGCGCATGAATCTGAGCAGCGGGAACGACCTCGGACCACCAGGGGCCGAGAAAACCACCGTGTCATGGGGCCGGACACTCAGGGTCGGGGAAAAATCCAATATATATCTGGTGATATCTCGGGTGCTATTAGAGATAGCGCGATAAATCAAAGTGAATTATCTGCAGGAGGTCCTGGCGCATGCATCTGTGCAGCGGGAACGACCTCGGACCACCAGCTGCCGAGAAAACCACCGCCTCATGGGGCCGGACACTCAGGGTCGTGGAAAAATCCAACATATATCTGGTGATATCTCGGGTGCTATTACAGATAGCGCAATAAACCAAAGTGCATTATCTGTAGGAGGCCCTGGCGCATGCATCTGTGCAGCGGGAACGACCTCTGACCACCAGCGGCCGAGAAAACCACCGTCTCATTGGCCGGACACTCAGGGTCGGGGAAAAATCCAATATATATCTGGTGATATCTCGGGTGCTATTACAGATAGCGCAATAATTCAAAGTGCATTGTCTGTAGGAGGCCCTGGCGCATGAATCTTTGCAGCGGGATCGACCTCGGACCACGAGGGGCCGAGAAAACCATCGACACATGGTGTCGGACACTCAGGGTCAGGAAAAATCCAATATAAATCTGGTCATATCTCGGGTGCAATTACTGATAGCGCAATAAATCAAAGTGCATTGTCTGCTGGAGGCCCTGGTCCATGAATCTGTGAGGCGGGAACGATCTCGGACCGCCAGGGGCCGAGAAAACCACAGTCTTATGGGCCCGGACACTCAGGGTCGTGGGAAAATCCAATATATATCTGGTGATATCTCGGGTGCTATTAGAGATAGCGCAATAAACCAAAGTGAATTATCTGCAGGGGGCCCTGGCGCATGAATCTGTGCAGCGGGAACGACCTCGGACCACCAGGGGCCGAGAAAACCACCGTCTCATGGGGCCGGACACTCAGGGTCGGGGAAAAATCCAATATATATCTGGTGATATCTCGGGTGCTATTGGAGATAAAGCAATAAACCAAAGTGCATTGTCTGCAGCAGGCCCTGGCGCATGAATCTGTGCAGCGGGAACGACCTCGGACCACCGGGGGCCGAGAAAACGACCGTGTCATGGGGCCGGACACTCAGGGTCGGGGAAAAATCCAATATATATCTGGTGATATCTCGGGTGCTATTAGAGATAGCGCAATAAATCAAAGTGCATTGTCTGTAGGAGGCACTGGCGAATGAGTCTGTGCAGCAGGAACGACCTCGGACCACCAGGGGCCGAGAAAATTACAGATATTCTGAATCCGTCACCCAAGGTCATGTAAAAATCCTTTATATATCTGGTGATAACTCGGGTGCTATTACAGATAGGGCAATGAACCAAAGCGCTTTGTCTGCGGGAGGCCCTGGCGCATGAATCTGTGCAGCGGGGACGACCTCGGACCACCAGGGGCCGAGAAAACCCCCGTCTCATGGGGTCGGACACGCAGGGTCAGGGAAAAATCCAATATATATCTGGTGATATCTCGGGTGCTATTACAGATAGCGCCATAAATCAAAGTGCATTGTCTGTAGGAGGCCCTGTCGCATGAATCTGTGCAGCCGGATCGACCTCGGACCACCAGGGGCCGAGAAAACTACCGTCTCATGGGGCCGGACACTCAGGGTCAGGGAAAAATCCAATATATATCTGGTGATATCTCGGGTGCTATTAGAGATATCGAAATAAATCAAAGTGCATTGTCTTCAGGAGGCTCTGGTGTATGAATCTGTGCAGCGGGAACGACCTCGGACCACCAGGGGCCGAGAAAACCACCGTCCCATGGGGTCGGACACTCAGGGTCAGGGATAAATCCAATATTTATCTGGTGATATCTCGGGTGCTATTAGAGATAGCGCAATAAATCAAAGTGCATTGTCTGTAGGAGGCCCTGGCGCATGAATCTGTGCAGCGGGATCGACCTCGGACCACCAGAGGCCGAGAAAATCACCGTCTCATGGGGCCGGACTGTCAGGGTCAGGGAAAAATCCAATATAAATCTGGTGATATCTCGGGTGCTATTGGAGATAGCGCAATAAATCAAAGTGCATTGTCTGTAGGAGGCCCTGGAGCATGAATCTTTGCAGCGGGATCGACCTCGGACCACGAGGGGCCGAGAAAACCATCGACACATGGTGTCGGACACTCAGGGTCAGGGAAAAATCCAATATAAATCTGGTCATATCTCGGGTGCAATTACTGATAGCGCAATAAATCAAAGTGCATTGTCTGCTGGAGGCCCTGGCCCATGAATCTGTGCAGCGGGAACCACCTCGGACCACCAGGGGCCGAGAAAACCACCGTCTCATGGGGTCGGACACTCAGGGTCAGGGAAAAATGCAATATATATCTGGTGATATCTCGGGTGCTATTGGAGATAACGCAATAAACCGAAGTGCATCGTCTGCAGCAGGCCCTGGCGCATGAATCTGTGCAGCGGGAACGACCTCGGACCACCAGGCGCCGAGAAAACCACCGTCTCATGGGGCCGGACTGTCAGGGTCAGGGAAAAATCCAATATATATCTGGTGATATCTCGGGTGCTATTACAGATAGCGCAATAAATCAAAGTGCATTGTCTGTAGGAGGCACTGGCGCATGAATCTGTGAGGCGGGAACGATCTCGGACCGCCAGGGGCCGAGAAAACCACAGTCTTATGGGTCCGGACACTCAGGGTCGTGGGAAAATCCAATATATATCTGGTGATATCTCGGGTGCTATTAGAGATAGCGCAATAAACCAAAGTGAATTATCTGCAGGGGGCCCTGGCGCATGAATCTGTGCAGCGGGAACGACCTCGGACCACCAGGGGCCGAGAAAACCACCGTCCCATGGGGTCGGACACTCAGGGTCAGGGAAAAATCCAATATTTATCTGGTGATATCTCGGGTGCTATTATAGATAGCGCAATAAATCAAAGTGCACTGTCTGTAGGAGGCCCTGGCGCATGAATCTGTGCAGCGGGATCGACTTCGGACCACCAGGGGCCGAGAAAATCACCGTCTCATGGGGCCGGACTGTCAGGGTAAGGGAAAAATCCAATATATATCTGGTGATATCTCGGGTGCTATTAGAGATAGCGAAATAAATCAAAGTGCATTGTCTTCACGAGGCCCTGGTGCATGAATCTGTGCAGCGTGAACGACCTCGGACCACCAGGGGCCGAGAAAATGACAGATATTCTGAATCCGTCACCCAAGGTCATGTAAAAATCCTTTATATATCTGGTGATATCTCGGGTGCAATTACTGATAGCGCAATAAATCAAAGTGCATTGTCTGCTGGAGGCCCTGGCCCATGAATCTGTGCAGCGGGAACCACCTCGGACCACCAGGGGCCGAGAAAACCACCGTCTCATGGGGTCGGACACTCAGGGTCAGGGAAAAATCCAATATATATCTGGTGAAATCTCGGGTGCTATTGGAGATAACGCAATAAACCGAAGTGCATTGTCTGCAGCAGGCCCTGGCGCATGAATCTGTGCAGCGGGAACGACCTCGGACCACCAGGGGCCGAGAAAACTACCGTCTCATGGGGCCGGACTGTCAGGGTCAGGGAAAAATCCAATATATATCTGGTGATATCTCGGGTGCTATTAGAGATAGCGCAATAAATCAAAGTGCATTGTCTGTAGGAGGCACTGGCGAATGAGTCTGTGCAGCAGGAACGACCTCGGACCACCAGGGGCCGAGAAAATGACAGATATTCTGAATCCGTCACCCAAGGTCATGTAAAAATCCTTTATATATCTGGTGATATCTCGGGTGCTATTACAGATAGGGCAATGAACCAAAGCGCTTTGTCTGCGGGAGGCCCTGGCGCATGAATCTGTGCAGCGGGAACGACCTCGGACCACCAGGGGCCGAGAAAACCACCGTCTCATGGGGTCGGACACGCAGGGTCAGGGAAAAATCCAATATATATCTGGTGATATCTCGGGTGCTATTACAGATAGCGCAATAAATCAAAGTGCATTGTCTGTAGGAGGCCCTGTCGCATGAATCTGTGCAGCCGGATCGACCTCGGACCACCAGGGGCCGAGAAAACTACCGTCTCATGGGGCCGGACACTCAGGGTCAGGGAAAAATCCAATATATATCTGGTGATATCTCGGGTGCTATTAGAGAAAGCGAAATAAATCAAAGTGCATTGTCTTCAGGAGGCCCTGGTGCATGAATCTGTGCAGCGGGAACGACCTCGGACCACCAGGGGCCGAGAAAACCACCGTCCCATGGGGTCGGACACTCAGGGTCAGGGAAAAATCCAATATTTATCTGGTGATATCTCGGGTGCTATTAGAGATAGCGCAATAAATCAAAGTGCATTGTCTGTAGGAGGCCCTGGCGCATGAATCTGTGCAGCGGGATCGACCTCGGACCACCAGAGGCCGAGAAAATTACCGTCTCATGGGGCCGGACTGTCAGGGTCAGGGAAAAATCCAATATATATCTGGTGATATCTCGGGTGCTATTAGAGCTAGCGCAATAAATCAAATTGCATTGTCTGTAGGAGGCACTGGCGAATGAATCTGTGGAGCAGGAACGACCTCGGACCACCAGGCGCCGAGAAAATTACAGATATTTTGAATCCGTCACCCAAGGTCATGTAAAAATCCAGCATATATCTGGTGATATCTCGGGTGCTATTACAGATAGCGCAATAAATCAAAGTGCATTGTCTGTAGGAGGCACTGGCGAATGAATCTGTGGAGCAGGAATGACCTCGGACCACCAGGCGCCGAGAAAATTACAGATATTTGGAATCCGTCACCCAAGGTCATGTAAAAATCCAACATATATCTGGTGATATCTCGGGTGCTATTACAGATAGCGCAATAAATCAAAGTGCATTGTCTGTAGGAGGCCCTGGCGCATGAATCTGTGCAGCGGGAACGACCTCGGACCACCAGGGGCCGAGAAAACCACCATCTCATGGGGCCGGACACTCAGGGTCAGGGGAAAATCCAATATATATATGGTGATATCACGGGTGCTATTACAGAAAGCGCAATAAATCAAAGTGCATTGTCTGTAGGAGGCCCTGGGGCATGAATCTGTGCAGCGGGATCGACCTCGGACCACCAGAGGCCGAGAAAATCACCGTCTCATGGGGCCGGACTGTCAGGGTCAGGGAAAAATCCAATATATATCTGGTGATATCTCGGGTGCTATTAGAGATAGCGCAATAAATCAAAGTGAGTTATCTGCAGGGGGCCCTGGCGCATGAATCTGTGCAGCGGGAACGACCTAGGACCACCAGGGGTCGAGAAAATCACCGTCTCATGGGGCCGGACTGTCAGGGTCAGGGAAAAATCCAATATATGTCTGGTGATATCTCGGGTGCTATTAGAGATAGCGAAATAAATCAAAGTGCATTGTCTGCAGGAGGCCCTGGCGCATGAATGTGTGCAGCGGGAACGACCTCGGACTACCAGGGGCCGAGAAAACCACCGTCTCATGGGGTCGGACACTCAGAGACAGGGAAAAATTCCATATAAATCTGGTGATATCTCGGGTGCTATTACAGATAGCACAATAAATCAAAGTGCATTGTCTGTAGGAGGCCCTGGCGCATGAATCTGTGCAGCGGGAACGACCTCGGACCACCAGGGGCCGAGAAAACCACCATCTCATGGGGCCGGACACTCAGGGACAGGGGAAAATCCAATATATATATGGTGATATCACGGGTGCTATTACAGAAAGCGCAATAAATCAAAGTGCATTGTCTGTAGGAGGCCCTGGCGCATGAATCTGTGCTGCGGGATCGACCTCGGACCACCAGGGGCCGAGGAAACCACCATCTCATGGGGCCGGACACTCAGGGTCAGGGGAAAATCCAATATATATATGGGGATATCACGGGTGCTATTACAGAAAGCGCAATAAATCAAAGTGCATTGTCTGTAGGAGGCCCTGGGGCATGAATCTGTGCAGCGGGATCGACCTCGGACCACCAGAGGCCGAGAAAATCACCGTCTCATGGGGCCGGACTGTCAGGGTCAGGGAAAAATCCAATATATATCTGGTGATATCTCGGGTGCTATTAGAGATAGCGCAATAAATCAAAGTGAGTTATCTGCAGGGGGCCCTGGCGCATGAATCTGTGCAGCGGGAACGACCTAGGACCACCAGGGGTCGAGAAAATCACCGTCTCATGGGGCCGGACTGTCAGGGTCAGGGAAAAATCCAATATATGTCTGGTGATATCTCGGGTGCTATTAGAGATAGCGAAATAAATCAAAGTGCATTGTCTGCAGGAGGCCCTGGCGCATGAATGTGTGCAGCGGGAACGACCTCGGACTACCAGGGGCCGAGAAAACCACCGTCTCATGGGGTCGGACACTCAGAGACAGGGAAAAATTCCATATAAATCTGGTGATATCTCGGGTGCTATTACAGATAGCACAATAAATCAAAGTGCATTGTCTGCAGGAGGCCCTGGCGCATGAATCTGTGCAGCGGGATCGACCTCGGACCACCAGGGGCCGAGAAAATCACCGTCCCATGGGGCCGGACTGTCAGGGTCAGGGAAAAATCCAATATATATCTGGTGATATCTCGGGTGCTATTAGAGATAGCGCAATAGATCAAAGTGAGTTATCTGCAGGGGGCCCTGGCGCATGAATCTGTGCAGCGGGAACGACCTAGGACCACCAGGGGTCGAGAAAATCACCGTCTCATGGGGCCGGACTGTCAGGGTCAGGGAAAAATCCAGCATATATCTGGTGATATCTCGGGTGCTATTACAGATAGCGCAATAAATCAAAGTGCATTGTCTGTAGGAGGCACTGTCGCATGAATCTGTGCAGCGGGAACGACCTCGGACCACCAGGGGCCGAGAAAATCACCGTCTCAGGGGCCGGACTGTCAGGGTCAGGGAAAAATCCAATATATATCTGGTGATATCTCGGGTGCTATTAGAGATAGCGCAATAAATCAAAGTGCATTATCTGCAGGAGGCCCTGGCGCATGAAACAG
Organism: Nomia melanderi; assembly: GCF_051020985.1. NCBI lineage: Eukaryota > Metazoa > Arthropoda > Insecta > Hymenoptera > Halictidae > Nomia > Nomia melanderi. Next base: position 210,555 of record NW_027475186.1, read on the forward strand.
TGCAACGGGAACGACCTCGGACCACCAGGGGCCGAGAAAACCACAGTCTCATGGGGCCGGACACTCAGGGTCAGGGAAAAATCCAATATATATCTGGCGATATCTTGGGTGCTATTAGAGATAGCGCAATAAACCAAAGTGAATTATCTGCAGGAGGCCCTGGCGCATGAATCTGTGCAGCGGGAACCACCTCGGACCAACATCGGCAGAGAAAACCACAGTCTCATGGGTTCGGACACTCAGGGTCAGGGGAAAATCAAATATATATCTGGTGATATCTCGGGTGCTATTACAGATAGCGCAATAAGTCAAAGTGCATTGTCTGTAGGAGGCCCTGGCGCCTGAATCTGTGCAGCGGGAACGACCTCGGACCACCAGGGGCCGAGAAAACCACCATCTCATGGGGCCGGACACTCAGGGTCAGGGGAAAATCCAATATATATATGGGGATATCACGGGTGCTATTACAGAAAGCGCAATAAATCAAAGTGCATTGCCTGTAGGAGGCCCTGGCGCATGAATCTGTGCTGCGGGATCGACCTCGGACCACCAGGGGCCGAGGAAACCACCATCTCATGGGGCCGGACACTCAGGGTCAGGGGAAAATCCAATATATATATGGGGATATCACGGGTGCTATTACAGAAAGCGCAATAAATCAAAGTGCATTGTCTGTAGGAGGCCCTGGGGCATGAATCTGTGCAGCGGGATCGACCTCGGACCACCAGGGGCCGAAAAAACTACCGTCTCATGGGGCCGGACTGTCAGGGTCAGGGAAAAATCCAATATATATCTGGTGATATCTCGAGTGCTATTAGAGATAGCGCAATATGTCAAAGTGAATTATCTGCAGGGTGCCCTGGCGCATGAATCTGTGCAGCGGGAACGACCACGGACCACCAGGGGCCGAGAAAACCACCGTCTCATGGGGCCGGACACTCAGGGTCAGGGGAAAATCCAATATATATCTGGTGATATCTCGGGTACTATTAGAGCTAGCGCAATAAATCAAAGTGCATTGTCTGTAGGAGGCACTGGCGAATGAATCTGTGGAGCAGGAACGACCTCGGACAACCAGGCGCCGAGAAAATTACAGATATTTGGAATCCATCACCCAAGGTCATGTAAAAATCCAGCATATATCTGGTGATATCTCGGGTGCTATTACAAATAGCGCAATAAATCAAAGTGCATTGTCTGTAGGAGGCACTGGCGAATGAATCTGTGGAGCGGGAACGACCTCGGACCACCAGGGGCCGAGAAAACCACCATCTCATGGGGCCGGACACTCTGGGTCAGGGGAAAATCCAATATATATATGGTGGTATTACGGGTGCTATTACAGAAAGCGCAATAAATCAAAGTGCATTGTCTTCAGGAGGCCCTGGCGCATGATTCTGTGCAGCGGGAACGACCTCGGACCACAAGTGGCCGAGAAAATCACAGTCTCATTGGGCCGGACACTCAGGGTCAGGGGAAAATTCAATATATATCAGGTGATATCTCGGGTGCTATTAGAGATAGCGCAATAAACCAAAGTGAATTATCTGCAGGAGGCCCTGGCGCATGAATCTGTGCTACGGGATCGACCTCGGACCACCAGGGGCCGAGAAAACCACCATTTCATGGGGCCGGACACTCAGGGTCAGGGGAAAATCCAATATATATCTGGTGATATCTCGGGTGCTATTAGAGCTAGCGCAATAAATCAAAGTGCATTGTCTGTAGGAGGCCCTGGCGCATGAATCTGTGCTGCGGGATCGACCTCGGACCACCAGGGGCCGAGGAAACCACCATCTCATGGGGCCGGACACTCAGGGTCAGGGGAAAATCCAATATATATCTGGTGATATCTCGAGTGCTATTACAGCTAGCGCAATAAATCAAAGTGCATTGTTTGCAGGAGGCCCTGGTGCGTGAATCTGTGCAGCGGAATCGACCTCGGACCACGAGGGTCCGAGAAAACCATCGACACATGGGGCCGGACTGTCAGGGTCAGGGAAAAATCCAATATATATCTGGTGATATCTCGGGTGCTATTAGAGATAGCGCAATAAATTAAAAAGTGAGTTATCTGCAGGGGGCCCTGGCGCATGAATCTGTGCAGCGGGAACGACCTAGGACCACCAGGGGTCGAGAAAACCACCGTCTCATGGGGCCGGACCCTCAGGGTCAGGGGAAAATCCAATATATATCTGGTGATATCTCGGGTACTATTAGAGCTAGCGCAATAAATCAAAGTGCATTGTCTGTAGGAGGCACTGGCGAATGAATCTGTGGAGCAGCAACGACCTCGGACCACCAGGCGCCGAGAAAATTACAGATATTTGGAATCCATCACCCAAGGTCATGTAAAAATCCAGCATATATCTGGTGATATCTCGGGTGCTATTACAAATAGCGCAATAAATCAAAGTGCATTGTCTGTAGGAGGCACTGGCGAATGAATCTGTGGAGCGGGAACGACCTCGGACCACCAGGGGCCGAGAAAACCACCATCTCATGGGGCCGGACACTCTGGGTCAGGGGAAAATCCAATATATATCTGGTGATATCTCGGGTGCTATTGGAGATAACGCAATAAACCGAAGTGCATTGTCTGCAGCAGGCCCTGGCGCATGAATCTGTGCAGCGGGAACGACCTCGGACCACCAGGGGCCGAGAAAACCATCGACACATGGTGTCGGACACTCAGGGTCAGGGAAAAATCCAATATAAATCTGGTCATATCTCGGGTGCAATTAGTGATAGCGCAATAAATCAAAGTGCTTTGTCTGCTGGAGGCCCTGGCCCATGAATCTGTGCAGCGGGAACCACCTCGGACCACCAGGGGCCGAGAAAACCACCGTCTCATGGGGTCGGACACTCAGGGTCAGGGAAAAATCCAATATATATCTGGTGATATCTCGGGTGCTATTGGAGATAACGCAATAAACCGAAGTGCATTGTATGCAGCAGGCCCTGGCGCATGAATCTGTGCAGCGGGAACGACCTCGGACCACCAGGGGCCGAGAAAACCACCGTCTCATGGGGCCGGACTGTCAGGGTCAGGGAAAAATCCAATATATATCTGGTGATATCTCGGGTGCTATTACTGATAGCGCAATAAATCAAAGTGCATTGTCTGTAGGACGCACTGGCGCATGAATCTGTGAGGCGGGAACGACCTCGGACCACCAGGGGCCGAGAAAACCACCGTCTCATGGGGCCGGACACTCAGGGTCGGGGAAAAATCCAATATATATCTGGTGATATCTCGGGTGATATTGGAGATAAAGCAATAAACCAAAGTGCATTGTCTGCAGCAGTCCCTGGCGCATGAATCTGTGCAGCGGGAACGACCTCGGACCACCAGGGGCCGAGAAAACCACCTTCTCATGGGGTCGGACACGCAGGGTCAGGGAAAAATCCAATATATATCTGGTGATATCTCGGGTGCTATTACAGATAGCGCAATAAATCACAGGGCATTGTCTGTAGGAGGCCCTGTCGCATGAATCTGTGCAGCCGGATCGACCTCGGACCACCAGGGGCCGAGAAAACTACCGTCTCATGGGGCCGGACACTCAGGGTCAGGGAAAAATCCAATATATATCTGGTGATATCTCGGGTGCTATTAGAGATATCGAAATAAATCAAAGTGCATTGTCTTCAGGAGGCCCTGGTGTATGAATCTGTGCAGCGGGAACGACCTCGGACCACCAGGGGCCGAGAAAACCACCGTCCCATGGGGTCGGACACTCAGGGTCAGGGAAAAATCCAATATTTATCTGGTGATATCTCGGGTGCTATTAGAGATAGCGCAATAAATCAAAGTGCATTGTCTGTAGGAGGCCCTGGCGCATGAATCTGTGCAGCGGGATCGACCTCGGACCACCAGAGGCCGAGAAAATCACCGTCTCATGGGGCCGGACTGTCAGGGTCAGGGAAAAATCCAATATAAATCTGGCGATATCTCGGGTGCTATTGGAGATAGCGCAATAAATCAAAGTGCATTGTCTGTAGGAGGCCCTGGCGCATGAATCTTTGCAGCGGGATCGACCTCGGACCACGAGGGGCCGAGAAAACCATCGACACATGGTGTCGGACACTCAGGGTCAGGGAAGAATCCAATATAAATCTGGTCATATCTCGGGTGCAATTACTGATAGCGCAATAAATCAAAGTGCATTGTCTGCTGGAGGCCCTGGCCCATGAATCTGTGCAGCGGGAACCACCTCGGACCACCAGGGGCCGAGAAAACCACCGTCTCATGGGGTCGGACACTCAGGGTCAGGGAAAAATCCAATATATATCTGGTGATATCTCGGGTGCTATTGGAGATAACGCAATAAACCGAAGTGCATTGTCTGCAGCAGGCCCTGGCGCATGAATCTGTGCAGCGGGAACGACCTCTGTCCGCCAGGGGCCGAGAAAACCACCTTCTCATGGGGCCGGACACTCAGGGTCGGGGAAAAATCCAATATATATCTGGTGATATCTCGGGTGCTATTGGAGATAAAGCAATAAACCAAAGTGCATTGTCTGCAGCAGTCCCTGGCGCATGAATCTGTGCAGCGGGAACGACCTCGGACCACCAGGGGCCGAGAAAACCACCGTGTCATGGGGCCGGACACTCAGGGTCGGGGAAAAATCCAATATATATCTGGTGATATCTCGGGTGCTATTAGAGATAGCGCGATAAATCAAAGTGAATTATCTGCAGGAGGTCCTGGCGCATGCATCTGTGCAGCGGGAACGACCTCGGACCACCAGCTGCCGAGAAAACCACCGTCTCATGGGGCCGGACACTCAGGGTCGTGGAAAAATCCAACATATATCTGGTGATATCTCGGGTGCTATTACAGATAGCGCAATAAACCAAAGTGCATTATCTGTAGGAGGCCCTGGCGCATGCATCTGTGCAGCGGGAACGACCTCTGACCACCAGCGGCCGAGAAAACCACCGTCTCATGGGCCGGACACTCAGGGTCGTGGAAAAATCCAATATATATCTGGTGATATCTCGGGTGCTATTAGAGATAGCGCAATAAACCAAAGTGAATTATCTGCAGGGGGCCCTGGCGCATGAATCTGTGCAGCGGGAACGACCTTGGACCACCAGGGGCCGAGAAAACCACCGTCTCATGGGGCCGGACACTCAGGGTCGGGGAAAAATCCAATATATATCTGGTGATATCTCGGGTGCTATTAGAGATAGCGCAATAAATCAAAGTGCATTGTCTGTAGGAGGCACTGGCGAATGAGTCTGTGCAGCAGGAACGACCTCGGACCACCAGGGGCCGAGAAAATGACAGATATTCTGAATCCGTCACCCAAGGTCATGTAAAAATCCTTTATATATCTGGTGATATCTCGGGTGCTATTACAGATAGGGCAATGAACCAAAGCGCTTTGTCTGCGGGAGGCCCTGGCGCATGAATCTGTGCAGCGGGAACGACCTCGGACCACCAGGGGCCGAGAAAACCACCGTCTCATGGGGTCGGACACGCAGGGTCAGGGAAAAATCCAATATATATCTGGTGATATCTCGGGTGCTATTACAGATAGCGCAATAAATCAAAGTACATTGTCTGTAGGAGGCCCTGTCGCATGAATCTGTGCAGCCGGATCGACCTCGGACCACCAGGGGCCGAGAAAACTACCGTCTCATGGGGCCGGACACTCAGGGTCAGGGAAAAATCCAATATATATCTGGTGATATCTCGGGTGCTATTAGAGATAGCGAAATAAATCAAAGTGCATTGTCTTCAGGAGGCCCTGGTGCATGAATCTGTGCAGCGGGAACGACCTCGGACCACCAGGGGCCGAGAAAACCACCGTCCCATGGGGTCGGACACTCAGGGTCAGGGAAAAATCCAATATTTATCTGGTGATATCTCGGGTGCTATTAGAGATAGCGCAATAAATCAAAGTGCATTGTCTGTAGGAGGCCCTGGCGCATGAATCTGTGCAGCGGGATCGACCTCGGACCACCAGAGGCCGAGAAAATTACCGTCTCATGGGGCCGGACTGTCAGGGTCAGGGAAAAATCCAATATATATCTGGTGATATCTCGGGTGCTATTAGAGCTAGCGCAATAAATCAAATTGCATTGTCTGTAGGAGGCACTGGCGAATGAATCTGTGGAGCAGGAACGACCTCGGACCACCAGGCGCCGAGAAAATTACAGATATTTGGAATCCGTCACCCAAGGTCATGTAAAAATCCAGCATATATCTGGTGATATCTCGGGTGCTATTACAGATAGCGCAATAAATCAAAGTGCATTGTCTGTAGGAGGCACTGGCGAATGAATCTGTGGAGCAGGAATGACCTCGGACCACCAGGCGCCGAGAAAATTACAGATATTTGGAATCCGTCACCCAAGGTCATGTAAAAATCCAGCATATATCTGGTGATATCTCGGGTGCTATTACAGATAGCGCAATAAATCAAAGTGCATTGTCTGTAGGAGGCCCTGGCGCATGAATCTGTGCAGCGGGAACGACCTCGGACCACCAGGGGCCGAGAAAACCACCATCTCATGGGGCCGGACACTCAGGGTCAGGGGAAAATCCAATATATATATGGTGATATCACGGGTGCTATTACAGAAAGCGCAATAAATCAAAGTGCATTGTCTGTAGGAGGCCCTGGCGCATGAATGTGTGCTGCGGGATCGACCTCGGACCACCAGGGGCCGAGGAAACCACCATCTCATGGGGCCGGACACTCAGGGTCAGGGGAAAATCCAATATATATATGGGGATATCACGGGTGCTATTACAGAAAGCGCAATAAATCAAAGTGCATTGACTGTAGGAGGCCCTGGCGCATGAATCTGTGCTGCGGGATCGACCTCGGAACACCAGGGGCCGAAAAAACTACCGTCTCATGGGGCCGGACACTGAGGGTCAGGGCAAAATCCAATATATATCTGGTGATATCTCGAGTTCTATTAGAGATAGCGCAATAAATCAAAGTGCATTGTCTGTAGGAGGCCCTGGGGCATGAATCTGTGCAGCGGGATCGACCTCGGACCACCAGAGGCCGAGAAAATCACCGTCTCATGGGGCCGGACTGTCAGGGTCAGGGAAAAATCCAATATATATCTGGTGATATCTCGGGTCCTATTAGAGATAGCGCAATAAATCAAAGTGAGTTATCTGCAGGGGGCCCTGGCGCATGAATCTGTGCAGCGGGAACGACCTAGGACCACCAGGGGTCGAGAAAATCACCGTCTCATGGGGCCGGACTGTCAGGGTCAGGGAAAAATCCAATATATGTCTGGTGATATCTCGGGTGCTATTAGAGATAGCGAAATAAATCAAAGTGCATTGTCTGCAGGAGGCCCTGGCGCATGAATGTGTGCAGCGGGAACGACCTCGGACTACCAGGGGCCGAGAAAACCACCGTCTCATGGGGTCGGACACTCAGAGACAGGGAAAAATTCCATATAAATCTGGTGATATCTCGGGTGCTATTACAGATAGCACAATAAATCAAAGTGCATTGTCTGCAGGAGGCCCTGGCGCATGAATCTGTGCAGCGGGATCGACCTCGGACCACCAGGGGCCGAGAAAATCACCGTCCCATGGGGCCGGACTGTCAGGGTCAGGGAAAAATCCAGCATATATCTGGTGATATCTCGGGTGCTATTACAGATAGCGCAATAAATCAAACTGCATTGTCTGTAGGAGGCACTGTCGCATGAATCTGTGCAGCGGGAACGACCTCGGACCACCAGGGGCCGAGAAAATCACCGTCTCAGGGGCCGGACTGTCAGGGTCAGGGAAAAATCCAATATATATCTGGTGATATCTCGGGTGCTATTAGAGAAAGCGCAATATGTCAATGTGAATTATCTGCAGGGTGCCCAGGCGCATGAATCTGTGCAGCGGGAACGACCACGGACCACCAGGGGCCGAGAAAACCACCGTCTCATGGGGCCGGACACTCAGGGTCAGGGGAAAATCCAATATATATCTGGTGATATCTCGGGTGCTATTACAGATGGCGCAATAAATCAAAGTGCATTGTCTGTAGGAGGCACTGGCGAATGAATCTGTGGAGCAGGAACGACCTCGGACCACCAGGCGCCGAGAAAATTACAGATATTTGGAATCCGTCACCCAAGGTCATGTAAAAATCCAGCATATATCTGGTGATATCTCGGGTGCTATTACAGATAGCGCAATAAATCAAAGTGCATTGTCTGTAGGAGGCCCTGGCGCATGAATCTGTGCAGCGGGAACGACCTCGGACCACCAGGGGCCGAGAAAACCACCATCTCATGGGGCCGGACACTCAGGGTCAGGGGAAAATCCAATATATATATGGGGATATCACGGGTGCTATTACAGAAAGCGCAATAAATCAAAGTGCATTGCCTGTAGGAGGCCCTGGCGCATGAATCTGTGCTGCGGGATCGACCTCGGACCACCAGGGGCCGAGGAAACCACCATCTCATGGGGCCGGACACTCAGGGTCAGGGGAAAATCCAATATATATATGGGGATATCACGGGTGCTATTACAGAAAGCGCAATAAATCAAAGTGCATTGTCTGTAGGAGGCCCTGGGGCATGAATCTGTGCAGCGGGATCGACCTCGGACCACCAGGGGCCGAAAAAACTACCGTCTCATGGGGCCGGACTGTCAGGGTCAGGGAAAAATCCAATATATATCTGGTGATATCTCGAGTGCTATTAGAGATAGCGCAATATGTCAAAGTGAATTATCTGCAGGGTGCCCTGGCGCATGAATCTGTGCAGCGGGAACGACCACGGACCACCAGGGGCCGAGAAAACCACCGTCTCATGGGGCCGGACACTCAGGGTCAGGGGAAAATCCAATATATATCTGGTGATATCTCGGGTGTTATTAGAGCTAGCGCAATAAATCAAAGTGCATTGTCTGTAGGAGGCACTGGCGAATGAATCTGTGGAGCAGGAACGACCTCGGACCACCAGGCGCCGAGAAAATTACAGATATTTGGAATCCATCACCCAAGGTCATGTAAAAATCCAGCATATATCTGGTGATATCTCGGGTGCTATTACAAATAGCGCAATAAATCAAAGTGCATTGTCTGTAGGAGGCACTGGCGAATGAATCTGTGGAGCGGGAACGACCTCGGACCACCAGGGGCCGAGAAAACCACCATCTCATGGGGCCGGACACTCTGGGTCAGGGGAAAATCCACTATATATATGGTGATATCACGGGTGCTATTACAGAAAGCGCAATAAATCAAAGTGCATTGTCTGTAGGAGGCCCTGGCGCTTGAATCTGTGCTACGGGATCGACCTCGGACCACCAGGGGCCGAGAAAACCACAGTCTCATGGTGCCCGACACTTAGGGTCAGGGGAAAATCCAATATATATCTGGTGATATCTCGGGTGCTATTAGAGCTAGCGCAATAAATCAAAGTGCATTGTCTGTAGGAGGCACTGGCGAAGGAATCTGTGCTGCAGGAACAACCTCGGACCACCAGTGGCCGAGAAAATTACAGATATTCGGAATCCGTCACCCAAGGTCATGTAAAAATCCAGCATATATCTGGTGATATCTCGGGTGCTATTAGAGATAGCGCGATAAATCAAGGGGCATTGTCTTTAGGAAGCCCTGGCGCATGATTCTGTGCAGCGGGAACGACCTCGGACCACAAGGGGCCGAGAAAATCACAGTCTCATTGGGCCGGACACTCAGGGTCAGGGGAAAATTCAATATATATCAGGTGATATCTCGGGTGCTATTAGAGATAGCGCAATAAACCAAAGTGAATTATCTGCAGGAGGCCCTGGCGCATGAATCTGTGCTACGGGATCGACCTCGGACCACCAGGGGCCGAGGAAACCACCATTTCATGGGGCCGGACACTCAGGGTCAGGGGAAAATCCAATATATATCTGGTGATATCTCGGGTGTTATTAGAGCTAGCGCAATAAATCAAAGTGCATTGTCTGTAGGAGGCCCTGGCGCATGAATCTGTGCTGCGGGATCGACCTCGGACCACCAGGGGCCGAGGAAACCACCATCTCATGGGGCCGGACACTCAGGGTCAGGGGAAAATCCAATATATATCTGGTGATATCTCGAGTGCTATTACAGCTAGCGCAATAAATCAAAGTGCATTGTTTGCAGGAGGCCCTGGCGCATGAATCTGTGCAGCGGAATCGACCTCGGACCACGAGGGACCGAGAAAAACATCGACACATGGGGCCGGACTGTCAGGGTCAGGGAAAAATCCAATATATATCTGGTGATATCTCGGGTGCTATTAGAGATAGCGCAATAAATTAAAAAGTGAGTTATCTGCAGGGGGCCCTGGCGCATGAATCTGTGCAGCGGGAACGACCTAGGACCACCAGGGGTCGAGAAAACCACCGTCTCATGGGGCCGGACACTCAGGGTCAGGGGAAAATCCAATATATATCTGGTGATATCTCGGGTACTATTAGAGCTAGCGCAATAAATCAAAGTGCATTGTCTGTAGGAGGCACTGGCGAATGAATCTGTGGAGCAGGAACGACCTCGGACCACCAGGCGCCGAGAAAATTACAGATATTTGGAATCCATCACCCAAGGTCATGTAAAAATCCAGCATATATCTGGTGATATCTCGGGTGCTATTACAAATAGCAAAATAAATGAAAGTGCATTGTCTGTAGGAGGCACTGGCGAATGAATCTGTGGAGCGGGAACGACCTGGGACCACCAGGGGCCGAGAAAACCACCATCTCATGGGGCCGGACACTCTGGGTCAGGGGAAAATCCAATATATATATGGTGATATCACGGGTGCTATTACAGAAAGCGCAATAAATCAAAGTGCATTGTCTGTAGGAGGCCCTGGCGCTTGAATCTGTGCTACGGGATCGACCTCGGACCACCAGGGGCCGAGAAAACCACAGTCTCATGGTGCCCGACACTTAGGGTCAGGGGAAAATCCAATATATATCTGGTGATATCTCGGGTGCTATTAGAGCTAGCGCAATAAATCAAAGTGCATTGTCTGTAGGAGGCACTGGCGAATGAATCTGTGCCGCAGGAACAACCTCGGACCACCAGTGGCCGAGAAAATTACAGATATTCGGAATCCGTCACCCAAGGTCATGTAAAAATCCAGCATATATCTGGTGATATCTCGGGTGCTATTAGAGATAGCGCGATAAATCAAGGGGCATTGTCTTTAGGAAGCCCTGGCGCATGATTCTGTGCAGCGGGAACGACCTCGGACCACAAGGGGCCGAGAAAATCACAGTCTCATTGGGCCGGACACTCAGGGTCAGGGGAAAATTCAATATATATCAGGTGATATCTCGGGTGCTATTAGAGATAGCGCAATAAACCAAAGTGAATTATCTGCAGGAGGCCCTGGCGCATGAATCTGTGCTACGGGATCGACCTCGGACCACCAGGGGCCGAGGAAACCACCGTCTCATGGGGTCGGACACTCAGAGACAGGGAAAAATCCCATATAAATCTGGTGATATCTCGGGTGCTATTACAGATAGCGCAATAAATCAAAGTGCATTGTCTGCAGGAGGCCCTGGCGCATGAATCTGTGCAGCAGGAACGACCTCGGACCACCAGGCGCCGAGAAAATTACAGATATTTGAAATCCGTCACCCAAGGTCATGTAAAAATCCAGCATATATCTGGTGATATCTCGGGTGCTATTACAGATAGCGCAATAAATGAAAGTGCATTGTCTGCAGGAGGCCCTAGCGCATGAATCTGTGCAGCGGGAACGACCTCGGACCACCAGGGGCCGAGAAAATCACCGTCTCAGGGGCCGGACTGTCAGGGTCAGGGAAAAATACAATATATATCTGGTGATATCTCGGGTGCTATTAGAGAAAGCGCAATATGTCAAAGTGAATTATCTGCAGGGTGCCCTGGCGCATGAATCTTTGCAGCGGGAACGACCACGGACCACCCGGAGCCGAGAAAACCACCGTCTCATGGGGCCGGACACTCAGGGTCGGGGGAAAATCCAATATATATCTGGTGATATCTCGGGTGCTATTAGAGCTAGCGCAATAAATCAAAGTGCATTGTCTGTAGGAGGCACTGGCGAATGAATCTGTGGAGCAGGAACGACCTCGGACCGCCAGGCGCCGAGAAAATTACAGATATTTGGAATCCGTCACCCAAGGTCATGTAAAAATCCAGCATATATCTGGTGATATCTCGGGTGCTATTACAGATAGCGCAATAAATCAAAGTGCATTGTCTGTAGGAGGCCCTGGCGCATGAATCTGTGCTACGGGATCGACCTCGGACCACCAGGGGCCGAGGAAACCACCATCTCATGGGGCCGGACTGTCAGGGTCAGGGAAAAATCCAATATATATCTGGTGATATCTCGAGTGCTATTACAGATAGCGCAATAAATCAAAGTGCATTGTCTGTAGGAGGCACTGTCGCATGAATCTGTGCAGCGGGAACGACCTCGGACCACCAGGGGCCGAGAAAACTACCGTCTCATAGCGCCAGACACTCAGGGTCAGAGGAAAATCCAATATATATCCGGTGATATCTCGGGTGCTATTAGAGATAGCGCAATAAACCAAAGTGCGTTGTCTGCAGGAGGCCCTGGGGCATGAACCTGTGCAGCGGGATCGACCCCGGACCACCAGGGGCCGAGAAAATCACCGTCTCATGGGGCCGGACTGTCAGGGTCAAGGAAAAATCCAATATATATCTGGTGATATCTCGGGTGCTATTAGATATAGCGCAATAAACCAAAGTGCATTGTCTGCAGGAGGCCCTGGCGCATGAATCTGTGCAGCGGGATCGACCTCGGACCACCGGGGGCCGAGAAAATCACCGTCTCATGGGGACGGACTGTCAGGGTCAGGGAAAAATCCAACATATATCTGGTGATATCTCGGGTGCTATTAGAGATAGCTCAATAAATCAAAGTGAATTATCTGCAGGGGACCCTGGCGAATGAATCTGTGCAGCGGGAACGACCTCGGACCATCAGGGGCCGAGAAAACCACCATCACATGGGGCCGGACACTCAGGGTCAGGGGAAAATCCAATATATATATATATGGTGATATCACGGGTGCTATTACAGAAAGCGCATAAATCCAATTGCATTGTCTGTAGGAGGCCCTGGCGCATGAATCTGTGCTGCGGGATCGACCTCGGACCACCAGGGGCCGAGAAAACCACCATCTCATGGGGCCGGACACTCAGAGACAGGTAAAAATCCCATATAAATCTGGTGATATCTCGGGTGCTATTACAGATAGCGCAATAAATCAAAGTGCATTGTCTGCAGGAGGCCCTGGCGCATGAATCTGTGCAGCGGGATCGACCTCGGACCACCAGGGGCCGAGAAAATCACCGTCTCATGGGGCCGGACTGTCAGGGTCAGGGAAAAATCGAATATATATCTGGTGATATCTCGGGTGCTATTAGAGCTAGCGCAATAAATCAAAGTGCATTGTCTGTAGGAGGCACTGGCGAATGAATCTGTGGAGCAGGAACGACCTCGGACCACCAGGCGCCGAGAAAATTACAGATATTTGGAATCCGTCACCCAACGTCATGTAAAAATCCAGCATATATCTGGTGATATCTCGGGTGCTATTACAGATAGCGCACTAAATCAAAGTGCATTGTCTGTAGGAGGCACTGGCGAATGAATCTGTGGAGCAGGAACGACCTCGGACCTCCAGGCGCCGAGAAAATTACAGATATTTGGAATCCGTCACCCAAGGTCATGTAAAAATCCAGCATATATCTGGTGATATCTCGGGTGCTATTACAGATAGCGCAATAAATCAAAGTGCGTTGTCTGCAGGAGGCCCTGGAGCATGAACCTGTGCCGCGGGAACGACCTCGGCCCACCAGGGGCCGAGAAAATCACCGTCTCATGGCGCCGGACTGTCTGGGTCAGGGAAAAATCCAATATATATCTGGTGATATCTCGGGTGCTATTAGAGATAGCGCAATAAACCAAAGTGCGTTGTCTGCAGGAGGACCTAGCGCATGAATCTGTGCAGCGGGAACGCCCTCGGACCACCAGGGGCCGAGAAAATCACCGTCTCAGGGGCCGGACTGGCAGGGTCAGGGAAAAATCCAATATATATCTGGTGATATCTCGGGTGCTATTAGAGATAGCGCAATAAATCAAAGTGCACTGTCTGCAGGAGGCCCTAGCGCATGAATCTGTGCCGCGGGAACGACCTCGGCCCACCAGGGGCCGAGAAAATCACCGTCTCATGGCGCCGGACTGTCAGGGTCAGGGAAAAATCCAATATATATCTGGTGATATCTCGGGTGCTATTAGAGATAGCGCAATAAATCAAAGTGAGTTATCTGCAGGGGGCCCTCGCGCATGAATCTGTGCAGCGGGAACGACCTAGGACCACCAGGGGTCGAGAAAATCACCGTCTCATGGGGCCGGACTGTCAGGGTCAGGGAAAAATCCAATATATGTCTGGTGATATCTCGGGTGCTATTAGAGATAGCGCAATAAATCAAAGTGCATTGTCAGCAGGAGGCCCTGGCGCATGAATCTGTGCAGCAGGAACGACCTCGGACCACCAGGCGCCGAGAAAATTACAGATATTTGAAATCCGTCACCCAAGGTCATGTAAAAATCCAGCATATATCTGGTGATATCTCGGGTGCTATTACAGATAGCGCAATAAATCAAAGTGCATTGTCTGTAGGAGGCACTGTCGCATGAATCTGTGCAGCGGGAACGACCTCGGACCACCAGGGGCCGAGAAAACTACCGTCTCATGGCGCCAGACACTCAGGGTCAGGGGAAAATCCAATATATATATGGTGATATCTCGGGTGCTATTACAGATAGCGCAATAAATGAAAGTGCATTGTCTGCAGGAGGCCCTAGCGCATGAATCTGTGCAGCGGGAACGACCTCGGACCACCAGGGGCAGAGAAAATCACGGTCTCAGGGGCCGGATTGTCAGGGTCAGGGAAAAATCCAATATATATCTGGTGATATCTCGGGTGCTATTAGAGATAGCGCAATAAATCAAATTGCACTGTCTGCAGGAGGCCCTAGCGCATGAGTCTGTGCCGCGGGAACGACCTCGGCCCACCAGGGGCCGAGAAAACTACCGTCACATGGGGTCGGACACTCAGGGTCAGGGAAAAATCCAATATATATCTGGTGATATCTCGGGTGCTATTATAGAAAGCGCAATATGTCAAAGTGCATTGTCTGTAGGAGGCACTGGCGAATGAATCTGTGGAGCAGGAACGACCTCGGACCACCAGGCGCCGAGAAAATTACAGATATTTGGAATCCGTCACCCAAGGTCATGTAAAAAACCAGCATATATCTGGTGATATCTCGGGTGCTATTACAGATAGCGCACTAAATCAAAGTGCATTGTCTGTAGGAGGCACTGGCGAATGAATCTGTAGAGCAGGAACGACCTCGGACCTCCAGGCGCCGAGAAAATTACAGATATTTGGAATCCGTCACCCAAGGTCATGTAAAAATCCAGCATATATCTGGTGATATCTCGGGTGCTATTACAGATAGCGCAATAAATCAAAGTGCATTGTCTGTAGGAGGCCCTGGCGCATGAATCTGTGCAGCGGGAACGACCTCGGACCACCAGGGGCCGAGAAAACCACCATCTCATGGGGCCGGACACTCAGGGTCAGGGGAAAATCCAATATATATATGGTGGTATCTCGGGTGCTATTACAGATAGCGCAATAAATGAAAGTGCATTGTCTGCAGGAGGCCCTAGCGCATGAATCTGTGCAGCGGGAACGACCTCGGACCACCAGGGGCCGAGAAAATCACCGTCTCAGGGGCCGGACTGTCAGGGTCAGGGAAAAATCCAATATATATCTGGTGATATCTCGGGTGCTATTAGAGATAGCGCAATAAATCAAAGTGCACTGTCTGCAGGAGGCCCTAGCGCATGAATCTGTGCCGCGGGAACGACCTCGGCCCACCAGGGGCCGAGAAAACTACCGTCTCATGGGGTCGGACACTCAGGGTCAGGGAAAAATCCAATATATATCTGGTGATATCTCGGGTGCTATTATAGAAAGCGCAATATGTCAAAGTGAATTATCTGCAGGGTGCCCTGGCGCATGAATCTGTGCAGCGGGAACGACCACGGACCTCCAGGGGCCGAGAAAACCACCGTCTCATGGGGCCGGACACTCAGGGTCAGGGGAAAATCCAATATATATCTGGTGATATCTCGGGTGCTATTAGAGCTAGCGCAATAAATCAAAGTGCATTGTCTGTAGGAGGCACTGGCGAATGAATCTGTGGAGCAGGAACGACCTCGGACCACCAGGCGCCGAGAAAATTACAGATATTTGGAATCTGTCACCCAAGGTCGTGTAAAAATCCAGCATATATCTGGTGATATCTCGGGTGCTATTACAGATAGCGCAATAAATCAAAGTGCAATGTCTGTAGGAGGCCCTGGCGCATGAATCTGTGCAGCGGGAACGACCTCGGACCAACAGGGGCCGAGAAAATCACCGTCTCAGGGGCCGGACTGTCAGGGTCAGGGAAAAATCCAATATATATCTGGTGATATCTCGGGTGCTATTAGAGCTAGCGCAATAAATCAAAGTGCATTGTCTGTAGGAGGCACTGGCGAATGAATCTGTGGAGCAGGAACGACCTCGGACCACCAGGCGCCGAGAAAATTACAGATATTTGAAATCCGTCACCCAAGGTCATGTAAAAATCCAGCATATATCTGGTGATATCTCGGGTGCTATTACAGATAGCGCACTAAATCAAAGTGCATTGTCTGTAGGAGGCACTGGCGAATGAATCTGTGGAGCAGGAACGACCTCGGACCTCCAGGCGCCGAGAAAATGACAGATATTTGGAATCCGTCACCCAAGGTCGTGTAAAAATCCAGCATATATCTGGTGATATCTCGGGTGCTATTACAGATAGCGCAATAAATCAAAGTGCATTGTCTGTAGGAGGCCCTGGCGCATGAATCTGTGCAGCGGGAACGACCTCGGACCACCAGGGGCCGAGAAAACCACCATCTCATGGGGCCGGACACTCAGGGTCAGGGGAAAATCCAATATATATATGGTGATATCTCGGGTGCTATTACAGATAGCGCAATAAATGAAAGTGCATTGTCTGCAGGAGACCCTAGCGCATGAATCTGTGCAGCGGGAACGACCTCGGACCACCAGGGGCCGAGAAAATCACCGTCTCAGGGGCCGGACTGTCAGGGTCAGGGAAAAATCCAATATATATCTGGTGATATCTCGGGTGCTATTAGAGATAGCGAAATAAATCAAAGTGCATTGTCTGCAGGAGGCCCTGGCGCATGAATCCGTGGAGCGGGAACGACCTCGGACTACCAGGGGCCGAGAAAACCACCGTCTCATGGGGTCGGACACTCAGAGACAGGGAAAAATCCCATATAAATCTGGTGATATCTCGGGTGCTATTACAGATACCGCAATAAATCAAAGTGCATTGTCTGCAGGAGGCCCTGGCGCATGAATCTGTGCAGCGGGATCGACCTCGGACCACCAGGGGCCGAGAAAATCACCGTCTCATGGGGCCGGACTGTCAGGGTCAGGGAAAAATCCAATATATATCTGGTGATATCTCGGGTGCTATTAGAGATAGCGCAATAAATCAAAGTGAGTTATCTGCAGGGGGCCCTGGCGCATGAATCTGTGCAGCGGGAACGACCTCGGAGCATCAGGGGTCGAGAAAATCACAGTCTCATGGTGCCGGACTGTCAGGGTCAGTGAAAAATCCAATATATATCTGGTGATATCACGAGTGCTATTAGTGATAGCGCAATAAATCAAAGTGCATTGTCTGTAGGAGGCCCTGGGGCATGAATCTGTGCAGCGGGATCGACCTCGGACCACCAGGGGCCGAGAAAATCACCGTCTCATGGTGCCGGATTGTCAGGGTCAGGGAAAAATCCAATATATATCTGGTGATATCTCGGGTGCTATTAGAGAAAGCGCAATATGTCAAAGTGAATTATCTGCAGGGTGCCCTGGCGCATGAATCTGTGCAGCGGGAACGACCACGGACCACCAGGGGCCCAGAAAACCACCGTCTCATGGGGCCGGACACTCAGGGTCAGGGGAAAATCCAATATATATCTGGTGATATCTCGGGTGGTATTAGAGCTAGCGCAATAAATCAAAGTGCATTGTCTGTAGGAGGCACTGGCGAATGAATCTGTGGAGCAGGAACGACCTCGGACCACCAGGCGCCGAGAAAATTACAGATATTTGGAATCCGTCAACCAAGGTCATGTAAAAATCCAGCATATATCTGCTGATATCTCGGGTGCTATTACAGATAGCGCACTAAATCAAAGTGCATTGTCTGTAGGAGGCACTGGCGAATGAATCTGTGGAGCAGGAACGACCTCGGACCTCCAGGCGCCGAGAAAATTACAGATATTTGGAATCCGTCACCCAAGGTCATGTAAAAATCCAGCATATATCTGGTGATATCTCGGGTGCTATTACAGTTAGCGCAATAAATCAAAGTGCATTGTCTGTAGGAGGCCCTGGCGCATGAATCTGTGCAGCGGGAACGACCTCGGACCACCAGGGGCCGAGAAAACCACCATCTCATGGGGCCGGACACTCAGGGTCAGGGGAAAATCCAATATATATATGGTGATATCTCGGGTGCTATTACAGATAGCGCAATAAATGAAAGTGCAATGTCTGCAGGAGGCCCTGGCGCATGAATCTGTGCAGCGGGAACGACCTCGGACCACCAGGGGCCGAGAAAATCACCGTCTCAGGGGCCGGACTGTCAGGGTCAGGGAAAAATCCAATATATATCTGGTGATATCTCGGGTGCTATTAGAGATAGCGCAATAAATCAAAGTGCACTGTCTGCAGGAGGCCCTAGCGCATGAATCTGTGCCGCGGGAACGACCTCGGCCCACCGGGGGCCGAGAAAACTACCGTCCCATGGGGTCGGACACTCAGGGTCAGGGAAAAATCCAATATATATCTGGTGATATCTCGGGTGCTATTAGAGAAAGCGCAATATGTCAAAGTGAATTATCTGCAGGGTGCCCTGGCGCATGAATCTGTGCATCGGGAACGACCACGGACCACCAGGGGCCGAGAAAACCACCGTCACATGGGGCCGAACACTCAGGGTCAGGGGAAAATCCAATATATATCTGGTGATATCTCGGGTGCTATTAGAGCTAGCGCAATAAATCAAAGTGCATTGTCTGTAGGAGGCACTGGCGAATGAATCTGTGGAGCAGGAACGACCTCGGACCGCCAGGCGCCGAGAAAATTACAGATATTTGGAATCCGTCACCCAAGGTCATGTAAAAATCCAGCATATATCTGGTGATATCTCGGGTGCTATTACAGATAGCGCAATAAATCAAAGTGCATTGTCTGTAGGAGGCACTGGCGAATGAATCTGTGGAGAAGGAACGACCTCGGACCACCAGGCGCCGAGAAAATTACAGATATTTGGAATCCGTCACCCAAGGTCATGTAAAAATCCAGCATATATCTGGTGATATCTCGGGTGCTATTACAGATAGCGCAATAAATCAAAGTGCATTGTCTGTAGGAGGCCCTGGCGCATGAATCTGTGCAGCGGGAACGACCTCGGACCACCAGGGGCCGAGAAAACCACCATCTCATGGGGCCGGACACTCAGGGTCAGGGGAAAATCCAATATATATATGGTGATATCACGGGTGCTATTACAGAAAGCGCAATTAATCAAAGTGCATTGTCTGTAGGAGGCCCTGGCGCATGAATCTGTGCTACGGGATCGACCTCGGACCACCAGGGGCCGAGGAAACCACCATCTCATGGGGCCGGACACTCAGGGTCAGGGGAAAATCCAATATATATATGGTGATATCTCGAGTGCTATTACAGATAGCGCAATAAATGAAAGTGCATTGTCTGCAGGAGGCCCAGCGCATGAATCTGTGCAGCGGGAACGACCTCGGACCACCAGGGGCCGAGAAAATCACCGTCTCAGGGGCCGGACTGTCAGGGTCAGGGAAAAATCCAATATATATCTGGTGATATCTCGGGTGCTATTAGAGAAAGCGCAATATGTCAAAGAGAATTATCTGCAGGGTGCCCTGGCGCATGAATCTGTGCAGCGGGAACGACCACGGACCACCAGGGGCCGAGAAAACCACCGTCTCATGGGGCCGGACACTCAGGGTCAGGGGAAAATCCAATATATATCTGGTGATATCACGAGTGCTATTAGAGATAGCGCAATAAATCAAAGTGCATTGTCTGTAGGAGGCCCTGGGGCATGAATCTGTGCAGCGGGATCGACCTCGGACCACCAGGGGCCGAGAAAATCACCGTCACATGGTGCCGGACTGTCAGGGTCAGGGAAAAATCCAATATATATCTGGTGATATCTCGGGTGCTATTCGAGATAGCGCAATAAATCAAAGTGCACTGTCTGCAGGAGGCCCTAGCGCATGAACCTGTGCCGCGGGAACGACCTCGGCCCACCAGGGGCCGAGAAAACTACCGTCTCATGGGGTCGGACACTCAGGGTCAGGGAAAAATCCAATATATATCTGGTGATATCTCGGGTGCTATTAGAGAAAGCGCAATATGTCAAAGAGAATTATCTGCAGGGTGCCCTGGCGCATGAATCTGTGCAGCGGGAACGACCACGGACCACCAGGGGCCGAGAAAACCACCGTCTCATGGGGCCGGACACTCAGGGTCAGGGAAAAATCCAATATATATCTGGTGATATCTCGGGTGCTATTAGAGATAGCGCAATAAATCTAAGTGCATTGTCTGTAGGAGGCACTGGCGAATGAAACTGTGCAGCAGGAACGACGTCGGACCGCCAGGGGCCGAGAAAATGACAGATATTCGGAATCCGTCACCCAAGGTCATGTAAAAATCCAACATATATACGGTGCTTTCTCGGGTGCTATTACAGATTGCGCGATAAAGCAAAGTGAATTATCTGCAGAAGGCCCTGGCGCATGAATCTGTGCAGCGGGAACGACCTCGGACCACCAGGGGCCGAGAAAACCACCATCTCATGGGGCCGGACACTCAGGGTCAGGGGAAAATCCAATATATATATGGTGATATCTCGGGTGCTATTACAGATAGCGCAATAAATGAAAGTGCATTGTCTGCAGGAGACCCTAGCGCATGAATCTGTGCAGCGGGAACGACCAGGGACCACCAGGGGCCGAGAAAACCACCGTCTCATGGGGCCGGACACTCAGGGTCAGGGGAAAATCCAATATATATCTGGTGATATCACGAGTGCTATTAGAGATAGCGCAATAAATCAAAGTGCATTGTCTGTAGGAGGCCCTGGGGCATGAATCTGTGCAGCGGGATCGACCTCGGACCACCAGGGGCCGAGAAAATCACCGTCTCATGGTGCCGGACTGTCAGGGTCAGGGAAAAATCCAATATATATCTGGTGATATCTCGGGTGCTATTAGAGATAGCGCAATAAACCAAAGTGAGTTATCTGCAGGGGCCCTGGCGCATGAATCTGTGCAGCGGGAACGACGTAGGACCACCAGGCGCCGAGAAAATTACAGATATTTGGAATCCGTCACCCAAGGTCATCTAAAAATCCAGCGTATATCTGGTGATATCTCGGGTGCTATTACAGATAGCGCAATAAATCAAAGTGCATTGTCTGTCGGAGGCACTGTCGAATGAATCTGTGCAGCGGGAACGACCTCGGACCACCAGGGGCCGAGAAAACTACCCTCTCATGGCGCCAGACACTCAGGGTCAGGGGAAAATCCAATATATATCCGGTGATATCTCGGGTGCTATTAGAGATAGCGCAATAAACCAAAGTGCGTTGTCTGCAGGAGGCCCTGGGGCATGAACCTGTGCAGCGCGATCGACCCCGGACCACCAGGGGCCGAGAAAATCACCGTCTCATGGGGCCGGACTGTCAGGGTCAAGTAAAAATCCAATATATATCTGGTGATATCTCGGGTGCTATTAGATATAGCGCAATAAACCAAAGTGCATTGTCTGCAGGAGGCACTGGCGAATGAATCTGTGGAGAAGGAACGACCTCGGACCACCAGGCGCCGAGAAAATTACAGATATTTGGAATCCGTCACCCAAGGTCATGTAAAAATCCAGCATATATCTGGTGATATCTCGGGTGCTATTACAGATAGCGCAATAAATCAAAGTGCATTGACTGTAGGAGGCCCTGGCGCATGAATCTGTGCAGCGGGAACGACGTCGGACCACCAGGGGCCGAGAAAACCACCATCTCATGGGGCCGGACACTCAGGGTCAGGGGAAAATCCAATATATATATGGTGATATCACGGGTGCTATTACAGAAAGCGCAATTAATCAAAGTGCATTGTCTGCAGGAGGCCCCAGCGCATGAATCTGTGCAGCGGGGACGACCTCGGACCACCAGGGGCCGAGAAAATCACCGTCTCAGGGGCCGGACTGTCAGGGTCAGGGAAAAATCCAATATATATCTGGTGATATCTCGGGTGCTATTAGAGATAGCGCAATAAATCAAAGTGCAGTGTCTGCAGGAGGCCCTAGCGCATGAATCTGTGCCGCGGGAACGACCTCGGCCCACCAGGGGCCGAGAAAACTACCGTCTCATGGGGTCGGACACTCAGGGTCAGGGAAAAATCCAATATATATCTGGTGATATCTCGGGTGCTATTAGAGAAAGCGCAATATGTCAAAGTGAATTATCTGCAGGGTGCCCTGGCGCATGAATCTGTGCAGCGGGATCGACCTCGGACCACCGGGGGCCGAGAAAATCACCGTCTCATGGGGACGGACTGTCAGGGTCAGGGAAAAATCCAATATATATCTGGTGATATCTCGGGTGCTATTAGAGATAGCTCAATAAATCAAAGTGAATTATCTGCAGGGGACCCTGGCGAATGAATCTGTGCAGCGGGAACGACCTCGGACCATCAGGGGCCGAGAAAACCACCATCTCATGGGGCCGGACACTCAGGGTCAGGGAAAAATCCAATATATATATATGGTGATATCACGGGTGCTATTACAGAAAGCGCATAAATCAAAGTGCATTGTCTGGAGGAGGCCCTGGCGCATGAATCTGTGCTGCGGGATCGACCTCGGACCACCAGGGGCCGAGAAAACCACCGTCTCATGGGGTCGGACACTCAGAGACAGGGAAAAATCCCATATAAATCTGGTGATATCTCGGGTGCTATTACAGATAGCGCAATAAATCAAAGTGCATTGTCTGCAGGAGGCCCTGGCGCATGAATCTGTGCAGCGGGATCGACCTCGGACCACCAGGGGCCGAGAAAATCACCGTCTCATGGGGCCGGACTGTCAGGGTCAGGGAAAAATCCAATATATATCTGGTGATATCTCGGGTGCTATTATAGAAAGCGCAATATGTCAAAGTGAATTATCTGCAGGGTGCCCTGGCTCATGAATCTGTGCAGCGGGAACGACCACGGACCACCAGGGGCCGAGAAAACCACCGTCTCATGGGGCCGGACACTCAGGGTCAGGGGAAAATCCAATATATATCTGGTGATATCTCGGGTGCTATTAGAGATAGCGCAATAAATCAAAGTGAGTTATCTACAGGGGCCCTGGCGCATGAATCTGTGCAGCGGGAACGACCTCGGCCCACCAGGGGCCGAGAAAACTACCGTCTCATGGGGTCGGACACTCAGGGTCAGGGAAAAATCCAATATATATCTGGTGATATCTCGGGTGCTATTAGAGAAAGCGCAATATGTCAAAGTGAATTATCTGCAGGGTGCCCTGGCGCATGAATCTGTGCAGCGGGAACGACCACGGACCACCAGGGGCCCAGAAAACCACCGTCTCATGGGGCCGGACACTCAGGGTCAGGGGAAAATCCAATATATATCTGGTGATATCTCGGGTGCTATTAGAGCTAGCGCAATAAATCAAAGTGCATTGTCTGTAGGAGGCACTGGCGAATGAATCTGTGGAGCAGGAACGACCTCGGACCACCAGGCGCCGAGAAAATTACAGATATTTGGAATCCGTCACCCAAGGTCATGTAAAAATCCAGCATATATCTGGTGATATCTCGGGTGCTATTACAGATAGCGCACTAAATCAAAGTGCATTGTCTGTAGGAGGCACTGGCGAATGAATCTGTGGAGCAGGAACGACCTCGGACCTCCAGGCGCCGAGAAAATTACAGATATTTGGAATCCGTCACCCAAGGTCATGTAAAAATCCAGCATATATCTGGTGATATCTCGGGTGCTATTACAGATAGCGCAATAAATCAAAGTGCATTGTCTGTAGGAGGCCCTGGCGCATGAATCTGTGCAGCGGGAACGACCTCGGACCACCAGGGGCCGAGAAAACCACCATCTCATGGGGCCGGACACTCAGGGTCAGGGGAAAATCCAATATATATATGGTGATATCTCGGGTGCTATTACAGATAGCGCAATAAATGAAAGTGCATTGTCTGCAGGAGGCCCTAGCGCATGAATCTGTGCAGCGGGAACGACCTCGGACCACCAGGGGCCGAGAAAATCACCGTCTCAGTGCCGGACTGTCAGGGTCAGGGAAAAATCCAATATATATCTGGTGATATCTCGGGTGCTATTAGAGAAAGCGCAATATGTCAAAGTGAATTATCTGCAGGGTGCCCTGGTGGATGAATCTGTGCAGCGGGAACGACCACGGACCACCAGGGGCCGAGAAAACCACCGTCTCATGGGGCCGGACACTCAGGGTCAGGGGAAAATCCAATATATATCTGGTGATATCACGAGTGCTATTAGAGATAGCGCAATAAATCAAAGTGCATTGTCTGTAGGAGGCCCTGGGGCATGAATCTGTGCAGCGGGATCGACCTCGGACCACCAGGGGCCGAGAAAAACACCGTCTCATGGTGCCGGACTGTCAGGGTCAGGGAAAAATCCAATATATATCTGGTGATATCTCGGGTGCTATTAGAGATAGCGCAATAAATCAAAGTGAGTTATCTACAGGGGCACTGGCGCATGAATCTGTGCAGCGGGAACGACCTAGGACCACCAGGCGCCGAGAAAATTACAGATATTTGGAATCCGTCACCCAAGGTCATGTAAAAATCCAGCGTATATCTGGTGATATCTCGGGTGCTATTACAGATAGCGCAATAAATCAAAGTGGATTGTCTGTAGGAGGCACTGTCGCATGAATCTGTGCAGCGGGAACGACCTCGGACCACCAGGGGCCGAGAAAACTACCGTCTCATGGCGCCAGACACTCAGGGTCAGGGGAAAATCCAATATATATCCGGTGATATCTCGGGTGCTATTAGAGATACCGCAATAAACCAAAGTGCGTTGTCTGCAGGAGGCCCTGGGGCATGAACCTGTGCAGCGGGATCGACCCCGGACCACCAGGGGCCGAGAAAATCACCGTCTCATGGGGCCGGACTGTCAGGGTCAAGGAAAAATCCAATATATATCTGGTGATATCTCGGGTGCTATTAGATATAGCGCAATAAACCAAAGTGCATTGTCTGCAGGAGGCCCTGGGGCATGAATCTGGGCAGCGGGATCGACCCCGGACCACCAGGGGCCGAGAAAATCACCGTCTCATGGGGCCGGACTGTCAGGGTCAAGGAAAAATCCAATATATATCTGGTGATATCTCGGGTGCTATTAGAGATAGCGCAATAAATCAAAGTTAATTATCTGCAGGGGGCCCTGGCGCATGAATCTGTGCAGCGGGAACGACCTAGGACCACCAGGGGTCGAGAAAATCACCGTCTCATGGGGCCGGACTGTCAGGGTCAGGGAAAAATCCAATATATGTCTGGTGATATCTCGGGTGCTATTAGAGATAGCGAAATAAATCAAAGTGCATTGTCTGCAGGAGGCCCTGGCGCATGAATCTGTGCAGAGGGAACGACCTCGGACTACCAGGGGCCGAGAAAACCACCGTCTCATGGGGTCGGACACTCAGGGTCAGGGGAAAATACAATATATGTCTGGGGATATCTCGGATGCTATTAGAGATAGCGAAATAAATCAAAGTGCATTGTCTGCAGGAGGCCCTGGCGCATGAATCTGTGCAGCGGGAACGACCTCGGACTACCAGGGGCCGAGAAAACCACCGTCTCATGGGGTCGGACACTCAGGGTCAGGGGAAAATCCAATATATATATGGTGATATCTCGGGTGCTATTAGAGATAGCTCAATAAATCAAAGTGCATTGTCTGCAGGCGGCCCTGGCGACTGAATCTGTGCAGCGGGAACGCTCTCGGACCACTAGGGGCCGAGAAAACCACCGTCTCATGGGGTCGGACACTCAGAGTCAGGGAAAAATCCCATATAAATCTGGTGATATCTCGGGTGCTATTACAGATAGCCCAATAAATCAAAGTGCATTGTCTGCAGGAGGCCCTGGCGCATGAATCTGTGCAGCGGGATCGACCCCGGACCACCAGGGGCCGAGAAAATCACCGTCTCATGGGGCCGGACTGTCAGGGTCAAGGAAAAATCCAATATATATCTGGTGATATCTCGGGTGCTATTAGAGATAGCGCAATAAACCAAAGTGCATTGTCTGCAGGAGGCCCTGGCGCATGAATCTGTGCAGCGGGATCGACCTCGGACCACAGGGGGCCGAGAAAATCACCGTCTCATGGGGTCGGACTGTCAGGGTCAGGGAAAAATCCAATATATATCTGGTGATATCTCGGGTGCTATTAGAGATAGCGCAATAAATCAAAGTTAATTATCTGCAAGGGGCCCTGGGGCATGAATCTGTGCAGCGGGAACGACCTCGGACCACCAGGGCCCGAGAAAACCACCATCTCTTGGGGCCGGACACTCCGGGTCAGGGGAAAATCCAATATATATATGGGGATATCACGGGTGCTATTACAGAAAGCGCAATAAATCAAAGTGCATTGCCCGTAGGAGGCCCTGGCGCATGAATCTGTGCTGCGGGATCGACCTCGGACCACCAGGCGCCGAGAAAATTACAGATATTTGGAATTCGTCACCCAAGGTCATGTAAAAATCCAGCATATATCGGGTGATATCTCGGGTGCTATTACAGAAGCGCAATAAATCAAAGTTAATTATTTGCAGGGGGCCCTGGCGCATGAATCTGTGCAGCGGGAACGACCTCGGACCACCAGGGGCCGAGAAAACCACCTTCTCATGGGGCCGGGCGCACAGGGTCAGGGGAAAATCCAATATATATCTGGTGATATCTCGGGTGCTATTAGAGATAGCGCAATAAATCAAAGTGCATTGTCTGTAGGAGGCACTGGCGAATGAATCTGTGCAGCGGAATCGACCTCGGACCACCAGGGGCCGAGAAAATCACCGTCTCATGGGGCCGGACTGTCAGGGTCAGGGAAAAATCCAATATATATCTGGTGATATCTCGGGTGCTATTAGAGATAGCTCAATAAATCAAAGTGAATTATCTGCAGGGGACCCTGGCGCATGAATCTGTGCAGCGGGAACGACCTCGGACCACCAGGGGCCGAGAAAACCACCATCTCATGGGGCCGGACACTCAGGGTCGGGGAAAAATTCAATATATATCTGGTGATATCTCGGGTGCTCTTACAGACAGCGCAATAAATCAAAGTGCATTGTCTGTAGGAGGCCCTGGCGCATGAATCTGTGCAGCGGGATCGACCTCGGACCACCAAGGGCCGAGAAAATCACCGTTTCATGGGCCGGACTGTCAGGGTCTGGGAAAAATCCGATATATATCTGGTGATATCTCGGGTGCTATTAGAGACAGCGCAATAAATCAAAGTGCATTTTCTGTAGGAGGCCCTGGCGCATGAATCTGTGCAGCGGGAACGACCTCGGACCTCGAGGGACCGAGAAAACCATCGACACATGGGGCCGGACTGTCAGGGTCAGGGAAAAATCCAATATATATCTGGTGATATCTCGGGTGCTATTAAAGATAGCGCAATAAATCAAAGTGCATTGTCTGTAGGAGGCACTGGCGAATGAATCTGTGCAGCAGGAACGACCTCGGACCACCAGGCGCCGAGAAAATTACAGATATTTGGAATCCGTCACCCAAGGTCATGTAAAAATCCAGCATATATCTGGTGATATCTCGGGTGCTATTACAGATAGCGCAATAAATCAAAGTACATTGACTGTAGGAGGCCCTGGCGCATGAATCTTTGCAGCGGGAACGACCTCGGACAACCAGGGGCCCAGATAACCACCGTTTCATGGGACCGGACCCTCAGGGTCAGGGGAAAATCCAATATATATCTGGTGAAATGTCGGGTGCTATTAGAGATAGCGAGATAAATCAAAGTGCATTCTCTGTAGGGGGCCCTGGCGCATGAATCTCTGCAGCGGGATCGACCTCGGACCACCAGAGGCCGAGAAAACCACCGACACATGGGGCCGGACACTCAGTGTCGGGGAAAAATTCAATATATATCTGGTGATATCTCGGGTGCTCTTACAGACAGCGCAATAAATCAAAGTGCATTTTCTGTAGGAGGCCCTGGCGCATGAATCTGTCCAGCGGGATCGACCTCGGACCACCAAGGGCCGAGAAAATCACCGTCTCATGGGCCGGACTGTTAGGGTCTGGGAAAAATCCAATATATATCTGGTGATATCTCGGGTGCTATTAGAGATAGCGCAATAAATCAAAGTGCATTGTCTGTAGGAGGCACTGGCGAATGAATCTGTGCAGCGGGATCGACACCGGACCACCAGGGGCCGAGAAAATCACCGTCTCATGGGGCCGGACTGTCAGGGTCAGGGAAAAATCCAATATATATCTGGTGATATCTCGGGTGCTATTAGAGATAGCTCAATAAATCAGAGTGAATTATCTGCACGGGACCCTGGCGCATGAATCTGTGCAGCGGGAACGACCTCGGACCACCAGGGGCCGAGAAAACCACCATCTCATGGGGCCGGACACTCAGGGTCAGGGGAAAATCCAATATATATATGGTGTTATCACGGGTGCTATTACAGAAAGCACAATAAATCAAAGTGCATTGTCTGTAGGAGGCCCTGGCGCATGAATCTGTGCAGCGGGAACGACCTCGGACCACCAGGGGGCGAGAAAACAACCGTTTCATGGGACCGGAAACTCAGGGTCAGTGGAAAATCCAATATATATATGGTGATATCTCCGGTGATATTACAGATAGCGCAATAAATCAAAGTGCATTATCTGCAAGAGGCCCTAGCGCATGAATCTGTGCAGCGGGAACGACCTCGGACCACCAGGGGCCGTGAAATCCACCGTCTCATGGGGCCGGACGTTCAGGGTCAGGGGAAAATCCAATATATATATGGTGATATCACGGGTGCTATTACAGATAGCGCAACAAATCAATGTGCATTGTCTGTAGGAGGCCCTGGCGCTTAAATCTGTGCAGAGGGATCGACCTCGGACCACCAGGGGCCGAGAAAATCACCGTCTCGTGGGGCCGAACTGTCAGTGTCAAGGAAAAATACAATATATATCTGGTGATATGTCGGGTGCTATTAGAGATAGCGAAATAAATCAAAGTGCATTCTCTGTAGGAGGCCCTGGCGCATGAATCTCTACAGCGGGATCGACCTCGGACCACCAGGGGCCGAGAAAATCACCGTCTCATGGGCCGGACTGTCAGTGTCTGGGAAAAATCCAATATATATCTGGTGATATCTCGGGTGCTATTAGAGATAGCGCAATAAATCAAAAGAAATTATCTGCAGGGGGCCCTGGCGCATGAATCTGTGCACTGGGAACGACCTCGGACCACCAGGGGCCGTGAAAACCACCGTCTCATGAGGCCGGACGCTCAGGGTCAGCGGAAAATCCAATATATATATGGTGATATGTCGGGTGCTATTACAGATAGCGCAACAAATCAAAGTGCATTGTCTGTAGGAGGCACTGGCGCATGAATCTGTGCAGCGGGAACGACCACGGACCACCAGGGGTCGAGAAAACCACCGTCTCGTGGGGCCGGACTGTCAGGGTCTGGGAAAAATCCGATATATATCTGGTGATATCTCGGGTGCTATTAGAGATAGGGCAATAAACCAAAGTGCATTGTCTGTAGGAGGAACTGGCGAATGAATCTGTGCAGCAGGAACGACCTCGGACCACGAGGCGCCGAGAAAATTACAGATATTTGGAATCCGTCACCCAAGGTCATGTAAAAATCCAGCATATATCTGGTGATATCTCGGGTGCTATTAGAGATAGCGCAATAAATCAAAGTAAATTATCTGCAGGGGGCCCTGGCGCATGAATCTGTGCAGCGGGATCGACCTCGGACCACCAGGGGCCGTGAAATCCACCGTCTCATGGGGCCGGACGCTCAGGGTCAGGGGAAAATCCAATATATATATGGTGATATCACGGGTGCTATTACAGATAGCGCAACAAATCAATGTGCATTGTCTGTAGGAGGCCCTGGCGCTTAAATCTGTGCAGCGGGATCGACCTCGGACCACCAGGGGCCGAGAAAATCACCGTCTCGTGGGGTCGAACTGTCAGGGTCAAGGAAAAATCCAATATATATCTGGTGATATGTCGGGTGCTATTAGAGATAGCGCAATAAATCAAAGTGAATTATCTGCAGAGGGCCCTGGCGCATGAATCTGTGCAGCGGGAACGACCTCGGACCACCAGGCGCCGAGAAAATTACAGATATTTGGAATCCGTCACCCAACGTCATGTAAAAATCCAGCATATATCTGGTGATATCTCGGGTGCTATTACAGATAGCGCACTAAATCAAAGTGCATTGTCTGTAGGAGGCACTGGCGAATGAATCTGTGGAGCAGGAACGACCTCGGACCTCCAGGCGCCGAGAAAATTACAGATATTTGGAATCCGTCACCCAAGGTCATGTAAAAATCCAGCATATATCTGGTGATATCTCGGGTGCTATTACAGATAGCGCAATAAATCAAAGTGCGTTGTCTGCAGGAGGCCCTGGAGCATGAACCTGTGCCGCGGGAACGACCTCGGCCCACCAGGGGCCGAGAAAATCACCGTCTCATGGCGCCGGACTGTCTGGGTCAGGGAAAAATCCAATATATATCTGGTGATATCTCGGGTGCTATTAGAGATAGCGCAATAAACCAAAGTGCGTTGTCTGCAGGAGGCCCTGGGGCATGAACCTGTGCAGCGGGATCGACCCCGGACCACCAGGGGCCGAGAAAACCACCATCTCATGGGGCCGGACACTCAGGGTCAGGGGAAAATCCAATATATATATGGTGATATCTCGGGTGCTATTACAGATAGCGCAATAAATGAAAGTGCATTGTCTGCAGGAGGACCTAGCGCATGAATCTGTGCAGCGGGAACGCCCTCGGACCACCAGGGGCCGAGAAAATCACCGTCTCAGGGGCCGGACTGGCAGGGTCAGGGAAAAATCCAATATATATCTGGTGATATCTCGGGTGCTATTAGAGATAGCGCAATAAATCAAAGTGCACTGTCTGCAGGAGGCCCTAGCGCATGAATCTGTGCCGCGGGAACGACCTCGGCCCACCAGGGGCCGAGGAAACTACCGTCTCATGGGGTCGGACACTCAGGGTCAGGGAAAAATCCAATATATATCTGGTGATATCTCAGGTGCTATTAGAGAAAGCGCAATATGTCAAAGTGAATTATCTGCAGGGTGCCCTGGCGCATGAATCTGTGCAGCGGGAACGACCACGGACCACCAGGGGCCGAGAAAACCACCGTCTCATGGGGCCGGACACTCAGGGTCAGGGGAAAATCCAATATATATCTGGTGATATCTCGGGTGCTATTAGAGCTAGCGCAATAAATCAAAGTGCATTGTCTGTAGGAGGCACTGGCGAATGAATCTGTGGAGCAGGAACGACCTCGGACCGCCAGGCGCCGAGAAAATTACAGATATTTGGAATCCGTCACCCAAGGTCATGTAAAAATCCAGCATATATCTGGTGATATCTCGGGTGCTATTACAGATAGCGCAATAAATCAAAGTGCATTGTCTGTAGGAGGCACTGGCGAATGAATATGTGGAGAAGGAACGACCTCGGACCACCAGGCGCCGAGAAAATTACAGATATTTGGAATCCGTCACCCAAGGTCATGTAAAAATCCAGCATATATCTGGTGATATCTCTGGTGCTATTACAGATAGCGCAATAAATCAAAGTGCATTGTCTGTAGGAGGCCCTGGCGCATGAATCTGTGCAGCGGGAACGACCTCGGACCACCAGGGGCCGAGAAAACCACCATCTCATGGGGCCGGACACTCAGGGTCAGGGGAAAATCCAATATATATATGGTGATATCACGAGTGCTATTAGAGATAGCGCAATAAATCAAAGTGCATTGTCTGTAGGAGGCCCTGGGGCATGAATCTGTGCAGCGGGATCGACCTCGGACCACCAGGGGCCGAGAAAATCACCGTCTCATGGTGCCGGACTGTCAGGGTCAGGGAAAAATCCAATATATATCTGGTGATATCTCGGGTGCTAATAGAGATAGCGCAATAAATCAAAGTGCACTGTCTGCAGGAGGCCCTAGCGCATGAATCTGTGCCGCGGGAACGACCTCGGCCCACCAGGGGCCGAGAAAACTACCGTCTCATGGGGTCGGACACTCAGGGTCAGGGAAAAATCCAATATATATCTGGTGATATCTCGGGTGCTATTAGAGAAAGTGCAATATGTCAAAGTGAATTATCTGCAGGGTGCCCTGGCGCATGAATCTGTGCAGCGGGAACGACCACGGACCACCAGGGGCCGAGAAAACCAACGTCTCATGGGGCCGGACACTCAGGGTCAGGGGAAAATCCAATATATATCTGGTGATATCACGAGTGCTATTAGAGATAGCGCAATAAATCAAAGTGCATTGTCTGTAGGAGGCCCTGGGGCATGAATCTGTGCTGCGGGATCGACCTCGGACCACCAGGGGCCGAGAAAATCACCGTCTCATGGGGCCGGACTGTCAGGGTCAGGGAAAAATCCAATATATATCTGGTGATATCTCGGGTGCTGTTAGAGATAGCGCAATAAATCAAAGTGAGTTATCTGCAGGGGGCCCTGGCGCATGAATCTGAGCAGCGGGAACGACCTCGGACCATCAGGGGTCGAGAAAATCACCGTCTCATGGTGCCGGACTGTCAGGGTCAGTGAAAAATCCAATATATATCTGGTGATATCACGAGTGCTATTAGTGATAGCGCAATAAATCAAAGTGCATTGTCTGTAGGAGGCCCTGGGGCATGAATCTGTGCAGCGGGATCGACCTCGGACCACCAGGGGTCGAGAAAATCACCGTCTCATGGAGCCGGACTGTCAGGGTCAGTGAAAAATCCAATATATATCTGGTGATATCACGAGTGCTATTAGAGATAGAGCAATAAATCAAAGTGCATTGTCTGTAGGAGGCCCTGGGGCATGAATCTGTGCAGCGGGATCGACCTCGGACCACCAGGGTCCGAGAAAATCACCGTCTCATGGGGCCGGACTGTCAGGGTCAGGGAAAATTCCAATATATATCTGGTGATATCTCGGGTGCTATTAGAGATAGCGAAATAAATCAATGAGCATTGTCTGTAGGAGGCCCTGGCGCATGAATCTGTGCAGCGGGAAAGACCTCGGACCACCAGGGGCCGAGAAAACCACCGTCTCATGTGGTCGGACTGTCAGAGTCAGGGAAAAATTCAATATATATCTGGTGATATCTCGGGTGCTATTAGAGATAGCTCAATAAATCAAAGTGAATTATCTGCAGGGGACCCTGGCGCATGAATCTGTGCAGTGGGAACGACCTCGGACCACCAGGGGCCGAGAAAACCACCATCACATGGGGCCGGACACTCAGGGTCAGGGAAAAATCCAATATATATCGGGTGATATCTCGGGTGCTATTAGAGATAGCGCAATAAATCAAAGTGAGTTATCTGCAGGGGCCCTGGCGCATGAATCTGTGCAGCGGGAACGACCTCGGACCCCCAGGGGTCGAGAAAATCACCGTCTCATGGGGCCGGACTGTCAGGGTCAGGGAAAAATCCAATATATATCTGGTGATATCTCGTCTGCTATTAGAGATAGCGCAATAAATCAAAGTGAGTTACCTGCAGGAGGCCCTGGCGCATGAATCTGTGCAGCGGGAACGACCTAGGACCACCAGGGGTCGAGAAAACCACCGTCTGATGGGGCCGGACTGTCAGGGTCAGGGAAAAATCCAATATATATCTGGTGATATCTCGGGTGCTATTAGAGATAGCGCAATAAATCGAAGTGCATTGTCTGCAGGAGGCCCTAGCGCATGAATCTGTCCCGCGGGAACGACCTCGGCCCACCAGGGGCCGAGAAAACTACCGTCTCATGGGGTCGGATACTCAGGGTCAGGGAAAAATCCAATATATATCTGGTGATATCTCGGGTGCTATTAGAGAAAGCGCAATAAATCAAAATTAATTATCTGCAGGGGGCCCTGGCGCATGAATCTGTGCAGCGGGATCGACCTCGGACCACCAGGGGCCGAGAAAATCACCGTCTCATGGGGCCGGACTGTCTGGGTCAGGGAAAAATCCAATATATATCTGGTGATATCACGAGTGCTATTAGAGATAGCGCAATAAATCAAAGTGCATTGTCTGTAGGAGGCCCTGGGGCATGATTCTGTGCAGCGGGATCGACCCCGGACCACCAGGGGCCGAGAAAATCACCGTCTCATGGGACCGGACTGTCAGGGTCAAGGAAAAATCCAATATATATATGGGGATATCACGGGTGCTATTACAGAAAGCGCAATAAACCAAAGTGCATTGTCTGCAGGAGGCCCTGGGGCATGAATCTGTGCAGCGGGATCGACCCCGGACCACCAGGGGCCGAGAAAATCACCGTCTCATGGGGCCGGACTGTCAGGGTCAAGGAAAAATCCAATATGTATCTGGTGATATCTCGGCTGCTATTAGAGATAGCGCAATAAACCAATGTGCATTGTCTGCAGGAGGCCCTGGCGCATGAATCTGTGCAGCGGGATCGACCTCGGACCACCGGGGGCCGAGAAAATCACCGTCTCATGGGGACGGACTATCGGGGTCAGGGAAGAATCCAATATATATCTGGTGATATCTCGGGTGCTATTAGAGATAGCGCAATAAATCAAAGTCAATTATCTGCAGGGGGCAATGGGGCATGAATCTGTGCAGCGGGAACGACCTCGGACCACCAGGGGCCGAGAAAACCACCGTCTCATGGGGCCGGGCGCTCAGGGTCAAGGGAAAATCCAATATATATCTGGTGATATCTCGGGTGCTATTACAGAAAGCGCAATAAATCAAAGTGCATTGTCTGTAGGAGGCCCTGGCGCATGAATCTGTGCAGCGGGAACGACCTCGGACCACAAGGGGCCGAGAAAACCACCATCTCTTGGGGCCGGACACTCCGGGTCAGGGGACAATCCAATATATATATGGGGATATCACGGGTGCTATTACAGAAATCGCAATAAATCAAAGTGCATTGCCTGTAGGAGGCCCTGGCGCATGAATCTGTGCAGCGGGATCAACCCCGGACCACCAGGGGCCGAGAAAATCACCGTCTCATGGGGCCGGACTGTCAGGGTCAGGGAAAAATCCAATATATATCTGGTGATATCTCGGGTGCTATTAGAGATAGCGCAATAAATCAAAGTGAGTTATCTGCAGGGGGCCGTGGCGCATGAATCTGTGCAGCGGGTACGACCTAGGACCACCAGGGGTCGTGAAAATCACCGTCTCATGGGGCCGGACTGTCAGGGTCAGGGAAAAATCCAATATATATCTGGTGATATCTCGGGTGCTATTAGAGATAGCGCAATAAATCAAAGTGAGTTATCTGCAGGGGGCCCTGGCGCATGAATCTGTGCAGCGGGAACGACCTCGGACCACCAGGGGCCGAGGAAACCACCGTCTCATGGGGCCGGGCGCTCAGGGTCAGGGGAAAATCCAATATTTATCTGGTGATATCTCGGGTGCTATTACAGAAAGCGCAATAAATCAAAGTGCATTGTCTGTAGGAGGCCCTGGCGCATGAATCTGTGCAGCGGGAACGACCTCGGACCACCAGGGGCCGAGAAAACCACCATCTCACGGGGCCGGACACTCAGGGTCAGGGGAAAATCCAATATATATATGTGGATATCACGGGTGCTATTACAGAAAGCGCAATAAATCAAAGTGCATTGTCTGTAGGACGCCCTGGCGCATGAATCTCTGCAGCGGGAACGACCTCGGACCACCAGGGGCCGAGAAAACTACCATCTCACGGGGCCGGACACTCAGGGTCAGGGGAAAATCCAATATATATATGTGGATATCACGGGTGCTATTACAGAAAGCGCAATAAATCAAAGTGCATTGTCTGTAGGAGGCCCTGGCGCATGAATCTGTGCTGCGGGATCGACCTCGGACCACCAGGGGCCGAAAAAACTACCGTCTCATGGGGCCGGACACTGAGGGTCAGGGCAAAATCCAATATATATCTGGTGATATCTCGGGTGCTATTAGAGATAGCGCAATAAATCAAAGTGAGTTATCTGCAGGGGGCCCTGGCGCATGAATCTGTGCAGCGGGTACGACCTAGG
Organism: Nomia melanderi; assembly: GCF_051020985.1. Lineage (NCBI taxonomy): Eukaryota > Metazoa > Arthropoda > Insecta > Hymenoptera > Halictidae > Nomia > Nomia melanderi. The sequence continues at coordinate 247,135 of NW_027475186.1, forward strand.
ACCACCAGGGGTCGTGAAAATCACCGTCTCATGGGGCCGGACTGTCAGGGTCAGGGAAAAATCCAATATATATCTGGTGATATCTCGGGTGCTATTAGAGATAGCGCAATAAATCAAAGTGAATTATCTGCAGCGGGCCCTGGCGCATGAATCTGTGCAGCGGGAACGACCTCGGACCACCAGGGGCCGAGGAAACCACCGTCTCATGGGGCCGGGCGCTCAGGGTCAGGGGAAAATCCAATATATATCCGGTGATATCTCGGGTGCTATTACAGAAAGCGCAATAAATCAAAGTGCATTGTCTGTAGGACGCCCTGGGGCATGAATCTGTGCAGCGGGATCGACCCCGGACCACCAGGGGCCGAGAAAATCACCGTCTCATGGGGCCGGACTGTCAGGGTCAAGGAAAAATCCAATATGTATCTGGTGATATCTCGGCTGCTATTAGAGATAGCGCAATAAACCAATGTGCATTGTCTGCAGGAGGCCCTGGCGCATGAATCTGTGCAGCGGGATCGACCTCGGACCACCGGGGGCCGAGAAAATCACCGTCTCATGGGGACGGACTATCGGGGTCAGGGAAGAATCCAATATATATCTGGTGATATCTCGGGTGCTATTAGAGATAGCGCAATAAATCAAAGTCAATTATCTGCAGGGGGCAATGGGGCATGAATCTGTGCAGCGGGAACGACCTCGGACCACCAGGGGCCGAGAAAACCACCGTCTCATGGGGCCGGGCGCTCAGGGTCAAGGGAAAATCCAATATATATCTGGTGATATCTCGGGTGCTATTACAGAAAGCGCAATAAATCAAAGTGCATTGTCTGTAGGAGGCCCTGGCGCATGAATCTGTGCAGCGGGAACGACCTCGGACCACAAGGGGCCGAGAAAACCACCATCTCTTGGGGCCGGACACTCCGGGTCAGGGGACAATCCAATATATATATGGGGATATCACGGGTGCTATTACAGAAATCGCAATAAATCAAAGTGCATTGCCTGTAGGAGGCCCTGGCGCATGAATCTGTGCAGCGGGATCAACCCCGGACCACCAGGGGCCGAGAAAATCACCGTCTCATGGGGCCGGACTGTCAGGGTCAGGGAAAAATCCAATATATATCTGGTGATATCTCGGGTGCTATTAGAGATAGCACAATAAATCAAAGTGAGTTATCTGCAGGGGGCCCTGGCGCATGAATCTGTGCAGCGGGTACGACCTAGGACCACCAGGGGTCGTGAAAATCACCGTCTCATGGGGCCGGACTGTCAGGGTCAGGGAAAAATCCAATATATATCTGGTGATATCTCGGGTGCTATTAGAGATAGCGCAATAAATCAAAGTGAGTTATCTGCAGGGGGCCCTGGCGCATGAATCTGTGCAGCGGGAACGACCTCGGACCACCAGGGGCCGAGGAAACCACCGTCTCATGGGGCCGGGCGCTCAGGGTCAGGGGAAAATCCAATATTTATCTGGTGATATCTCGGGTGCTATTACAGAAAGCGCAATAAATCAAAGTGCATTGTCTGTAGGAGGCCCTGGCGCATGAATCTGTGCAGCGGGAACGACCTCGGACCACCAGGGGCCGAGAAAACCACCATCTCACGGGGCCGGACACTCAGGGTCAGGGGAAAATCCAATATATATATGTGGATATCACGGGTGCTATTACAGAAAGCGCAATAAATCAAAGTGCATTGTCTGTAGGACGCCCTGGCGCATGAATCTCTGCAGCGGGAACGACCTCGGACCACCAGGGGCCGAGAAAACTACCATCTCACGGGGCCGGACACTCAGGGTCAGGGGAAAATCCAATATATATATGTGGATATCACGGGTGCTATTACAGAAAGCGCAATAAATCAAAGTGCATTGTCTGTAGGAGGCCCTGGCGCATGAATCTGTGCTGCGGGATCGACCTCGGACCACCAGGGGCCGAAAAAACTACCGTCTCATGGGGCCGGACACTGAGGGTCAGGGCAAAATCCAATATATATCTGGTGATATCTCGGGTGCTATTAGAGATAGCGCAATAAATCAAAGTGAGTTATCTGCAGGGGGCCCTGGCGCATGAATCTGTGCAGCGGGTACGACCTAGGACCACCAGGGGTCGTGAAAATCACCGTCTCATGGGGCCGGACTGTCAGGGTCAGGGAAAAATCCAATATATATCTGGAGATATCTCGGGTGCTATTAGAGATAGCGAAATAAATCAAAGTGAATTATCTGCAGCGGGCCCTGGCGCATGAATCTGTGCAGCGGGAACGACCTCGGACCACCAGGGGCCGAGGAAACCACCGTCTCATGGGGCCGGGCGCTCAGGGTCAGGGGAAAATCCAATATATATCCGGTGATATCTCGGGTGCTATTACAGAAAGCGCAATAAATCAAAGTGCATTGTCTGTAGGACGCCCTGGCGCATGAGTCTCTGCAGCGGGAACGACCTCGGACCACCAGGGGCCGAGAAAACTACCGTCTCATGGCGCCAGACACTCAGGGTCAGGGGAAAATCCAATATATATCCGGTGATATCTCGGGTGCTATTAGAGATAGCGCAATAAACCAAAGTGCGTTGTCTGCAGGAGGCCCTGGGGCATGAACCTGTGCAGCGGGATCGACCCCGGACCACCAGGGGCCGAGAAAATCACCTTCTCATGGGGCCGGACTGTCAGGGTCAAGGAAAAATCCAATATATATCTGGTGATATCTCGGGTGCTATTAGATATAGCGCAATAAACCAAAGTGCATTGTCTGCAGGAGGCCCTGGCGCATGAATCTGTGCAGCGGGATCGACCTCGGACCACCAGGGGCCGAGAAAATCACCGTCTCATGGTGCCGGACTGTCAGGGTCAGGGAAAAATCCAATATATATCTGGTGATATCTCGGGTGCTATTAGAGATAGCGCAATAAATCAAAGTGAGTTATCTGCAGGGGCCCTGGCGCATGAATCTGTGCAGCGGGAACGACCTCGGACCCCCAGGGGTCGAGAAAATCACCGTCTCATGGGGCCGGACTGTCAGGGTCAGGGAAAAATCCAATATATATCTGGTGATATCTCGTGTGCTATTAGAGATAGCGCAATAAATCAAAGTGAGTTACCTGCAGGAGGCCCTGGCGCATGAATCTGTGCAGCGGGAACGACCTAGGACCACCAGGGGTCGAGAAAACCACCGTCTGATGGGGCCGGACTGTCAGGGTCAGGGAAAAATCCAATATATATCTGGTGATATCTCGGGTGCTATTAGAGATAGCGCAATAAATCGAAGTGCATTGTCTGCAGGAGGCCCTAGCGCATGAATCTGTCCCGCGGGAACGACCTCGGCCCACCAGGGGCCGAGAAAACTATCGTCTCATGGGGTCGGATACTCAGGGTCAGGGAAAAATCCAATATATATCTGGTGATATCTCGGGTGCTATTAGAGAAAGCGCAATAAATCAAAATTAATTATCTGCAGGGGGCCCTGGCGCATGAATCTGTGCAGCGGGATCGACCTCGGACCACCAGGGGCCGAGAAAATCACCGTCTCATGGGGCCGGACTGTCAGGGTCAGGGAAAAATCCAATATATATCTGGTGATATCTCGAGTGCTATTAGAGATAGCGCAATAAATCAAAGTGCATTGTCTGTAGGAGGCCCTGGGGCATGAATCTGTGCAGCGGGATCCACCTCGGACCACCAGGGGCCGAGAAAACCACCATCCCATGGAGCCGGACACTCAGGGTTAGGGCAAAATCCAATATATATCCGGTGATATCTCGGGTGCTATTAGAGATAGTGCAATAAACCAAAGTGCATTGTCTGCAGGAGGCCCTGGGGCATGAACCTGTGCAGCGGGATCGACCCCGGACCACCAGGGGCCGAGAAAATCACCGTCTCATGGGGCCGGACTGTCAGGGTCAAGGAAAAATCCAATATATATCTGGTGATATCTCGGGTGCTATTAGAGATAGCGCAATAAACCAATGTGCATTGTCTGCAGGAGGCCCTGGCGCATGAATCTGTGCAGCGGGATCGACCTCGGACCACCCGTGGCCGAGAAAATCACCGTCTCATGGGGACGGACTGTCAGGGTCAGGGAAAAATCCAATATATATCTGGTGATATCTCGGGTGCTATTAGAGATAGCTCAATAAATCAAAGTGAATTATCTGCAGGGGACCCTGGCGCATGAATCTCTGCAGCGGGAACGACCTCGGACCGCCAGGGGCCGAGAAAACCACCATCTCATGGGGCCGGACTGTCAGGGTCGGGGAAAAATCCAATATATATCTGGTGATATCTCGGGTGCTATTAGAGATAGCGCAATAAATCAAAGTGAGTTATCTGCAGGGGGCCCTGGCGCATGAATCTGTGCAGCGGGAACGACCTAGGACCACCAGGGGTCGAGAAAATCACCGTCTCATGGGGCCGGACTGTCAGGGTCAGGGAAAAATCCAATATATATCTGGTGATATCTCGTGTGCTATTAGAGATAGCGCAATAAATCAAAGTGAGTTATCTGCAGGAGGGCCTGGCGCATGAATCTGTGCAGCGGGAACGACCTAGGACCACCAGGGGTCGAGAAAATCTCCGTCTGATGGGGCCGGACTGTCAGGGTCAGGGAAAAATCCAATATATGTCTGGTGATATCTCGGGTGCTATTAGAGATAGCGCAATAAATCAAAGTGCATTGTCTGTAGGAGGCCCTGGGGCATGAATCTGTGTAGCGGGATCGACCTCGGACCACCAGGGGCCGAGAAAATCACCGTCTCATGGGGCCGGACTGTCAGGGTCAGGGGAAAATCCAATATATATCTGGTGATATCTCGGGTGCTATTAGAGATACCGCAATAAATGAAAGTGAGTTATCTGCAGGGGGCCCTGGCGCATGAATCTGTGCAGCGGGAACGACCTCGGACCCCCAGGGGTCGAGAAAATCACCGTCTCATGGGGCCGGACTGTCAGGGTCAGGGAAAAATCCAATATATATCTGGTGATATCTCGTGTGCTATTAGAGATAGCGCAATAAATCAAAGTGAGTTACCTGCAGGAGGCCCTGGCGCATGAATCTGTGCAGCGGGAACGACCTAGGACCACCAGGGGTCGAGAAAACCACCGTCTGATGGGGCCGGACTGTCAGGGTCAGGGAAAAATCCAATATATATCTGGTGATATCTCGGGTGCTATTAGAGATAGCGCAATAAATCAAAGTGCATTGTCTGCAGGAGGCCCTAGCGCATGAATCTGTCCCGCGGGAACGACCTCGGCCCACCAGGGGCCGAGAAAACTATCGTCTCATGGGGCCGGACACTCAGGGTCAGGGAAAAATCCAATATATATCCGGTGATATCTCGGGTGCTATTAGAGATAGCGCAATAAACCAAAGTGCATTGTCTGCAAGAGGCCCTGGGGCATGAATATATGCAGCGGGATCGACCCCGGGCCACCAGGAGCCGAGAAAATCACCGTCTCATGGGGCCGGACTGTCAGGGTCAAGGAAAAATCCAATATATATGTGGTGATATCTCGGGTGCTATTAGAGATAGCGCAATAAACCAAAGTGCATTGTCTGCAGGAGGCCCTGGCGCATGAATCTGTGCAGCGGGATCGACCTCGGACCACCGGGGGCCGAGAAAATCACCGTCTCATGGGGACGGACTGTCAGGGTCAGGGAAAAATCCAATATATATCTGGTGATATCTCGGGTGCTATTAGAGATAGCGCAATAAATCAAAGTGAATTATCTGCAGGGGGCCCTGGGGCATGAATCTGTGCAGCGGGAACGACCTCGGACCACCAGGGGCCGAGAAAACCACCGTCTCATGGGGCCGGGCGCTCAGGGTCAGGGGAAAATCCAATATATATCTGGTGATATCTCGGGTGCTATTACAGAAAGCGCAATAAATCAAAGTGCATTGTCTGTAGGAGGCCCTGGCGCATGAATCTGTGCAGCGGGAACGACCTCGGACCACCAGGGGCCGCGAAAACCACCATCTCCTGGGGCCGGACACTCAGGGTCAGGGGAAAATCCAATATATATAAGGGGATATCACGGGTGCTATTACAGAAAGCGCAATAAATCAAAGTGCATTGCCTGTAGGAGGCCCTGGCGCATGAATCTGTGCTGCGGGATCGACCTCGGTCCACCAGGGGCCGAGGAAACTACCGTCTCATGGGGCCGGACAGTCAGGGTCAGGGAAAAATCCAATATATATCCGGTGATATCTCGGGTGCTATTAGAGATAGCGCAATAAACCAAAGTGCATTGTCTGCAAGAGGACCTGGGGCATGAATCTGTGCAGCGGGATCAACCCCGGACCACAAGGGGCCGAGAAAATCACCGTCACATGGGGCCGGACTGTCAGGGTCAAGGAAAAATCCAATATATATCTGGTGATATCTCGGGTGCTATTAGAGATAGCGCAATAAACCAAAGTGCATTGTCTACAGGAGGCCCTGGCGCATGAATCTGTGCAGCGGGATCGACCTCGGACCACCGGGTGCCGGGAAAATCACCGCCTCATGGGGACGGACTGTCAGGGTCAGGGAAAAATCCAATATATATCTGGTGATATCTCGGGTGCTATTAGAGATAGCGCAATAAATCAAAGTGAATTATCTGCAGGGGACCCTGGAGCATGAATCTGTGCAGCGGGAACGACCTCGGACCACCAGGGGCCGAGAAAACCACCATCTCATGGGGCCGGACACTCAGGGTCAGGGGAATATCCAACATATATATGGTGATATCACGGGTGCTATTACAGAAAGCACAATAAATCAAAGTGCATTGTCTGCAGGAGGCCCTAGCGCATGAATCTGTGCAGCGGGATCGACCCCGGACCAACAGGGGCCGAGAAAATCACGGTCTCATGGGGCCGGACTGTCAGGGTCAAGGAAAAATCCAATATATATCTGGTGATATCTCGGGTGCTATTAGAGATAGCGCAATAAATCAAAGTGCATTGTCTGTAGGAGGCCCTGGGGCATGAACCTGTGCAGCGGGATCGACCTCGGACCACCAGGGGCCGAGAAAATCACCGTCTCATGGTGCCGGACTGTCAGGGTCAGGGAAAAATCCAATATATATCTGGTGATATCTCGGGTGCTATTAGAGATAGCGCAATAAATCAAAGTGCACTGTCTGCAGGAGGCCCTAGCGCATGAATCTGTGCCGCGGGAACGACCTCGGCCCACCAGGGGCCGAGAAAACTACCGTCTCATGGGGTCGGACACTCAGGGTCAGGGAAAAATCCAATATATATCTGATGATCTCTCGGGTGCTATTAGAGATAGCGCAATAAATCAAAGTGCATTGTCTGTAGGAGGCCCTGGGGCATGAACCTGTGCAGCGGGATCGACCTCGGACCACCAGGGGCCGAGAAAATCACCGTCTCATGGTGCCGGACTGTCAGGGTCAGGGAAAAATCCAATATATATCTGGTGATATCTCGGGTGCTATTAGAGATAGCGCAATAAATCAAAGTGCATTGTCTGTAGGAGGCCCTGGGGCATGAATCTGTGCAGCGGGATCGACCTCGGACCACCAGGGGCCGAGAAAACCACCATCCCATGGAGCCGGACACTCAGGGTTAGGGCAAAATCCAATATATATCCGGTGATATCTCGGGTGCTATTAGAGATAGTGCAATAAACCAAAGTGCATTGTCTGCAGGAGGCCCTGGGGCATGAACCTGTGCAGCGGGATCGACCCCGGACCACCAGGGGCCGAGAAAATCACCGTCTCATGGGGCCGGACTGTCAGGGTCAAGGAAAAATCCAATATATATCTGGTGATATCTCGGGTGCTATTAGAGATAGCGCAATAAACCAAAGTGCATTGTCTGCAGGAGGCCCTGGCGCATGAATCTGTGCAGCGGGATCGACCTCGGACCACCCGTGGCCGAGAAAATCACCGTCTGATGGGGACGGACTGTCGGGGTCAGGGAAAAATCCAATATATATCTGGTGATATCTCGGGTGCTATTAGAGATAGCTCAATAGATCAAAGTGAATTATCTGCAGGGGACCCTGGCGCATGAATCTCTGCAGCGGGAACGACCTCGGACCACCAGGGGCCGAGAAAACCACCATCTCATGTGGCCGGACTGTCAGGGTCGGGGAAAAATCCAATATATATCTGGTGATATCTCGGGTGCTATTAGAGATAGCGCAATAAATCAAAGTGAGTTATCTGCAGGGGGCCCTGGCGCATGAATCTGTGCAGCGGGAACGACCTAGGACCACCAGGGGTCGAGAAAATCACCGTCTCATGGGGCCGGACTGTCAGGGTCAGGGAAAAATCCAATATATATCTGGTGATATCTCGTGTGCTATTAGAGATAGCGCAATAAATCAAAGTGAGTTATCTGCAGGAGGGACTGGCGCATGAATCTGTGCAGCGGGAACGACCTAGGACCACCAGGGGTCGAGAAAATCTCCGTCTGATGGGGCCGGACTGTCAGGGTCAGGGAAAAATCCAATATATGTCTGGTGATATCTCGGGTGCTATTAGAGATAGCGCAATAAATCAAAGTGCATTGTCTGTAGGAGGCCCTGGGGCATGAATCTGTGTAGCGGGATCGACCTCGGACCACCAGGGGCCGAGAAAATCACCGTCTCATGGGGCCGGACTGTCAGGGTCAGGGAAAAATCCAATATATATCTGGTGATATCTCGGGTGCTATTAGAGATACCGCAATAAATGAAAGTGAGTTATGTGCAGGGGGCCCTGGCGCATGAATCTGTGCAGCGGGAACGACCTCGGACCCCCAGGGGTCGAGAAAATCACCGTCTCATGGGGCCGGACTGTCAGGGTCAGGGAAAAATCCAATATATATCTGGTGATATCTCGTGTGCTATTAGAGATAGCGCAATAAATCAAAGTGAGTTACCTGCAGGAGGCCCTGGCGCATGAATCTGTGCAGCGGGAACGACCTAGGACCACCAGGGGTCGAGAAAACCACCGTCTGATGGGGCCGGACTGTCAGGGTCAGGGAAAAATCCAATATATATCTGGTGATATCTCGGGTGCTATTAGAGATAGCGCAATAAATCAAAGTGCATTGTCTGCAGGAGGCCCTAGCGCATGAATCTGTCCCGCGGGAACGACCTCGGCCCACCAGGGGCCGAGAAAACTATCGTCTCATGGGGCCGGACACTCAGGGTCAGGGAAAAATCCAATATATATCCGGTGATATCTCGGGTGCTATTAGAGATAGCGCAATAAACCAAAGTGCATTGTCTGCAAGAGGCCCTGGGGCATGAATATATGCAGCGGGATCGACCCCGGGCCACCAGGAGCCGAGAAAATCACCGTCTCATGGGGCCGGACTGTCAGGGTCAAGGAAAAATCCAATATATATGTGGTGATATCTCGGGTGCTATTAGAGATAGCGCAATAAACCAAAGTGCATTGTCTGCAGGAGGCCCTGGCGCATGAATCTGTGCAGCGGGATCGACCTCGGACCACCGGGGGCCGAGAAAATCACCGTCTCATGGGGACGGACTGTCAGGGTCAGGGAAAAATCCAATATATATCTGGTGATATCTCGGGTGCTATTAGAGATAGCGCAATAAATCAAAGTGAATTATCTGCAGGGGACCCTGGAACATGAATCTGTGCAGCGGGAACGACCTCGGACCACCAGGGGCCGAGAAAACCACCATCTCATGGGGCCGGACACTCAGGGTCAGGGGAAAATCCAATATATATATGGTGATATCACGGGTGCTATTACAGAAAGCGCAATAAATCAAAGTGCATTGTCTGTAGGAGGCCCTGGCGCATGAATCTGTGTTGCGGGATCAAGCTCGGACCACCAGGGGCCCCGAAAACCACCATCTCATGGGACCGGACACTCAGGGTCAGGAGAAAATCCAATATATATATGGGGATATCACGAGTGCTATTACAGAAAGCACAATAAATCAAAGTGCATTATCTGCAGGAGGCCCTAGCGCATGAATCTGTGCAGCGGGAACGACCTCGGACCACCAGGGGCCGAGAAAATCAACGTCTCATGAGGCCGGACTGTCAGGGTCAGGGGAGAATTCAATATATATATGGTGATATCTCGGGTGCTATTAGAGACAGCGCAATAAATCAAAATGAATTATCTGCAGGGGGCCCTTGCGCATGAATCTGTGCAGCGGGATCGACCTCGGACCACCAGGGGCCGAGGAAACCACCGTCTCATGGGGCCGGACTGACAGGGTCATGTAAAAATCCAGCATATATCTGGTGATATCTCGGGTGCTATTACAGAAAGCGCAATAAATCAAAGTGCATTGTCTGTAGGAGGCCCTGGCGCATGAATCTGTGCAGCGGGAACGACCTCGGACCACCAGGGGCCGAGAAAACCACCATCTCATGGGGCCGGACACTCAGGGTCAGGGGAAAATCCAATATATATATGTGGATATCACGGGTGCTATTACAGAAAGCGCAATAAATCAAAGTGCATTGTCTGTAGGAGGCCCTGGCGCATGAATCTGTGCTGCGGGATCGACCTCGGACCACCAGGGGCCGAAAAAACTACCGTCTCATGGGGCCGGACACTGAGGGTCAGGGCAAAATCCAATATATATCTGGTGATATCTCGAGTGCTATTAGAGATAGCGCAATAAATCAAAGTGCATTGTCTGCAGGAGGCCCTGGCGCAAGAATCTGTGCTGCGGGAACGACCTCGGACCTCCACGGGCCGAGAAAACTACCGTCACATGGCGCCGGACACTCAGGGTCAAGGGAAATCCAATATATATATGGTGATATCTCGGGTGCTATCACAGATAGCGCAATAAATCAAAGTGCATTGTCTGTAGGAGGCCCTGGGGCATTAATCTGTGCAGCGGGATCGACCTCGGACCACCAGGGGCCGAGCAAATCACCGTCTCATGGGGCCGGACTGTCAGGGTCAGGGAAAAATCCAATATATATCTGGTGATATCTCGGGTGCTATTAGAGATAGCGCAATAAATCAAAGTGCATTGTCTGTAGGAGGAACTGCCGAATGAATCTGTGCAGCAGGAACGACCTCGGACCACCAGGCGCCGAGAAAATGACAGATATTTGGAATCCGTCACCCAAGGTCATGTAAAAATCCAGCATATATCTGGTGATATCTCGGGTGCTATTAGAGATAGGGCAATAAACCAAAGTGAATTATCTATAGGAGGCCCTGGCGCATGAATCTGTGCAGCGGGAACGACCTCGGACCACCAGGGGCCGAGAAAATCACCGTCTCATGGGGCCGGACTGTCAGGGTCAGGGAAAAATCCGATATATATCTGGTGATATCTCGGGTGCTATTAGAGACAGCGCAATAAATCAAAGTGCATTGTCTGTAGGAGGCCCTGGCGCATGAATCTGTGCAGCGGGAACGAACTCGGACCACGAGGGACCGAGAAAACCATCGACACATGGGGCCGGACTGTCAGGGTCAGGGAAAAATCCAACATATATCTGTTGATATCTCGGGTGATATTAGAGATAGCGCAATAAATCAAAGTGCATTGTCTGTAGGTGCACTGGCGAATGAATCTGTGCAGCAGGAACGACCTCGGACCACCAGGCACCGAGAAAATTACAGATATTTGGAATCCGTCACCCAAAGTCATGTAAAAATCCAGCATATATCTGGTGATATCTCGGGTGCTATTACAGATACCGCAATAAATCAAAGTAGATTGACTGTAGGAGGCCCTGGCGCATGAATCTGTGCAGCGCGAACGACCTCGGACAACCAGGGGCCCGGAAAACCACCGTCTCATGGGGCCGGACTGTCAGGGTCAGGGAAAAATCCAATATATATCTGTTGATATCTCGGGTGCTATTACAGATAGCGCAATAAATCAAAGTGCATTGTCTGTAGGATGCACTGGCGAATGAATCTGAGCAGCAGGAACGACCTCGGACCACCAGGCGCCGAGAAAATTACAGATATTTTGAATCCGTCACCCAAGGTCATGTAAAAATCCAGCATATATCTGGTGATATCTCTGGTGCTATTACAGATAGCGCAATAAATCAAAGTACTTTGACTGTAGGAGGCCCTGACGCATGAATCTTTGCAGCGGGAACGGCCTCCGACAACCAGGGGCCCAGATAACCACCGTTTCATGGGACCGGACACTCAGGGTCAGGGGAAAATAAAATATATATATGGTGATATCTCCGGTGATATTACAGATAGCGCAATAAATCAAAGTGCATTGTCTGCAGGAGGCCCTAGCGCATGAATCTGTGCAGCGGGAACGACCTCGGACCACCAGGGGCCGAAAAAACTACCGTCCCATGGGGCAGGACTGTCACGGTCAGGGAAAAGTCCAATATATATCTGGTGATATCTCCGGTGCTATTAGAGATCGCGCAATAAATCAAACTGTATTATCTGCAGGGGGCCCTGGCGCATGAATCTGTGCGCGGGATCGACCTCGGACCACGAGGGACCGAGAAACCCATCGACACATGGGGCCGGACTGTCAGGGTCAGGGAAAAATCCGATATATATCTGGTGATATCTCGGGTACTATTAGAGATAGCGCAATAAATCAAAGTAAATTATCTGCAGGGGGCCCTGGCGCATGAATCTGTGCAGCGGGAACGACCTCGGACCACCAGGGGCCGTGAAATCCACCGTCTCATGGGGCCGGACGCTCAGGGTCAGGGGAAAATCCAATATATATATGGTGATATCACGGGTGCTATTACAGATAGCGCAACAAATCAATGTGCATTGTCTGTAGGCGGCCCTGGCGGTTAAATCTGTGCAGCGGGATCGACCTCGGACCACCAGGGGCCGAGAAAATCACCGTCTCGTGGGGTCGAACTGTCAGGGTCAAGGACAAATCCAATATATATCTGGTGATATGTCGGGTGCTATTAGAGATAGCGAAATAAATCAAAGTGCATTCTCTGTAGGAGGCCCTGGCGCATGAATCTGTGCAGCGGGATCGACCGCGGACCACCAGGGGCCGAGAAAACCACCGAGACATGGGGCCGGACACTCAGGGTCGGGGAAAAATTCAATATATATCTGGTCATATCTCGGGTGCTCATACAGACAGCGCAATAAATCAAAGTGCATTGTCTGTAGGAGGCCCTGGCGCATGAATCTGTGCAATGGGATCGACCTTCGACCACCAAGGGCCGAGAAAATCACCGTCTCATGGGCCGGACTGTCAGGGTCTGGGAAAACTCCAATATATATCTGGTGATATCTCGGGTGCTATTAGAGATAGCGAAATAAATCAATGTGAATTATCTGCAGGGGGCCCTGGCGCATGAATCTGTGCAGCAGGAACGACCTCGGACCACCAGGGGTCGAGAAAACCACCGACACATGGGGCCGGACTGTCAGGGTCTGGGAAAAATCCAATATATATCTGGTGATATCTCGGGTGCTATTAGAGATCGCCCAATAAATCACACTGTATTATCTGCAGGGGGCCCTGTCGCATGAATCTGTGCGCGGGATCGACCTCGGACCACGAGGGACCGAGAAAACCATCGACACATGGGGCCGGACTGTCAGCGTCAAGGAAAAAACCAATATATATCTGGTGATATCTCGGGTGCTATTAGAGACAGCGCAATAAATCAAAGTGCATTGTCCGTAGGAGGCCCTGGCGCATGAATCTGTGCAGCGGGAACGACCTCGGACCACGAGGGACCGAGAAAACCATCGACACATGGGGCCGGACTGTCAGGGTCAGGGAAAAATCCAATATATATCTGTTGATATCTCGGGTGCTATTAGAGATAGCGCAATAAATCAAAGTGCATTGTCTGTAGGAGGCACTGGCGAATGAATCTGTGCAGCAGGAACGACCTCGGACCACCAGGCGCCGAGAAAATTACAGATATTTGGAATCCGTCACCCAAGGTCATGTAAAAATCCAGCATATATCTGGTGATATCTCGGGTGCTATTACAGATACCGCAATAAATCAAAGTACATTGACTGTAGAAGGCCCTGGCGCATGAATCTGTGCAGCGGGAACGACCTCGGACAACCAGGGGCCCAGAAGACCACCGTCTCATGGGGCCGGACTGTCAGGGTCAGGGAAAAATCCGATATATATCTGGTGATATCTCGGGTGCTATTAGAGACAGCGCAATAAATCAAAGTGCATTGTCTGTAGGAGGCCCTGGCGCATGAATCTGTGCAGCGGGAACGACCTCCGACCACCAGGCGCCGAGAAAATTACAGATATTTGGAATCCGTCACCCAAGGTCATGTAAAAATCCAGCATTTATCTGGTGATATCTCGGGTGCTATTACAGATAGCGCAATAAATCAAAGTGCATTGACTGTAGGAGGCCCTGGTCCATGAATCTGTGCAGCGGGAACGACCTCGGACAACCAGGGTCCCAGAAAACCACCGTCTCATGGGGCCGGACTGTCAGGGTCAGGGAAAAATCCAATATATATCTGGTGATATCCTGGGAGCTATTAGTGATAGCGCAATAAATCAACGTGCATTGTCTGTAGGAGGCACTTTCGAATGAGTCTGTGCAGCAGGAGCGACCTCGGACCACCAGGGCCCGAGAAAACCACCGTCTCATGGGGCCGGACACTCAGGGTCAGGGGAAAAGCCAATATAAATCTGGTGATATCTCGGGTGCTATTAGAGATAGCGCAATAAACCAAAGTGAATTATCTGCAGGAGGCCCTGGCGCATGAATCTGTGCAGCGGGAACGACCTCGGACCACCAGGGGCCGTGAAAACTACCGTCTCATGGGGTCGGACACTCAGGGTCAGGGAAAAATCCAATATATATCTGGTGATATCTCGGGTGCTATTATAGATAGCGCAATAAATCAAAGTGCATTGTCTGTAGGAGGCACTGGCGAATGAGTCTGTGCAGCAGGATCGACCTCGGACCACCAGGGGCCGAGAAAATCACCGTCTCATGGGGCCGGACTGTCAGGGTCAGGGAAAAATCCAATATATATCTGGTGATATCTCGGGTGCTATTACAGATAGCGCAATAAATCAAAGTGCATTGTCTGTAGGAGGCCCTGGCGCATGAATCTGGCCAGGGGGAACGACCTCGGACCACCAGGGGCCGAGAAAACCACGGTCCCATGGGGCCGGACACTCAGGGTCAGGGGAAAAGCCAATATATATCTGGTGATATCTCGGGTGCTCTTACAGATAGCGCACTAAACCAAAGTGAATTATCTGCAGGGGGCCCTGGCGCATGAATCTGTGCAGCGCGAACGACCTCGGACCACCAGGGGCCGAGAAAACCACCGACACAGGGTGCCGGACACACAAGGTCATGTAATAATCCAGGATGTATCTGATGGTATCTCGGGTGCTATTAGAGATTGCGCGATATATCAAAGTGCATTGTCTGCAGGAGGCCCTAGCGCATGAATCTGTGCAGCGGGGTCGACCTCGGAACACCAGGGGCCGAGAAAACCACCGTCTCATGGGGCCGAGCACTCAGGTTCGGGGAAAAATCCAATATATATCTGGTGATATCTCGGGTGTCATTAGAGATACCGCGATAAATCAATGTCCATTGTCTGCGGGAGGGCCTGTCGCATGAATCTGTGCAGCGGCAACGACCTCCGACAACCAGGGGCCGAGAAAACCACCGTCTCATGGGGCCGAGCACTCAGGGTCGGGGAAAAATCCAATATATATCTGGTGATATGTCGGGTGCTATTAGAGATAGCGCAATAAACCAAAGTGCATTGTCTGTAGGAGGCACTGGCGAATGAATCTGTGCAGCGGGAACCACCTCGGACCACCAGGGGCCGATAAAACCACCGTCTCATGGGGCCGGACTGTCATGGTCAGGGAAAAATCCATTATATATCTGGTGATATCTCGGGTGCTATTAGAGATAGCGCAATAAACCAAATTGATTTATGTGCAGGAGGCGCTGGCGCATGAAACTGTGCAGCGGGAACGACCTCGGAACACCAGGAGCCGAGAAAACCACAGCCTCATGGGGCCGGACACTCAGGGTCAGGGAAAAATCCAATATATATCTGGTGATATCTCGGGTGCTATTAGAGATAGTGCAATAAATCAAAGTGCATTGTCTGTAGGAGGCCCTCGCGGATGAATCTGGCCAGCAGGAACGACCTCGGGCCACCAGGGGCCGAGAAAACCACCGTCTCATGGGGCCGGACACTCAGGGTCAGGGAAAAATCCAATATATATCTGGTGATATCTCGGGTGCTATTAGAGATAGCGCAATAAATCAAAGTGCATTGTCTGTAGGAGGCACTGGCGAATGAATCTGGGCAGCAGGAACGACCTCGGACCACTAGGGGCCGAGAAAACCACCGTCTCATGGGGCCGGACACTCAGCGTCGGGCAAAAATCCAATATATATCTGGTGATATCTCGGGTGCTATTAGAGATAGCGCAATAAAGCAAAGTGAATTATCTGCAGGAGGCCCTGGCGCAAGAATCTGTTCAGCGGGAAAGACCTCGGACCACCAGGGGCCGAGAAAACCACCGACACATGGGGCCGCACTCCCTAGGTCATGTAAAAACCCAGGATGTATCTGATGATATCTCTGGTGCTATTAGAGATAGCGCAATAAAACAAAGTGCAGTGTCTGTAGGAGGCACTGGCGAATGAATCTGTGCAGCGGGAACGACCTCGGACCACCAGGGGCCGATAAAACCACCGTCTCATGGGGCCGGACTGTCATGGTCAGGGAAAAATCCAATATATATCTGGTGATATCTCGGGTGCTATTAGAGATAGCTCAATAAATCAAAGTGCATTGACTGTAGGAGGCCCTGGCGAATGAATCTGTGCAGCAGGAACCACCTCGGACCACCAGGCGCCGAGAAAATTACAGATATTTGGAATCCGTCACCCAAGGTCATGTAAAAATCAAGCATATATCTGGTGATATCTCGTGTGCTATTACAGATGGCGCAATAAAACAAAGTGCAGTGTCTGTAGGAGGCACTGGCGAATGAATCTGTGCAGCGGGAACGACCTCGGACCACCAGGGGCCGATAAAACCACCGTCTCATGGGGCCGGACTGCCAGGGTCAGGGAAAATCCAATATATATCTGGTGATATCTCGGGTGCTATTAGAGATAGCGCAATAAACCAAAGTGAAATATCTGCAGGTGGCCCTGGCGCATCAATCTGTGCAGCGGGAACGACATGGGACCAGCAGGGGCCGAGAAAACCTCCGTCTCATGGGGCCGGACACGCAGGGTCAGGGAAAAATCCAATATATATCTGGTGATATCTCGGGTGCTATTACAGATAGCGCAATAAACCAAAGTGCATTGTCTGTAGGAGGCCCTGGCGCATGAATCTGGCCAGGGGGAACGACCTCGGACCACCAGGGGCCGAGAAAACCACGGTCCCATGGGGCCGGACACTCAGGGTCAGGGGAAAAGCCAATATATATCTGGTGATATCTCGGGTGCTCTTACAGATAGCGCACTAAACCAAAGTGAATTATCTGCAGGGGGCCCTGGCTCATGAATCTGTGCAGCGCGAACGACCTCGGACCACCAGGGGCCGAGAAAACCACCGACACATGGTGCCGGACACACAAGGTCATGTAATAATCCAGGATGTATCTGATGGTATCTCGGGTGCTATTAGAGATAGCGCGATATATCAAATTGCATTGTCTGTAGGAGGCCCTGGCACATGAATCTGAGCAGCGGGAACGACCTCGTACCACCAGCGGCCGAGAAAACCGCAGTATCATGGGGCCGGACAATCAGGGTCAGGGGAAAATTCAATATATATCTGGTGATATCTCGGGTGCTATTAGAGATAGCGCAATTAATCAAAGTGCATTGTCTGTAGGAGGCCCTGGCGCATGAATCTGTGCAGCGGGAACGACCTCGGACCACCATGGGCCGAGAAAACCACAGTCTCATGGGGCCGGACACTCAGGGTTGGGGAAAAATCCAATATATATCTGGTGATATCTCGGGTGCTATTACAGATAGCGCAATAAAACAAAGTGCATTGTCTGTAGGAGGCCCTGGCGCATGAACCTGTGCAGCGGGAACGACCTCGGACCACCAGGGGCCGATAAAACCACCGTCTCATGGGGCCGGACACTCTGAGTCAGGGGAAAATCCAATATATATCTGGTGATATCTCTGGTTCTATTACAGATAGCGCAATAAACCAAAGTGCTTTGTCTGCGGGAGGCCCTGGCGCATGAATCTGTGCAGCGGCAAAGACCTCGGACAACCAGGGGCCGTGAAAACCACCGTCTAATGGGGCCGGAAACTCAGGGTCAGGGAAAAATCCAATATACATCTGGTGATATCTCGGGTGCTATTAGAAATAGGGCAATAAAGCAAAGTGAATTATCTGCAGGAGGCCCTGGCGCATGAATCTGTGTAGCGGGAACGACCTCGGACGACCAGGGGCCGAGAAAACCACCGTCCCATGGGGCCGGACACTCAGGGTCAGGGAAAAATCCAATATATACCTGGTGATATCTCGGCTGCTATTAGAGATAGCGCAATAAACCAGAGTGCATTGTCTGTAGGAGGCCCTGGCGCATGAATCTGGGCAGCGGGAACGACCTCGGAACACCAGGGGCCGAGAAAACCACCGTCTCATGGGGCCAGACACTCAGGGTCAGGGGAAAGTCCAATATATATCTGGTGATATCTCGGGTGTCATTAGAGATAGCGCGATAAATCAAAGCGCATTGTCTGCGGGAGGGCCTGTCGCATGAATCTGTGCGGCGGCAACGACCTCGGACAACCAGGGGCCGAGAAAACCACGGGCTCATAGGGCCGGGCACTCAGGGTCAGGGAAAAATCCAATATATATCTGGTGATATCTCGGGGGCTCTTAGAGATAGCGCAATAAACCAAAGTGAAATATCTGCAGGAGGCCCTGGCGCATGAATCTGTGTAGCGGGAACGACCTCGGACCACCAGGGGCCGAGAAAACCACCGTCTCATGTGGCCGGACACTCAGGGTCAGGGAAAAATCCAATATATATCTGGTGATATGTCGGGTGCTATTAGAGATAGCGCAATAAGCCAAAGTGCATTGTCTGTAGGAGGCACTGGCGAATGAATCTGTGCAGCGGGAACCACCTCGGACCACCAGGGGCCGATAAAACCACCGTCTCATGGGGCCGGACTGTCATGGTCAGGGAAAAATCCAATATATATCTGGTGATATCTCGGGTGCTATTAGAGATTGCGCAATAAATCAAAGTGAATTACCTGCAGGGGGCCCTGGCGCATGAATCTGTGCAGCGGGAACGACCTCGGATCCCCAGGGGCCGAGAAAACCACCGACACATGGGGCCGGACTGTCAGGGTCGGGGAAAAATCCAATATATATCTGGTGATATCTCGGGTTCTATTAGAGATAGCGCAATAAACAAAAATGAATTATCTGCAGGAGGCCCTGGCGCATGAATCTGTGCAGCGGGAACGACCTCGGTCCACGAGGGACCGAGAAAACCATCGACACATGGGGCCGGACCGTCAGGGTCAAGGAAAAATCCAATATATATCTGGTGATATCTCGGGTGCTATTACATATAGCGCAATAAATCAATGTGCATTGTCTGTAGGAGGCCCTGGCGCATGAATCTGTGTAGCGGGAACGACTTCGGACCACCAGGGGCCGAGAGAACCATCGACACATGGGGCCGGACTGTCAGGGTCAAGGAAAAACCCAATATATATCTGGTGATATCTCGGGTGATATTAGAGAAAGCGCAATGAATCATATTGCATTGTCTGCAGGCGGCACTGGCGCATGAATCTGTGCAGCGGGAACGAGCTCTGACCAGCAGGGGCCGAGAGAACCTCCGTCTCATGGGGTCGGACACTCAGGGTCAGGGAAAAATCCAATATTTATCTGGTGATATCTCGTGTGCTATTACATATAGCGCAATAAATCAAAGTGCATTGTCTGTAGGAGGCCCTGTCGCATGAATCTGTGCAGCGGGAACGACCTCGGACCACCAGGGGCCGAGAAAACCACCGTCTCATGGGGCCCGACACTCAGGGTCAGGGGAAAATCCAATATATATCTGGTGATATCTCGGGTGCTATTACGGACAGCGCAATAAATCAATGTGCATTGTCTGTAGGTGGCCCTGGCGCATGAATCTGTGCAGCGGGAACGACGTAGGACCACCAGGGGCCGAGAAAACCACCGTCTCATGGGGCCCGACACTCAGCGTCAGGGGAAAATCCAATATATATCTGGTGATATCTCGGGTGCTATTACAGATAGCGCAATAAATCAAAGTGCATTGTCTGTAGGAGGCCCTGGCGCATGAATCTGTGCAGCGGGATCGACCTCGGACCACCGGGGGCAGAGAAAATCACCGTCTCATGGGGCCGGACTGTCAGGGTCAGGGAAAAATCCAATATATATCTGCTGATATCTCGGGTGCTATTAGAGATTGCGCAATAAATCAAAGTGAATTATCTGCAGGAGGCCCTGGCGCATGAATCTGTGCAGTGGGAACGACCTCGGATCACCAGGGTCCGAGAAAATCACCGTCTCATGGGGCCGGACACTCAGTGTCAGGGAAAAATCCAATATATATGTGGTGATATCTCGGATTCTCTTACAGATAGCGCACTAAGCCAAAGTGAATTATCTGCAGCGGGCCCTGGGGCATGAATCTGTGCAGCGGGAACGACCACGGACCACAAGGGGCCGAGAAAACCACCAACACATGGCGCCGGACAC
Organism: Nomia melanderi; assembly: GCF_051020985.1. Classification (NCBI taxonomy): domain Eukaryota; kingdom Metazoa; phylum Arthropoda; class Insecta; order Hymenoptera; family Halictidae; genus Nomia; species Nomia melanderi. The sequence continues at coordinate 267,822 of NW_027475186.1, forward strand.
CCAAGGTCATGTAAAAACCCAGGATGTATCTGATGATATCTCGGGTGCTATTAGAGATAGCGCAATAAATAAAAGTGCATTGTCTGCAGGAAGCCCTGGCGCATGATTCTGTGCAGCGGGAACGACCTCGGACCACCAGGGGCCGAGTAAGTCACCGTCTCATGGGGCCGGACTCTCAGCGTCAGGGAAAAATCCAATATATATCTGGTGATATCTCGGGTGCTATTACATATAGCGCAATAAATCAATGTGCATTGTCTGTAGGAGGCCCTGGCGCATGAATCTGTGCAGCGGGAACGACTTCGGACCACCTGGGGCCGAGTAAACCACCGACAGATGGGGCCGGACTGTCAGGGTCGGGGAAAAATCCAATATATATCTGGTAATATCTCGGGTGCTATTACAGATAGCGCAATAAATCAAAGTCCATTGTCTGTAGGAGGCCCTGGCGCATGATTCTGTGCAGCGCGAACGACATCGGACACACAGGGGTCGAGAAAACCACCGTCTCATGGGCCCGGACACTCAGGGTCAGGGAAAAATCCAATATTTATCTAGTGATATCTCGGGTGCTATTACAGACAGCGCAATAAATCAATGTGCGTTGTCTGTAGGAGGCCCTGGCGCATGAATCTGTGCAGCGGGAACGACCTCGGACCACGAGGGACCGAGAAAACCATCGACACATGGGGCCGGACTGTCAGGGTCAGGGAAAAATGCAATATATATATGGTGATATCTCTGGTGCTATTACAGATAGCGCAATAAATCAAAGTGCATTGTCTGTAGGAGGCCCTGGCGCATGAATCTGTGCAGCGGGATCGACCTCGGACCACCACGGGCCGAGAAAATCACCGTCTCATGGGGCCGGACACTCAGGGTCAGGGAAAAATCCAATATATATATGGTGATATCTCGGATGCTATTAGAGATAGCGCAATAAATCAAAGTGCATTGTCTGTAGGAGGCCCTGGCGCATGAATCTGTGCACCGGGATCGACTTCGGACCACCTGGGGCCGAGTAAACCACCGACAGATGGGGCCGGACTGTCAGGGTCGGGGAAAAATCCAATATATATCTGGTAATATCTCGGGTGCTATTACAGATAGCGCAATAAATCAAAGTCCATTGTCTGTAGGAGGCCCTGGCGCATGATTCTGTGCAGCGCGAACGACATCGGACACACAGGGGTCGAGAAAACCACCGTCTCATGGGCCCGGACCCTCAGGGTCAGGGAAAAATCCAATATTTATCTAGTGATATCTCGGGTGCTATTACAGACAGCGCAATAAATCAATGTGCGTTGTCTGTAGGAGGCCCTGGCGCATGAATCTGTGCAGCGGGAACGACCTCGGACCACGAGGGACCGAGAAAACCATCGACACATGGGGCCGGACTGTCAGGGTCAGGGAAAAATGCAATATATATATGGTGATATCTCTGGTGCTATTACAGATAGCGCAATAAATCAAAGTGCATTGTCTGTAGGAGGCCCTGGCGCATGCGTCGGTGCCGCGGGATCGACCTCGGACCACCAGGGGCCGAGAAAGTCACCGTCTCATGGGGCCGGACTGTCAGCGTTAGGGAAAAATGCAATATATATATGGTGATATCTCTGGTGCTATTACAGATAGCGCAATAAATCAAAGTGCATTAACTGTAGGAGGCCCTGGCGCATGAATCTGTGCAGAGGGATCGACCTCGGACCACCGGGGGCCGAGAAAATCACCGTCTCATGGGGCCGGACTGTCAGGGTCAGGGAAAATTCCAATATATATCGGCTGATATCTCGGGTGCTATTAGAGATAGCGCAAGAAATCAAAATGAATTATCTGCAGGGGGCCCTGGCGTATGAATCTGTGCAGCCGGAACGACCTCGGACCACCACGGGCCGAGAAAACCACCGTCTCATGGGGCCGGACACTCAGGGTCAGGGAAAAATCCAATATATATATGGTGATATCTCGGGTGCTATTAGAGATACCGCAATAAATCAAAATGAATTATCTGGAGGGGGCCCTGGCGCATGAATCGGTGCAGCCGGAACGACCTCGGACCACCAGGGGCCGAGAAAACCACCGTCTCATGGGGCCGGGCACTCAGGGTCAGGGGAAAATCCAATATATATATGGTGATATCTCGGGTGCTATTACAGATAGCGCAATAAATCAAAGTGCATTGTCTGTAGGACGCCCTGGCGCATGAATCTGTACAGCGGGAACGACCTCGGACCACCAGGGGCCGAGAAAATCATCGTCTCATGGGGTCGGACACTCAGGGTCAGGGAAAAATCCAATATATATCTGGTGATATCTCGGGTGCTATTACAGATAGCGCAATAAATCAAAGTGCATTGTCTGTAGGAGGCCTTGGCGCATGAATCTGTGCAGCGGGATCAACCTCGGACCACCAGGGGCCGAGAAAATCACCGTCCCATGGGGCCGGACTGTCAGGGTCAGGGAAAAATCCAATATATATCTGGTGATATCTCGAGTGCTATTAGAGATAGCGCAATAAATCAAAGTGCATTGTCTGTAGGAGGCCCTGGGGCATGAATCTGTGTAGCGGGATCGACCTCGGACCACCAGGGGCCGAGAAAATCACCGTCTCATGGGGCCGGACTGTCAGGGTCAGGGAAAAATACAATATATATCTGTTGATATCTCGAGTGCTATTAGATATAGCGCAATAAATCAAAGTGCATTGTCTGTAGGAGGACCTGGGGCATGAATCTGTGTAGCGGGATCGACCTCAGACCACCAGGGGCCGAGAAAATGACCGTCTCATGGGGCCGGACTGTCAGGGTCAGGGAAAAATCGAATATATATATGGTGATATCTCGGGTGCTATTACAGATAGCGCAATAAATGAAAGTGCATTGTCTGCAGGAGGCCCTAGCGCATGAATCTGTGCAGCGGGAACCACCTCGGACCACCAGGGGCCGAGAAAATCACCGTCTCAGGGGCCGGACTGTCAGGGTCAGGGAAAAATCCAATATATATCTGGTGACACCTCGGGTGCTATTAGAGAAAGCGCAATATGTCAAAGTGAATTATCTGCAGGGTGCCCCGGCGCATGAATCTGTGCAGCGGGAACGACCACGGACCACCAGGGGCCGAGAAAACCACCGTCTCATGGGGCCGGACACTCAGGGTCAGGGGAAAATCCAATATATATCTGGTGATATCTCGGGTGCTATTAGAGCTAGCGCAATAAATCAAAGTGCATTGTCTGTAGGAGGCTCTGGCGCATGAATCTGGCCAGCGGGAACGACCTCGGACCACCAGGGGCCGAGAAAACCACCGTCTCATGGGGCCGGAAACTCGGGGTCAGGGGAAAATCCAATATATATCTGGTGATATCTAGGGTGCTATTAGAGATAGGGCAATAATTCAAAGTGCATTGTCCGTAGGAGGCCCTGGCGCATGAATCTGTGCAGCGGGATCGAACTCGGACCACCAGGGGCCGAGAAAACCACCGTCTCATGGGGCCGGACACTCAGGGTCGGGGAAAAATCCAATATATATCTGGTGATATCTCGGGTGCTATTGGAGATAGCGTGATAAATCAAAGTGAATTATCTGCAGGAGGCCCTGGCGCATGCATATGTGCAGCGGGAACGACCTCGGACAACCAGGGGCCGAGAAAACCACCGTCCCATGGGGCCGGACACTCAGGGTCGGCGAAAAATCCAATATATATCTGGTGGTATCTCGGGTGCTATTAGCGATAGCGCAATAAACCAAAGTGAATTATCTGCAGGAGGCCCTGGCGCATGAATATGTGCAGCGGCAACGACCTCAGACCACCAGGGGCCGAGAAAACCACCGTCTCATGGGGCCGGACACTCAGGGTCAGGGAAAAATCCAATATATATCTGGTGATATCTCGGGTGCTATTACAGATAGCGCAATAAATCAAAGTGCATTGTCTGTATTAGGCCCTGGCGCATGAATCTGTGCAGCGGGAACGACCTCGGACCACCAGGGGCCGAGAAAACCACCGTCTCATGGGGCCGGACACACAGGGTCAGGGAAAAATCCAATATAAATCTGGTGATATCTCGGGTGCTATTACAGATAGCGCAATAAATCAAAAAGCATTGTCTGCAGGAGGCCCTAGGGCATGAATCTGGCAAGCGGGAACGACCTCGGACCACCAGGGGCCGAGAAAACTACCGTCTCATGGGGTCGGATACTCAGGGTCAGGGAAAAATCCAATATATATCTGGTGATGTCTCGGGTGCTATTAGAGATAGCGCAATAAATTAAAGTGACTTATCTGGAGGGGGCCCTGGCGCATGAATCGGTGCAGCGGGATCGACCTCGGACCACCAGGGGCCGAGAAAACCACCGACACATGAGGCCGGGCACTCAGGGTCAGGGAAAAATCCAATATATATCTGGTGATATCTCGGGGGCTATTAGAGACAGCGCGATAAATCAAGGTGAATTATCTGCCAGAGGCCCTGGCGCATGCATATGTGCAGCGGGAACGACCTCGGACGACCAGGGGCCGAGAAAACCACCGACACATGGGGCCGGACACTGAGGGTCAGGGAAAAATCCAATATATATCTGGTGATATCTCGGGTGCTCTTACAGATAGCGCACTAAACCAAAGTGAATTATCTGCAGGAGGCCCTGGCGCATGAATGTGTGCAGCGGGAACGACCTCCGACCACCAGGGGCCGAGAAAACCACCGTCTCATGGGGCCGGACACACAGGGTCAGGGAAAAATCCAATATATATCTGGCGATATCTCGGGTGCTATTACAGATAGCGCAATAAACAGAAGTGAATTATCTGCAGGAGGCCCTGGCGCATGAATGTGTGCAGCGGGAACGACCTCGGACCACCAGGGGCCGAGAAAACCGCAGTCTCATGGAGCCGGACACTCAGGGTCATTTAACAATCCAGCATATATCTGGTGATATCTCGTGTGCTATTAGAGATAGCGCAATAAACCAAAGTGAATTATCTGCAGGAGGCCCTGGCGCATGAATCTGTGCAGCGGGAACGACCTCGGACCACCAGGGGCCGAGAAAACCACCGTCTCATGGGGCCGGATACTCAGGGTCGGCGAAAAATCCAATATATATCTGGTGATATCTCGGGTGCTATTAGAGATAGCGCAATAAACCAAAGTGAATTATCTGCAGGAGGCCCTGGCGCATGAATCTGTGCAGCGGGAACGACCTCGGACCACCAGGGGCCGAGAAAACCACCGTGTCATGGGCCCGGGATGTCAGGGTCAGGGAAAAATCCAATATATATCAGGTGATATCTCGGGTGCTATTATAAATAGCGCAATAAGCCAAAGTGAATTATCTGCAGGAGGCCCTGGCGCATGAATCTGTGCAGCGGGAACGACCTCGGACCACCAGGGGCCGAGAAAAGCACCGTGTCATGGGGCCGGACACTCAGTGTCAGGAAAAAATCCATTATATATCTGGTGATATCTCAGGTGCTATTAGAGATAGCGCAATAAACCAAAGTGCATTGTCTGCAGGAGGCCCTGGCGCATGAATCTGTGCAGCGGGAAAGACCTCGGACCCCCAGGGGTCGAGAAAACCTCCGTCTCATGGGGTCGGACACTCAGGGTCAGGGAAAAATCCAATATTTATCTGGTGATATCTCGGGTGCTATTACATATAGCGCAATAAATCAAAGTGCATTGTCTGTAGGAGGCCCTGGCGCATGCATCTGTGCAGCGGGAACGACCTCGGACAACCAGGGGCCGAGAAAACCACCGTATCATGGGGCCGGATACTCAGGGTCGGCGAAAAATCCAATATATATCTGGTGATATCTCGGGTGCTATTAGAGATAGCGCAATAAACCAAAGTGAATTATCTGCAGGAGGCCCTGGCGCATGAATATGTGCAGCGGGTACGACCTCGGACCACCAGGGGCCGAGAAAACCACCATCTCATGGGGCAGGACACTCAGGGTCGGGGAAAATTCCAATATATATCTGGTGATACCTCTGGTGCTATTAGAGATCGCGCAATAAATCAAAGTGCATCGTCTGTAGGAGGCCCTGGCGCATGAACCTGTGCAGCAGTAACGACATCGGACCACCAGGGGCCGAGTAAACCACCGTCTCATGAGGCCGGACACTCAGGGTCAGGGGAAAATCCTATATATATCTGGTGATATCTCGGGTGCTATTAGAGACAGCGCAATAAACCAAAGTGAATTATCTGCAGGGGGTCCTGGCGCATGAATCTGTGCAGCGGGATCGACCTCGGACCACCAGGGGCCAAGAAAACCACCGACACATGGGGCCGGGCACTCAGGGTCAGGGGAAAATCCAATATATATATGGTGATATCTCGGGTGCTATTACAGATAGCGCAATAAATCAAAGTGCATTGTCTGTAGGACGCCCTGGCGCATGAATCTGTACAGCGGGAACGACCTCGGACCACCAGGGGCCGAGAAAATCATCGTCTCATGGGGTCGGACACTCAGGGTCAGGGAAAAATCCAATATATATCTGGTGATATCTCGGGTGCTATTACAGATAGCGCAATAAATCAAAGTGCATTGTCTGTAGGAGGCCTTGGCGCATGAATCTGTGCAGCGGGATCAACCTCGGACCACCAGGGGCCGAGAAAATCACCGTCCCATGGGGCCGGACTGTCAGGGTCAGGGAAAAATCCAATATATATCTGGTGATATCTCGAGTGCTATTAGAGATAGCGCAATAAATCAAAGTGCATTGTCTGTAGGAGGCCCTGGGGCATGAATCTGTGTAGCGGGATCGACCTCGGACCACCAGGGGCCGAGAAAATCACCGTCTCATGGGGCCGGACTGTCAGGGTCAGGGAAAAATACAATATATATCTGTTGATATCTCGAGTGCTATTAGATATAGCGCAATAAATCAAAGTGCATTGTCTGTAGGAGGACCTGGGGCATGAATCTGTGTAGCGGGATCGACCTCAGACCACCAGGGGCCGAGAAAATGACCGTCTCATGGGGCCGGACTGTCAGGGTCAGGGAAAAATCGAATATATATATGGTGATATCTCGGGTGCTATTACAGATAGCGCAATAAATGAAAGTGCATTGTCTGCAGGAGGCCCTAGCGCATGAATCTGTGCAGCGGGAACCACCTCGGACCACCAGGGGCCGAGAAAATCACCGTCTCAGGGGCCGGACTGTCAGGGTCAGGGAAAAATCCAATATATATCTGGTGACACCTCGGGTGCTATTAGAGAAAGCGCAATATGTCAAAGTGAATTATCTGCAGGGTGCCCCGGCGCATGAATCTGTGCAGCGGGAACGACCACGGACCACCAGGGGCCGAGAAAACCACCGTCTCATGGGGCCGGACACTCAGGGTCAGGGGAAAATCCAATATATATCTGGTGATATCTCGGGTGCTATTAGAGCTAGCGCAATAAATCAAAGTGCATTGTCTGTAGGAGGCTCTGGCGCATGAATCTGGCCAGCGGGAACGACCTCGGACCACCAGGGGCCGAGAAAACCACCGTCTCATGGGGCCGGAAACTCGGGGTCAGGGGAAAATCCAATATATATCTGGTGATATCTAGGGTGCTATTAGAGATAGGGCAATAATTCAAAGTGCATTGTCCGTAGGAGGCCCTGGCGCATGAATCTGTGCAGCGGGATCGAACTCGGACCACCAGGGGCCGAGAAAACCACCGTCTCATGGGGCCGGACACTCAGGGTCGGGGAAAAATCCAATATATATCTGGTGATATCTCGGGTGCTATTGGAGATAGCGTGATAAATCAAAGTGAATTATCTGCAGGAGGCCCTGGCGCATGCATATGTGCAGCGGGAACGACCTCGGACAACCAGGGGCCGAGAAAACCACCGTCCCATGGGGCCGGACACTCAGGGTCGGCGAAAAATCCAATATATATCTGGTGGTATCTCGGGTGCTATTAGCGATAGCGCAATAAACCAAAGTGAATTATCTGCAGGAGGCCCTGGCGCATGAATATGTGCAGCGGCAACGACCTCAGACCACCAGGGGCCGAGAAAACCACCGTCTCATGGGGCCGGACACTCAGGGTCAGGGAAAAATCCAATATATATCTGGTGATATCTCGGGTGCTATTACAGATAGCGCAATAAATCAAAGTGCATTGTCTGTATTAGGCCCTGGCGCATGAATCTGTGCAGCGGGAACGACCTCGGACCACCAGGGGCCGAGAAAACCACCGTCTCATGGGGCCGGACACACAGGGTCAGGGAAAAATCCAATATAAATCTGGTGATATCTCGGGTGCTATTACAGATAGCGCAATAAATCAAAAAGCATTGTCTGCAGGAGGCCCTAGGGCATGAATCTGGCAAGCGGGAACGACCTCGGACCACCAGGGGCCGAGAAAACTACCGTCTCATGGGGTCGGATACTCAGGGTCAGGGAAAAATCCAATATATATCTGGTGATGTCTCGGGTGCTATTAGAGATAGCGCAATAAATTAAAGTGACTTATCTGGAGGGGGCCCTGGCGCATGAATCGGTGCAGCGGGATCGACCTCGGACCACCAGGGGCCGAGAAAACCACCGACACATGAGGCCGGGCACTCAGGGTCAGGGAAAAATCCAATATATATCTGGTGATATCTCGGGGGCTATTAGAGACAGCGCGATAAATCAAGGTGAATTATCTGCCAGAGGCCCTGGCGCATGCATATGTGCAGCGGGAACGACCTCGGACGACCAGGGGCCGAGAAAACCACCGACACATGGGGCCGGACACTGAGGGTCAGGGAAAAATCCAATATATATCTGGTGATATCTCGGGTGCTCTTACAGATAGCGCACTAAACCAAAGTGAATTATCTGCAGGAGGCCCTGGCGCATGAATGTGTGCAGCGGGAACGACCTCCGACCACCAGGGGCCGAGAAAACCACCGTCTCATGGGGCCGGACACACAGGGTCAGGGAAAAATCCAATATATATCTGGCGATATCTCGGGTGCTATTACAGATAGCGCAATAAACAGAAGTGAATTATCTGCAGGAGGCCCTGGCGCATGAATGTGTGCAGCGGGAACGACCTCGGACCACCAGGGGCCGAGAAAACCGCAGTCTCATGGAGCCGGACACTCAGGGTCATTTAACAATCCAGCATATATCTGGTGATATCTCGTGTGCTATTAGAGATAGCGCAATAAACCAAAGTGAATTATCTGCAGGAGGCCCTGGCGCATGAATCTGTGCAGCGGGAACGACCTCGGACCACCAGGGGCCGAGAAAACCACCGTCTCATGGGGCCGGATACTCAGGGTCGGCGAAAAATCCAATATATATCTGGTGATATCTCGGGTGCTATTAGAGATAGCGCAATAAACCAAAGTGAATTATCTGCAGGAGGCCCTGGCGCATGAATCTGTGCAGCGGGAACGACCTCGGACCACCAGGGGCCGAGAAAACCACCGTGTCATGGGCCCGGGATGTCAGGGTCAGGGAAAAATCCAATATATATCAGGTGATATCTCGGGTGCTATTATAAATAGCGCAATAAGCCAAAGTGAATTATCTGCAGGAGGCCCTGGCGCATGAATCTGTGCAGCGGGAACGACCTCGGACCACCAGGGGCCGAGAAAAGCACCGTGTCATGGGGCCGGACACTCAGTGTCAGGAAAAAATCCATTATATATCTGGTGATATCTCAGGTGCTATTAGAGATAGCGCAATAAACCAAAGTGCATTGTCTGCAGGAGGCCCTGGCGCATGAATCTGTGCAGCGGGAAAGACCTCGGACCCCCAGGGGTCGAGAAAACCTCCGTCTCATGGGGTCGGACACTCAGGGTCAGGGAAAAATCCAATATTTATCTGGTGATATCTCGGGTGCTATTACATATAGCGCAATAAATCAAAGTGCATTGTCTGTAGGAGGCCCTGGCGCATGCATCTGTGCAGCGGGAACGACCTCGGACAACCAGGGGCCGAGAAAACCACCGTATCATGGGGCCGGATACTCAGGGTCGGCGAAAAATCCAATATATATCTGGTGATATCTCGGGTGCTATTAGAGATAGCGCAATAAACCAAAGTGAATTATCTGCAGGAGGCCCTGGCGCATGAATATGTGCAGCGGGTACGACCTCGGACCACCAGGGGCCGAGAAAACCACCATCTCATGGGGCAGGACACTCAGGGTCGGGGAAAATTCCAATATATATCTGGTGATACCTCTGGTGCTATTAGAGATCGCGCAATAAATCAAAGTGCATCGTCTGTAGGAGGCCCTGGCGCATGAACCTGTGCAGCAGTAACGACATCGGACCACCAGGGGCCGAGTAAACCACCGTCTCATGAGGCCGGACACTCAGGGTCAGGGGAAAATCCTATATATATCTGGTGATATCTCGGGTGCTATTAGAGACAGCGCAATAAACCAAAGTGAATTATCTGCAGGGGGTCCTGGCGCATGAATCTGTGCAGCGGGATCGACCTCGGACCACCAGGGGCCAAGAAAACCACCGACACATGGGGCCGGGCACTCAGGGTCAGGGAAAAATCCAATATATATCTGGTGATATCTCGGGTGCTATTACAGATAGCGCAAGAAATCAAATAGCATTTTCTGTATTAGGCCCCGGCGCATGAATCTGTGCAGCGTGAACGACCTCGGACCACCAGGGGCCGAGAAAAGCTCCGTCTCATGGGGCCGGACACTCATGGTCAGGGAAGAATCCAATATATACCTGGTGATATCTCGGGTTCCATTAGATACAGCGCAATAAACCAAAGTGAATTAGCTGCAGGAGGCCCTGGCGCATGCATATGTGCAGCGTGAACGACCTCGGACCACCAGGGGCCGAGAAAACCACCGTCTCATGGGGCCGGACACACAGGGTCAGGGAAAAATCCAATATATATCTGGTGATATCTCGGGTGCCTTTACAGATAGCGTAATAAATCAAAGTGTATTGTCTGCAGCAGGCCCTGGCGCATGAATCTGTGCAGCGGGAACGACCTCGGACCAGCAGGGGCCGATAAAACCACCGTCATATCAGGTCGGACACTCAGGGTCAGGGAAAAATCCAATATATATCTGGAAATATCTCGGGTGCTATTGGAGATAACGCAATAAAACAAAGTGCATTGTCTGTAGGAGGCCCTGGCGCATGAATCTGTGCAGCGGGATCGAACTCGGACCACCAGGGGCCGAGAAAACCACCGTCTCATGGGGCCGGACACTCAGGGTCGGGGAAAAATCCAATATATATCTGGTGATATCTCGGGCGCTATTAGAGATAGCGCGATAAATCAAAGTGAATTATCTGCAGGAGGCTCTGGCGCATGCATCTGTGCAGCGGGAACGACCTCGGACAACCAGGGGCCGAGAAAACCACCGTCTCATGGGGCCGGACACTCAGAGTCAGGGAAAAATCCAATATATATCTGGTGATATCTCGGGTGCCTTTACAGATAGCGCAATAAATCAAAGTGCATTGTCTGCAGCAGGCCCTGGCGCATGAATCTGTGCAGCGGGAACGACCTCGGACCAGCAGGGGCCGATAAAACCACCGTCACATCAGGTCGGACACTCAGGGTCAGGGAAAAATCCAATATATATCTGGAGATATCTCGGGTGCTATTGGAGATAACGCAATAAACCAAGGTGTATTATCTGCAGGAGCCCTGGCGCATGAATCTGTGCAGCGGGAACGACCTCGGACCAACAGGGGCCGAGAAAATCACCGTCTCATGGGGCCGGGATGTCAGGGTCAGGGAAAAATCCAATATATATCAGGTGTTATCTCGGGTGCTATTATAGATAGCGCAATAAACCAAAGTGAATTATCTGCAGGAGGCCCTGGCGCATGAATCTGTGCAGCGGGAACGACCTCGGACCACCAGGAGCCGAGAAAACCACCGTGTCATGGGGCCGGACACTCAGTGTCAGGAAAAAATCCAATATATATCTGGTGATATCTCAGGTGCTATTAGAGATAGCGCAATAAATCAAAGTGCATTGTCTGTAGGAGGCCCTGGCGCATGAATCTGTGCAGCGGGATCGAACTCGGACCACCAGGGGCCGAGAAAACCACCGTCTCATGGGGCCGGACACTCAGGGTCGGGGAAAAATCCAATATATATCTGGTGATATCTCGGGCGCTATTAGAGATAGCGCGATAAATCAAAGTGAATTATCTGCAGGAGGCCCTGGCGCATGCATCTGTGCAGCGGGAACGACCTCGGACAACCAGGGGCCGAGAAAACCACCGTCTCATGGGGCCGGACACTCAGGGTCAGGGAAAAATCCAATATATATCTGGTGATATCTCGGGGGCTATTAGAGACAGCGCGATAAATCAAGGTGAATTATCTGCAGGAGGCCCTGGCGCATGCATCTGTGCAGCGGGAACGACCTCGGACCACCAGGGTCCGAGAAAACCACCATCTCATGGGGCCGGACACTCAGGGTCGGCGAAAAATCCAATATATATCTGGTGATATCTCGGGTGCTATTAGAGATAGCGCAATAAACCAAAGTGAATTATCTGCAGGAGGCCCTGGCGCATGAATCTGTGCAGCGGGAACGACCTCGGACCACCAGGGTCCGAGAAAAGCACCATCTCATGGGGCCGGACACTCAGGTTCGGGGAAAAATCCAATATATATCTGGTGATATCTCGGGTTCCATTAGATACAGCGCAATAAACCAAAGTGAATTAGCTGCAGGAGGCCCTGGCGCATGAATCTGTGCAGCGAGATCGAACTCGGACCACCAGGGGCCGAGAAAACCACCGTCTCATGGGGCCGGACACTCAGGGTTGGGGAAAAATCCAATATATATCTGGTGATACCTCGGGTTCTATTACAGATAGCGCAATAAATCAAAGTGCATCGTCTGTAGGAGGCCCTGGCGCATGCATCTGTGCAGCGGGAACGACCTCGGAAAACCAGGGGCCGACAAAACCACCGTCTCATGGGGCCGGGCACACAGGGTCAGGGAAAAATCCAATATATATCTGGTGATATCTCGGGTGCTATTAGAGATAGCGCAATAAACCAAAGTGCGTTGTCTGCAGGCGGCACTGGCGAATGAATCTGTGCAGCAGGAACGACCTCGGACCACCAGGCGCCAAGAAAATGACAGATTTTCGGAATCCGTCACCCGAAGTCATGTAAAAATCCAGCATATATCTGGTGATATCTCGTGTGCTATTAGAGATAGCGCAATAAACCAAAGTGAATTTTCTGCAGGAGGACCTGGCGCGTGCATCTGTGCAGCGGGAACGACCTCGGACCACCATGGGCCGAGAAAACCACCGTCTCATGGGGCCGGACGCTCATGGTCAGGGAAGAATCCAATATATACCTGGTGATATCTCGGGTTCCATTAGATACAGCGCAATAAACCAAAGTGAATTAGCTGCAGGAGGCCCTGGCGCATGCATATGTGCAGCGGGAACGACCTCGGACCACCAGGGGCCGAGAAAACCACCGTCTCATGGGGCCGCACACTCAGAGTCAGGGAAGAATCCAATATATATCTGGTGATATCTCAGGTGCCATTAGATATAGCGCAATAAACCAAAGTGAATTATCTGCAGGAGGCCCTGGCACATGAATGTGTGCAGCAGGTACGACCTCCGACCACCAGGGGCCGAGAAAACCACCGTCTCATGGGGCCGGACACACAGGGTCAGGGAAAAATCCAATATATATCTGGCGATATCTCGGGTGCCATTACAGATAGCGCAATAAACCAAAGTGCATTGTCTGTATTAGGCCCTGGCGCATGAATCTGTGCAGCGTGAACGACCTCGGACCACCAGGGGCCGAGAAAACCACCGTCTCATGGGGCCGGACACTCAGGGTCAGGGAAAAATCCAATGTATATCTGGTGACATCTCGGGTGCCTTTACAGATAGCGCAATAAATCAAAGTGCATTGTCTGTAGGAGGCCCTGGCGCATGAATCTGTGCAGCGGGATCGAACTCGGACCACCAGGGGCCGAGAAAACCACCGTCTCATGGGGCCGGACACTCAGGGTCGGGGAAAAATCCAATATATATCTGGTGATATCTCGGGCGCTATTAGAGATAGCGCAATAAATCAAAGTGCATTGTCTGTAGGAGGCCCTGGCGCATGAATCTGTGCAGCGGGATCGAACTCGGACCACCAGGGGCCGAGAAAACCACCGTCTCATGGGGCCGGACACTCAGGGTCGGGGAAAAATCCAATATATATCTGGTGATATCTCGGGGGCTATTAGAGACAGCGCGATAAATCAAGGTGAATTATCTGCAGGAGGCCCTGGCGCATGCATCTGTGCAGCGGGAACGACCTCGGACCACCAGGGGCCGAGAAAACCACCGTCTCATGGGGCCGGACGCTCATGGTCAGGGAAGAATCCAATATATACCTGGTGATATCTCGGGTTCCATTAGATACAGCGCAATAAACCAAAGTGAATTAGCTGCAGGAGGCCCTGGCGCATGCATATGTGCAGCGGGAACGACCTCGGACCACCAGGGGCCGAGAAAACCACCGTCTCATGGGGCCGCACACTCAGGGTCAGGGAAGAATCCAATATATATCTGGTGATATCTCAGGTGCCATTAGATATAGCGCAATAAACCAAAGTGAATTATCTGCAGGAGGCCCTGGCACATGAATGTGTGCAGCAGGTACGACCTCCGACCACCAGGGGCCGAGAAAACCACCGTCTCATGGGGCCGGACACACAGGGTCAGGGAAAAATCCAATATATATCTGGCGATATCTCGGGTGCTATTACAGATAGCGCAATAAACCAAAGTGCATTGTCTGTATTAGGCCCTGGCGCATGAATCTGTGCAGCGTGAACGACCTCGGACCACCAGGGGCCGAGAAAACCACCGTCTCATGGGGCCGGACACTCAGGGTCAGGGAAAAATCCAATGTATATCTGGTGACATCTCGGGTGCCTTTACAGATAGCGCAATAAATCAAAGTGCATTGTCTGTAGGAGGCCCTGGCGCATGAATCTGTGCAGCGGGATCGAACTCGGACCACCAGGGGCCGAGAAAACCACCGTCTCATGGGGCCGGACACTCAGGGTCGGGGAAAAATCCAATATATATCTGGTGATATCTCGGGCGCTATTAGAGATAGCGCGATAAATCAACGTGAATTATCTGCAGGAGGCCCTGGCGCATGCATCTGTGCAGCGGGAACGACCTCGGACAACCAGGGGCCGAGAAAACCACCGTCTCATGGGGCCGGACACTCAGGGTCAGGGAAAAATCCAATATATATCTGGTGATATCTCGGGGGCTATTAGAGACAGCGCGATAAATCAAGGTGAATTATCTGCAGGAGGCCCTGGCGCATGCATCTGTGCAGCGGGAACGACCTCGGACCACCAGGGGCCGAGAAAACCACCGTCTCATGGGGCCGGACGCTCATGGTCAGGGAAGAATCCAATATATACCTGGTGATATCTCGGGTTCCATTAGATACAGCGCAATAAACCAAAGTGAATTAGCTGCAGGAGGCCCTGGCGCATGCATATGTGCAGCGGGAACGACCTCGGACCACCAGGGGCCGAGAAAACCACCGTCTCATGGGGCCGCACACTCAGGGTCAGGGAAGAATCCAATATATATCTGGTGATATCTCAGGTGCCATTAGATATAGCGCAATAAACCAAAGTGAATTATCTGCAGGAGGCCCTGGCACATGAATGTGTGCAGCAGGTACGACCTCCGACCACCAGGGGCCGAGAAAACCACCGTCTCATGGGGCCGGACACACAGGGTCAGGGAAAAATCCAATATATATCTGGCGATATCTCGGGTGCTATTACAGATAGCGCAATAAACCAAAGTGCATTGTCTGTATTAGGCCCTGGCGCATGAATCTGTGCAGCGTGAACGACCTCGGACCACCAGGGGCCGAGAAAACCACCGTCTCATGGGGCCGGACACTCAGGGTCAGGGAAAAATCCAATGTATATCTGGTGACATCTCGGGTGCCTTTACAGATAGCGCAATAAATCAAAGTGCATTGTCTGTAGGAGGCCCTGGCGCATGAATCTGTGCAGCGGGATCGAACTCGGACCACCAGGGGCCGAGAAAACCACCGTCTCATGGGGCCGGACACTCAGGGTCGGGGAAAAATCCAATATATATCTGGTGATATCTCGGGCGCTATTAGAGATAGCGCGATAAATCAAAGTGAATTATCTGCAGGAGGCCCTGGCGCATGCATCTGTGCAGCGGGAACGACCTCGGACAACCAGGGGCCGAGAAAACCACCGTCTCATGGGGCCGGACACTCAGGGTCAGGGAAAAATCCAATATATATCTGGTGATATCTCGGGGGCTATTAGAGACAGCGCGATAAATCAAGGTGAATTATCTGCAGGAGGCCCTGGCGCATGCATCTGTGCAGCGGGAACGACCTCGGACCACCAGGGGCCGAGAAAACCACCGTCTCATGGGGCCGGACGCTCATGGTCAGGGAAGAATCCAATATATACCTGGTGATATCTCGGGTTCCATTAGATACAGCGCAATAAACCAAAGTGAATTAGCTGCAGGAGGCCCTGGCGCATGCATATGTGCAGCGGGAACGACCTCGGACCACCAGGGGCCGAGAAAACCACAGTCTCATGGGGCCCGACACTTAGGGTCAGGGGAAAATCCAATATATATCTGGTGATATCTCGGGTGCTATTAGAGATAGCGCAATAAACCAATGTGAATTATCTGCAGGAGGCCCTGGCGCATGAATCTGTGCAACAGGAACGACCTCGGAACACCAGGGGCCGAGAAAACCACAGACTCATGGGGCCGGACACTCAGGGTCAGGGGAAAATTCAATATATATCAGGTGATATCTCGGGTGCTATTAGAGATAGCGCAATAAACCAAAGTGAATTATCTGCAGGAGGCCCTGGCGCATGAATCTGTGCTACGGGATCGACTTCGGACCTCCAGGGGCCGAGGAAACTACCGTCTCATGGGGCCGGACACTCAGGGTCAGGGAAAAATCCAATATATATCCGGTGATATCTCGGGTGCTATTAGAGATAGCGCAATAAACCAAAGTGCATTGTCTGCAGGGTGCCCTGGCGCATGAATCTGTGCAGCGGGAACGACCACGGACCACCAGGGGCCGAGAAAACCACCGTCTCATGGCGCCAGGCACTCAGGGTCAGGGGAAAATCCAATATATATATGGTGATATCTCGGGTGCTATTACAGATAGCGCAATAAATGAAAGTGCATTGTCTGCAGGAGGCCCTCGCGCATGAATCTGTGCAGCGGGAACGACCTCGGACCACCAGGGGCCGAGAAAATCACCGTCTCAGGGGCCGGACTGTCAGGGTCAGGGGAAAATCCAATATATATATGGGGATATCACGGGTGCTATTACAGAAACCGCAATAAATCAAAGTGCATTGTCTGTAGGAGGCCCTGGCGCATGAATCTGTGCAGCGGGAACGACCTCGGACCACCAGGGGCCGAGAAAATCACCGTCCCATGGGGCCGGACTGTCAGGGTCAGGGAAAAATCCAATATATATCTGGTGATATCTCGGGTGCTATTAGAGATAGCGCAATAAATCAATGTGAATTATCTGCAGGGCGCTCTGGCGCATGAATCTGTGCAGCGGGATCGACCTCGGACGACCAGGGGCCGAGAAAACCACCGTCCCATGGGGTCGGACACTCAGGGTCAGGGAAAAATCCAATATAAATCTGGTTATATCTCGGGTGCTATTAGAGATAGCGCAATAAACCAAAGAGCATTGTCTGCAGGGGGCCCTGGCGCATGAATCTGTGCAGCGGGATCGAGCTCGGACCACGAGGGACCGAGAAAACCATCGACACATGGGGCCGGACTGTCCGGGTCAAGCAAAAATCCAATATATATCTGGTGATATCTCGGGTGCTATTAGAGATATCGAAATAAATCAAAGTGCATTGTCTGCAGGAGGCCCTGGCGCATGAATATGTGCAGCGGGAACGACCTCGGACGACCAGGGGCCGAGAAAACCACCGTCTCATGGGGTCGGACACGCAGGGTCAGGGAAAAATCCAATATAAATCTGGTTATATCTCGGGTGCTATTACAGATAGCGCAATAAATCAAAGTGCATTGTCTGCAGGAGGCCCTGGCGCATGAATCTGTGCAGCGGGAACGACCTAGGACCACCAGGGGTCGAGAAAATCACCGTCTCACGGGGCCGGACTGTCAGGGTCAGGGAAAAATCCAGCATATATCTGGTGATATCTCGGGTGCTATTACAGATAGCGCAATAAATCAAAGTGCATTGTCTGTAGGAGGCACTGTCGCATGAATCTGTGCAGCGGGAACGACCTCGGACCACCAGGGGCCGAGAAAATCATCGTCTCATGGGCCGGACTGTCAGGGTCAGGGAAAAATCCAATATATATCTGGTGATATCTCGGGTGCTATTAGAGAAAGCGCAATATGTCAATGTGAATTATCTGCAGGGTGCCCTGGCGCATGAATCTGTGCAGCGGGAACGACCACGGACCACCAGGGGCCGAGAAAACCACCGTCTCATGGGGCCGGACTGTCAGGGTCAGGGAAAAATCCAGCATATATCTGGTGATATCTCGGGTGCTATTACAGATAGCGCAATAAATCAAAGTGCATTGTCTGTAGGAGGCACTGTCGCATGAATCTGTGCAGCGGGAACGACCTCGGACCACCAGGGGCCGAGAAAATCATCGTCTCAGGGGCCGGACTGTCAGGGTCAGGGAAAAATCCAATATATATCTGGTGATATCTCGGGTGCTATTAGAGAAAGCGCAATATGTCAATGTGAATTATCTGCAGGGTGCCCTGGCGCATGAATCTGTGCAGCGGGAACGACCACGGACCACCAGGGGCCGAGAAAACCACCGTCTCATGGGGCCGGACACTCAGGGTCAGGGGAAAATCCAATATATATCTGGTGATATCTCGGGTGCTATTAGAGCTAGCGCAATAAATCAAAGTGCATTGTCTGTAGGAGGCACTGGCGAATGAATCTGTGGAGCAGGAACGACCTCGGACCACCAGGCGCCGAGAAAATTACAGATATTTGGAATCCGTCACCCAAGGTCATGTAAAAATCCAGCATATATCTGGTGATATCTCGGGTGCTATTACAGATAGCGCAATAAATCAAAGTGCATTGTCTGTAGGAGGCACTGGCGAATGAATCTGTGGAGCAGGAATGACCTCGGACCACCAGGCGCCGAGAAAGTTACAGATATTTGGAATCCGTCACCCAAGGTCATGTAAAAATCCAGCATATATCTGGTGATATCTCGGGTGCTATTAGAGATAGCGCAATAAATCAAAGTGCATTGTCTGCAGGAGGCCCTGGCGCATGAATCTGTGCAGCGGGAACGACCTCGGACCTCCAGGGGCCGAGGAAACTACCGTCTCATGGGGCCGGACACTCAGGGTCAGGGAAAAATCCAATATATATCCGGTGATATCTCGGGTGCTATTAGAGATAGCGCAATAAACCAAAGTGCATTGTCTGCAGGAGGCCCTGGGGCATGAATCTGTGCAGCGGGATCGACCCCGGACCACCAGGGGCCGAGAAAATCACCGTCTCATGGGGCCGGGCTGTCAGGGTCAAGGAAAAATCCAATATATATCTGGTGATATCTCGGGTGCTATTAGAGATAGCTCAACAAATCAAAGTGAATTATCTGCAGGGGACCCTGGCGCATGAATCTGTGCAGCGGGAACGACCTCGGACCACCAGGGGCCGAGAAAACCACCATCTCATGGGGCCGGACACTCAGGGTCAGGGGAAAATCCAATATATATATGGGGATATCACGGGTGCTATTACTGAAAGCGCAATAAATCAAAGTGCATTGTCTGTAGGAGGCCCTGGCGCATGAATCTGTGCAGCGTGAACGACCTCGGACCACCAGGGGCCGAGAAAACCACCGTCTCATTGGGTCGGACTGTCTGAGTGAGGGAAAAATCCAATATATATCTGGTGATATCTCGGGTGCTATTAGAGATAGCGCAATAAATCAATGTGAATTATCTGCAGGGGGCTCTGGCGCATGAATCTGTGCAGCGGGATCGACCTCGGACGACCAGGGTCCGAGAAAACCACCGTCCCATGGGGTCGGACACTCAGGGTCAGGGAAAAATCCAATATAAATCTGGTTATATCTCGGGTGCTATTAGAGATAGCGCAATAAACCAAAGAGCATTGTCTGCAGGGGGCCCTGGCGCATGAATCTGTGCAGCGGGATCGAGCTCGGACCACGAGGGGCCGAGAAAATCACCGTCTCATGGGGCCGGACTGTCAGGGTCAGGGAAAAATCCAATATATATCTGGTGATATCTCGAGTGCTATTAGAGATAGCGCAATAAATCGAAGTGCATTGTCTGTAGGAGGCCCTGGGGCATGAATCTGTGTAGCGGGATCGACCTCGGACCACCAGGGGCCGAGAAAATCACTGTCTCAGGGGCCGGACTGTCAGGGTCAGGGAAAAATCCAATATATATCTGGTGATATCTCGGGTGCTATTAGAGAAAGCGCAATATGTCAAAGTGAATTATCTGCAGGGTGCCCTGGCGCATGAATCTGTGCAGCGGGAACGACCACGGACCACCAGGGGCCGAGAAAACCACCGTCTCATGGGGCCGGACACTCAGGGTCAGGGGAAAATCCAATATATATATGGGGATATCACGGGTGCTATTACTGAAAGCGCAATAAATCAAAGTGCATTGTCTGTAGGAGGCCCTGGCGCATGAATCTGTGCAGCGTGAACGACCTCGGACCACCAGGGGCCGAGAAAACCACCGTCTCATTGGGTCGGACTGTCTGAGTGAGGGAAAAATCCAATATATATCTGGTGATATCTCGGGTGCTATTAGAGATAGCGCAATAAATCAATGTGAATTATCTGCAGGGGGCTCTGGCGCATGAATCTGTGCAGCGGGATCGACCTCGGACGACCAGGGTCCGAGAAAACCACCGTCCCATGGGGTCGGACACTCAGGGTCAGGGAAAAATCCAATATAAATCTGGTTATATCTCGGGTGCTATTAGAGATAGCGCAATAAACCAAAGAGCATTGTCTGCAGGGGGCCCTGGCGCATGAATCTGTGCAGCGGGATCGAGCTCGGACCACGAGGGGCCGAGAAAATCACCGTCTCATGGGGCCGGACTGTCAGGGTCAGGGAAAAATCCAATATATATCTGGTGATATCTCGAGTGCTATTAGAGATAGCGCAATAAATCGAAGTGCATTGTCTGTAGGAGGCCCTGGGGCATGAATCTGTGTAGCGGGATCGACCTCGGACCACCAGGGGCCGAGAAAATCACTGTCTCAGGGGCCGGACTGTCAGGGTCAGGGAAAAATCCAATATATATCTGGTGATATCTCGGGTGCTATTAGAGAAAGCGCAATATGTCAAAGTGAATTATCTGCAGGGTGCCCTGGCGCATGAATCTGTGCAGCGGGAACGACCACGGACCACCAGGGGCCGAGAAAACCACCGTCTCATGGGGCCGGACACTCAGGGTCAGGGGAAAATCCAATATATATCTGGTGATATCTCGGGTGCTATTAGAGCTAGCGCAATAAATCAAAGTGCATTGTCTGTAGGAGGCACTGGCGAATGAATCTGTGGAGCAGGAACGACCTCGGACCACCAGGCGCCGAGAAAATTACAGATATTTGGAATCCATCACCCAAGGTCATGTAAAAATCCAGCATATATCTGGTGATATCTCGGGTGCTATTACAGATAGCGCAATAAATCAATGTGCATTGTCTGTAGGAGGCACTGGCGAATGAATCTGTGCTACGGGATCGACTTCGGACCTCCAGGGGCCGAGGAAACTACCGTCTCATGGGGCCGGACACTCAGGGTCAGGGAAAAATCCAATATATATCCGGTGATATCTCGGGTGCTATTAGAGATAGCGCAATAAACCAAAGTGCATTGTCTGCAGGGTGCCCTGGCGCATGAATCTGTGCAGCGGGAACGACCACGGACCACCAGGAGCCGAGAAAACCACCGTCTCATGGGGCCGGACACTCAGGGTCAGGGGAAAATCCAATATATATCTGGTGATATCTCGGGTGCTATTAGAGCTAGCGCAATAAATCAAAGTGCATTGTCTGTAGGAGGCACTGGCGAATGTATCTGTGCCGCAGGAACGACCTCGGACCACCAGTGGCCGAGAAAATTACAGATATTCGGAATCCGTCACCCAAGGTCATGTAAAAATCCAGCATATATCTGGTGATATCTCGGGTGCTATTAGAGATAGCGCGATAAATCAAGGGGCATTGTCTGCAGGAAGCCCTGGCGCATGATTCTGTGCAGCGGGAACGACCTCGGACCACAAGGGGCCGAGAAAATCACAGTCTCATTGGGCCGGACACTCAGGGTCAGGGGAAAATCCAATATATATCAGGTGATATCTCGGGTGCTATTAGAGATAGCGCAATAAACCAAAGTGAATTATCTGCAGGAGGCCCTGGCGCATGAATCTGTGCTACGGGATCGACTTCGGACCACCAGGGTCCGAGGAAACCACCAGCTCTTGGGGCCGGACACTCAGGGTCAGGGGAAAATCCATTATATATCTGGTGATATCTCGGGTGCTATTAGAGCTAGCGCAATAAACCAAAGTGCCTTGTCTGCGGGAGGCCCTGGCGCATGATTCTGTGCAGCGGGAACGACCTCGGACCACAAGGGGCCGAGAAAATCACAGTCTCATTGGGCCGGACACTCAGGGTCAGGGGAAAATTCAATATATATCAGGCGATATCTCGGGTGCTATTAGAGATAGCGCAATAAACCAAAGTGAATTATCTGCAGGAGGCCCTGGCGCATGAATCTGTGCAGCGGGAACGACCTCGGACCACCAGTGGCCGAGAAAACCACCGTCTCATGGGGTCGGACTGTCAGGGTGAGGGAAAAATCCAATATATATCTGGTGATATCTCGGGTGCTATTAGAGATAGCGCAATAAATCAAAGTGCATTGTCTGTAGGACGCACTGGCGAATGAATCTGTGCAGCAGGATCGACCTCGGACCACCAGGGGCCGAGAAAATTACAGATATTCGAAATCCGTCAGCCAAGGTCATGTAAAAATCCAGCATATATCTGGTGATATCTCGGGTGCTATTACAGATAGCGCAATAAATCAAAGTGCATTGTCTGTAGGAGGCCCTGGCGCATGAATCTGTGCAGCGGGAACGACCTCGGAGGACCAGGGGCCGAGAAAACCACCGTCTCATGGGGCAGGACACTCAGGGTCAGGGGAATATCCAATATATATATGGTGATATCACCGGTGCTATTACAGAAAGCGCAATAAATCAAAGTGCATTGTCTGTAGGAGGCCCTGGCGCATGAATCTGTGCTGCGGGATCGACCTCGGACCACCAGGGGCCGAGAAAACCACCGTCTCATCGGGCCGGACTGTCATGGTCAAGGAAAAATCCAATATATAACTGGTGATATCTCGGGTGCTATTAGAGATAGAGAAATAAATCAAAGTGCATTGTCTGCTGGAGGCCCTGGCGCATGAATCTGTGCAGCGGGATCGAGCTCGGACCACGAGGGACCGAGAAAACCATCGACACATGGGGCCGGACTATCAGGGTCAAGCAAAAATCCAATATATATCTGGTGATATCTCGGGTGCTATTAGAGATAGCGCAATAAATCAAAGTGAATTATCTGCAGGGGGCCCTGGCGCATGAATCTGCCGAGCAGGCACGACCTCGGACCACCAGGCGCCGAGAAAATTACAGATATTTGGAATCCGTCACCCAAGGTCATGTAGAAATCCAGCATATATCTGGTGATATCTCGGGTGCTATTAGAGATAGCGCAATAAATCAAAGTGCATTGTCTGTAGGAGGCACTGGCGAATGAATCTGTGGAGCAGGAACGACCTCGGACCACCAGGCGCCGAGAAAATTACAGATATTTGGAATCCGTCACCCAAGGTCATGTAAAAATCCAGCATATATCTGGTGATATCTCGGGTGCTATTACAGATAGCGCAGTAAATCAAAGTGCATTGTCTGTAGGAGGCCCTGGGGCATGAATCTGTGCAGCGGGATCGACCTCGGACCACCAGAAGCCGAGAAAATCACCGTCTCATGGGGCCGGACTGTCAGGGTCAGGGAAAAATCCAATATATATCTGGTGAAATCTCGGGTGCTATTAGAGATAGCGCAATAAATCAAAGTGAGTTATCTGCAGGGGGCCCTGGCGCATGAATCTGTGCAGCGGGAACGACCTAGGACCACCAGGGGTCGAGAAAATCACCGTCTCATGGGGCCGGACTGTCAGGGTCAGGGAAAAATCCAATATATGTCTGGTAATATCTCGGGTGCTATAAGAGATAGCGAAATAAATCAAAGTGCATTGTCTGCAGGAGGCCCTGACGCATGAATCTGTGCAGCGGGAACGACCTCGGACTACCAGGGGCCGAAAAACCACCGTCTCATGGGGTCGGACACTCAGAGTCAGGGAAAAATCCCATATAAAGCTGGTGATATCTCGGGTGCTATTACAGATACCGCAATAAATCAAAGTGCATTATCTGCAGGGGACCCTGGCGCATGAATCTGTGCAGCGGGAACGACCTCGGACCACCAGGGGACGAGAAAACCACCATCTCATGGGGCCGGACACTCAGGGTCAGGGGAAAATCCAATATATATATGGGGATATCACGGGTGCTATTACAGAAAGCGCAATAAATCAAAGTGCATTGTCTGTAGGAGGCCCTGGCGCATGAATCTGTGCTGCAGGATCGACCTCGGACCACCAGGGGCCGAAAAAACTACCGTCTCATGGGGCCGGACACTGAGGGTCAGGGCAAAATCCAATATATATATGGTGTTATCTCGAGTGCTATTAGAGATAGCGCAATAAATCAAAGTGCATTGTCTGTAGGAGGCCCTGGGGCATGAATCTGTGCAGCGGGATCGACCTCGGACCACCAGGGGCCGAGAAAATCACCATCTCATGGGGCCGGACACTCAGGGTCAGGGGAAAATCCAATATATATCTGGTGGTATCTCGGGTGCTATTACAGCTAGCGCAATAAATCAAAGTGCATTGTCTGTAGGAGGCACTGGCGAATGAATCTGTGGAGCAGGAACGACCACGGACCACCAGGCGACGAGAAAATTACAGATATTTGGAATCCGTCACCCAAGGTCATGTAAAAATCCAGCATATATCTGGTGATATCTCGGGTGCTATTACAGATAGCGCAATAAATCAAAGTGCATTGTCTGTAGGAGGCACTGGCGAATGAATCTGTGGAGCAGGAACGACCTCGGACCACCAGGCGCCGAGAAAATTACAGATATTTGGAGTCCGTCACCCAAGGTCATGTAAAAATCCAGCATATATCTGGTGATATCTCGGGTGCTATTACAGATAGCGCAATAAATCAAAGTGCATTGTCTGTAGGAGGCCCTGGCGCATGAATCTGTGCAGCGGGATCGACCTCGGACCACCAGGGGCCGAGAAAATCACCGTCTCATGGGGCCGGACAGTCAGGGTCAGGGAAAAATCCAATATATATCTGGTGATATCTCTGGTGCTATTAGAGATAGCGCAATAAATCAAAGTGAGTTGTCTGCAGGGGGCTCTGGCGCATGAATCTGTGCAGCGGGAACGACCTAGGACCACCAGGGGTCGAGAAAATCACCGTCTCACGGGGCCGGACTGCCAGGGTCAGGGAAAAATCCAGCATATATCTGGTGATATCTCGGGTGCTATTACAGATAGCGCAATAAATCAAAGTGCATTGTCTGTAGGAGGCACTGTCGCATGAATCTGTGCAGCGGGAACGACCTCGGACCACCAGGGGCCGAGAAAACTACCGTCTCATGGCGCCAGACACTCAGGGTCAGGGGAAAATCCAATATATATATGGTGATATCTCGGGTGCTATTACAGATAGCGCAATAAATGAAAGTGCATTGTCTGCGGGAGGCCCTAGCGCATGAATCTGTGCAGCGGGAACGACCTCGGACCACCAGGGGCCGAGAAAATCACCGTCTCAGGGGCCGGACTGTCAGGGTCAGGGAAAAATCCAATATATATCTGGTGATATCTCGAGTGCTATTAGAGATAGCGCAATAAATCAAAGTGCATTGTCTGCAGGAGGCCCTAGCGCATGAATCCGTGCAGCGGGAACGACCTCGGACGACCAGGGGCCGAGAAAATCACCGTCTCAGGGGCCGGACTGTCAGGGTCAGGGGAAAATCCAATATATATCTGGTGATATCTCGGGTGCCATTAGAGCTAGCGCAATAAATCAAAGTGAATTATCTGCAGGGGGCCCTGGCGCATGAATCTGTGGAGCAGACACGACCTCGGACCACCAGGCGCCGAGAAAATTACAGATATTTGGAATCCGTCACCCAAGGTCATGTAAAAATCCAGCATATATCTGGTGACATCTCGGGTGCTATTAGAGAAAGCGCAATATGTCAAAGTGAATTATCTGCAGGGTACCCTGGCGCATGAATCTGTGCAGCGGGAACGACCACGGACCACCAGGGGCCGAGAAAACCACCGTCTCATGGGGCCGGACACTCAGGGTCAGGGGAAAATCCAATATATATCTGGTGATATCTCGGGTGCTATTAGAACTAGCGCAATAAATCAAAGTGCATTGTCTGTAGGAGGCACTGGCGAATGAATCTGTGGAGCAGGAACGACCTCGGACCACCTGGCGCCGAGAAAATTACAGATATTTGGAATCCGTCACGCAAGGTCATGTAAAAATCCAGCATATATCTGGTGATATCTCGGGTGCTATTACAGATAGCGCAATAAACCAAAGTGCCTTGTCTGCGGGAGGCCCTGGCGCATGATTCTGTGCAGCGGGAACGACCTCGGACCACAAGGGGCCGAGAAAATCACAGTCTCATTGGGCCGGACACTCAGGGTCAGGGGAAAATTCAATATATATCAGGTGATATCTCGGGAGCTATTAGAGATAGCGCAATAAACCAAAGTGAATTATCTGCAGGAGGCCCTGGCGCATGAATCTGTGCAGCGGGAACGACCTCGGATCACCAGGGGCCGAGAAAACAACCATCTCATGG
This sequence comes from Nomia melanderi, assembly GCF_051020985.1. Taxonomy (NCBI): domain Eukaryota; kingdom Metazoa; phylum Arthropoda; class Insecta; order Hymenoptera; family Halictidae; genus Nomia; species Nomia melanderi. The sequence goes on from NW_027475186.1 coordinate 294,926, forward strand.
GGCCGGACACTCAGGGTCAGGGGAAAATCCAATATATATCTGGTGATATCTCGGGTGCTATTAGAGATAGCGCAATAAATCAAAGTGCATTGTCTGTAGGAGGCACTGGCGAATGAATCTGTGCAGCAGGATCGACCTCGGACCACCAGGGGCCGAGAAAATTACAGATATTCGGAATCCGTCACCCAAGGTCATGTAAAAATCCAGTATATATCTGGTGATATCTCGGGTGCTATTACAGATAGCGCAATAAACCAAAGTGCCTTGTCTGCGGGAGGCCCTGGCGCATGAATCTGTGCAGCGGCAACGACCTCGGGCCACCAGGGGCCGAGAAAATCACCGTCTCATGGGGCCGGACTGTCAGGGTCAGGGAAAAATCCAATATATATCTGGTGATATCTCGGGTGCTATTAGAGATAGCGCAATAAATCAAAGTGCATTGTCTGTAGGAGGCACTGGCGAATGAATCTGTGCAGCAGGAACTACCTCGGACCACGAGGGACCGAGAAAACCATCGACACATGGGGCCGGACACTCAGGTTCAAGGAAAAATCCAATATATATCTGGTGATATCTCGGGTGCTATTAGAGATAGCGCAATAAATCAAAGTGCGTTGTCTGTAGGAGGCCCAGGGGCATGAATCTGGGCAGCGGGATCGACCTCGGACCACCAGGGGCCGAGAAAATCACCGTCTCATGGGGCCGGACTGTCAGGGTCAGGGAAAAATCCAATATATATCTGGTGATATCTCGAGTGCTATTAGAGATAGCGCAATAAATCAAAGTGCATTATCTGTAGGAGGCCCTGGGGCATGAATCTGTGTAGCGGGATCGACCTCGGACCACCAGGGGCCGAGAAAATCACCGTCTCATGGGGCCGGACTGTCAGGGTCAGGGAAAAATCCAATATATATCTGTTGATATCTCGAGTGCTATTAGATATAGCGCAATAAATCAAAGTGCATTGTCTGTAGGAGGACCTGGGGCATGAATCTGTGTAGCGGGATCGACCTCAGACCACCAGGGGCCGAGAAAATGACCGTCTCATGGGGCCGGACTGTCAGGGTCAGGGAAAAATCGAATATATATATGGTGATATCTCGGGTGCTATTACAGATAGCGCAATAAATGAAAGTGCATTGTCTGCAGGAGGCCCTAGCGCATGAATCTGTGCAGCGGGAACCACCTCGGACCACCAGGGGCCGAGAAAATCACCGTCTCAGGGGCCGGACTGTCAGGGTCAGGGAAAAATCCAATATATATCTGGTGACATCTCGGGTGCTATTAGAGAAAGCGCAATATGTCAAAGTGAATTATCTGCAGGGTGCCCCGGCGCATGAATCTGTGCAGCGGGAACGACCACGGACCACCAGGGGCCGAGAAAACCACCGTCTCATGGGGCCGGACACTCAGGGTCAGGGGAAAATCCAATATATATCTGGTGATATCTCGGGTGCTATTAGAGCTAGCGCAATAAATCAAAGTGCATTGTCTGTAGGAGGCACTGGCGCATGAATCTGGCCAGCGGGAACGACCTCGGACCACCAGGGGCCGAGAAAACCACCGTCTCATGGGGCCGGAAACTCGGGGTCAGGGGAAAATCCAATATATATCTGGTGATATCTAGGGTGCTATTAGAGATAGGGCAATAATTCAAAGTGCATTGTCCGTAGGAGGCCGTTGCGCATGAATCTGGCCACCGGGAACGACCTCGAACCACCAGGGGCCGAGAAAACCACCGTCCCATGGGGCCGGACACTCAGGGTCAGGGAAAAATCCAATATATATCTGGTGATATCTCGGGTGCTATTACAGATAGCGCAATAAACCAAAGTGCATTGTCCGTAGGAGGCCCTTGCGCATGAATCTGTGCAGCAGGAACGACATCGGACCACCAGGGGCCGAGAAAATTACAGATTTTCGGTATCCGTCACCCAATGTCATGTAATAATCCAGCATATATCTGGTGATATCTCGGGTTCTATTGCAGATTGCGCCATAAATCAAAGTGCATTGTCTGCAGGAGGTCCTGGCGCATGCATCTGTGCTGCGGGAACAACCTCGGACCACCAGGGGCCGAGAAAACCACCTTCTCATGGGGCCGGACAGTCAGGGTCAGGGGAAAATCCAATATATATATTCCGATATCTCGGGTGTTATTAGAGATAGCGCAATAAACCAAAGTGAATTATCTGCAGGAAGCCCTGTCGCATGAATCTGTGCAGCGGGAACGACCTCGGACCACCAGGGGCCGAGAAAACCACAGTCTCATGGGGCCGCACACTCAGGGTCAGAGAAAAATCCAATATATATCTGGTGATATCTCGGGTGCTATTACAGATAGCATAATAAATCAAAGTGCATTGTCTGTAGGAGGCCCTGGCGCATGAATCTGGACAGCGGGAACGACCTCGGACCACCAGGGGCCGAGAAAACCACCGTCTCATGGGGCCGGACACTCGGGGTCAGGGGAAAATCCAATATATATCTGGTGATATCTAGGGTGCTATTAGAGATAGAGCAATAATTCAAAGTGCATTGTCCGTAGGAGGCCCTTGCGCATGAATCTGGCCAGCGGGAACGACCTCGAACCACCAGGGGCCGAGAAAACCACCGTCCCATGGGGCCGGACACTCAGGGTCAGGGAAAAATCCAATATATATCTGGTGATATCTCGGGTGCTATTAGAGATAGCGCAATAATCCAAAGTGAATTATCTTTAGCAGGCCCTGGCGCATGAATCTGTGCAGCGGTAACGACCTCGGACCACCAGGGGCCGAGAAAATCACCGTCTCATGGGGCCGGACACTCAGGGCCAGGGAAAAATCCAATATATATCTGGTGATATCTCGGGTGCTATTAGAGATAGCGCAATAAACCAAAGTGAATTATCTGTAGCAGGCCCTGGCGCATGAATCTGTGCAGCGGTAACGACCTCGGACCACCAGGGGCCGAGTAAACCCCCGTCTCATGGGGTCGGACACTCAGGGTCAGGGAAAAATCCAATATATATCTGGTGATATCTCGGGTGCTATTAGAGATAGCGCAATAAACCGATGTGAATTATCTGCAGGAGGCCCTGGCGCATGAATCGGTGCAGCGGGAACGACCTCGGACCACCAGGGGCCGAGAAAACCACCGTTCCATGGGGCCGGACACTCAGGGTCAGGGGAAAATCCAATATATATCTGGTGATATCTCGGGTGCTATTAGAGATAGCGCAATAAACCAAAGTGAATAATCTATAGGAGGCCCTGGCGCATGAATCTGTGCAGCGGGAACGACCTCAGACCACCAGGTGCCGAGAAAACTACAGTCTCATGCGGCCGGACACTCAGGGTCAGGGAAAAATCCAATATATATCTGGTGATATCTCGGGTGCTATTAGAGATAGCGCAATAAACCAACGTGAATTATCTATAGGAGGCCCTAGCGCATGAATCTGTGCAGCGGGAACGACCTCGGACCACCAGGGGCCGAGAAAATCACCGTCTCAGGGGCCGGACTGTCAGGGTCAGGGAAAAATCCAATATATATCTGGTGATATCTCGAGTGCTATTAGAGATAGCGCAATAAATCAAAGTGCATTGTCTGCAGGAGGCCCTAGCGCATGAATCCGTGCAGCGGGAACGACCTCGGACGACCAGGGGCCGAGAAAATCACCGTCTCAGGGGCCGGACTGTCAGGGTCAGGGGAAAATCCAATATATATCTGGTGATATCTCGGGTGCCATTAGAGCTAGCGCAATAAATCAAAGTGAATTATCTGCAGGGGGCCCTGGCGCATGAATCTGTGGAGCAGACACGACCTCGGACCACCAGGCGCCGAGAAAATTACAGATATTTGGAATCCGTCACCCAAGGTCATGTAAAAATCCAGCATATATCTGGTGACATCTCGGGTGCTATTAGAGAAAGCGCAATATGTCAAAGTGAATTATCTGCAGGGTACCCTGGCGCATGAATCTGTGCAGCGGGAACGACCACGGACCACCAGGGGCCGAGAAAACCACCGTCTCATGGGGCCGGACACTCAGGGTCAGGGGAAAATCCAATATATATCTGGTGATATCTCGGGTGCTATTAGAACTAGCGCAATAAATCAAAGTGCATTGTCTGTAGGAGGCACTGGCGAATGAATCTGTGGAGCAGGAACGACCTCGGACCACCTGGCGCCGAGAAAATTACAGATATTTGGAATCCGTCACGCAAGGTCATGTAAAAATCCAGCATATATCTGGTGATATCTCGGGTGCTATTACAGATAGCGCAATAAACCAAAGTGCCTTGTCTGCGGGAGGCCCTGGCGCATGATTCTGTGCAGCGGGAACGACCTCGGACCACAAGGGGCCGAGAAAATCACAGTCTCATTGGGCCGGACACTCAGGGTCAGGGGAAAATTCAATATATATCAGGTGATATCTCGGGAGCTATTAGAGATAGCGCAATAAACCAAAGTGAATTATCTGCAGGAGGCCCTGGCGCATGAATCTGTGCAGCGGGAACGACCTCGGATCACCAGGGGCCGAGAAAACAACCATCTCATGGGGCCGGACACTCAGGGTCAGGGGAAAATCCAATATATATCTGGTGATATCTCGGGTGCTATTAGAGATAGCGCAATAAATCAAAGTGCATTGTCTGTAGGAGGCACTGGCGAATGAATCTGTGCAGCAGGATCGACCTCGGACCACCAGGGGCCGAGAAAATTACAGATATTCGGAATCCGTCACCCAAGGTCATGTAAAAATCCAGTATATATCTGGTGATATCTCGGGTGCTATTACAGATAGCGCAATAAACCAAAGTGCCTTGTCTGCGGGAGGCCCTGGCGCATGAATCTGTGCAGCGGCAACGACCTCGGGCCACCAGGGGCCGAGAAAATCACCGTCTCATGGGGCCGGACTGTCAGGGTCAGGGAAAAATCCAATATATATCTGGTGATATCTCGGGTGCTATTAGAGATAGCGCAATAAATCAAAGTGCATTGTCTGTAGGAGGCACTGGCGAATGAATCTGTGCAGCAGGAACTACCTCGGACCACGAGGGACCGAGAAAACCATCGACACATGGGGCCGGACACTCAGGTTCAAGGAAAAATCCAATATATATCTGGTGATATCTCGGGTGCTATTAGAGATAGCGCAATAAATCAAAGTGCGTTGTCTGTAGGAGGCCCAGGGGCATGAATCTGGGCAGCGGGATCGACCTCGGACCACCAGGGGCCGAGAAAATCACCGTCTCATGGGGCCGGACTGTCAGGGTCAGGGAAAAATCCAATATATATCTGGTGATATCTCGAGTGCTATTAGAGATAGCGCAATAAATCAAAGTGCATTATCTGTAGGAGGCCCTGGGGCATGAATCTGTGTAGCGGGATCGACCTCGGACCACCAGGGGCCGAGAAAATCACCGTCTCATGGGGCCGGACTGTCAGGGTCAGGGAAAAATCCAATATATATCTGTTGATATCTCGAGTGCTATTAGATATAGCGCAATAAATCAAAGTGCATTGTCTGTAGGAGGACCTGGGGCATGAATCTGTGTAGCGGGATCGACCTCAGACCACCAGGGGCCGAGAAAATGACCGTCTCATGGGGCCGGACTGTCAGGGTCAGGGAAAAATCGAATATATATATGGTGATATCTCGGGTGCTATTACAGATAGCGCAATAAATGAAAGTGCATTGTCTGCAGGAGGCCCTAGCGCATGAATCTGTGCAGCGGGAACCACCTCGGACCACCAGGGGCCGAGAAAATCACCGTCTCAGGGGCCGGACTGTCAGGGTCAGGGAAAAATCCAATATATATCTGGTGACATCTCGGGTGCTATTAGAGAAAGCGCAATATGTCAAAGTGAATTATCTGCAGGGTGCCCCGGCGCATGAATCTGTGCAGCGGGAACGACCACGGACCACCAGGGGCCGAGAAAACCACCGTCTCATGGGGCCGGACACTCAGGGTCAGGGGAAAATCCAATATATATCTGGTGATATCTCGGGTGCTATTAGAGCTAGCGCAATAAATCAAAGTGCATTGTCTGTAGGAGGCACTGGCGCATGAATCTGGCCAGCGGGAACGACCTCGGACCACCAGGGGCCGAGAAAACCACCGTCTCATGGGGCCGGAAACTCGGGGTCAGGGGAAAATCCAATATATATCTGGTGATATCTAGGGTGCTATTAGAGATAGGGCAATAATTCAAAGTGCATTGTCCGTAGGAGGCCGTTGCGCATGAATCTGGCCACCGGGAACGACCTCGAACCACCAGGGGCCGAGAAAACCACCGTCCCATGGGGCCGGACACTCAGGGTCAGGGAAAAATCCAATATATATCTGGTGATATCTCGGGTGCTATTACAGATAGCGCAATAAACCAAAGTGCATTGTCCGTAGGAGGCCCTTGCGCATGAATCTGTGCAGCAGGAACGACATCGGACCACCAGGGGCCGAGAAAATTACAGATTTTCGGTATCCGTCACCCAATGTCATGTAATAATCCAGCATATATCTGGTGATATCTCGGGTTCTATTGCAGATTGCGCCATAAATCAAAGTGCATTGTCTGCAGGAGGTCCTGGCGCATGCATCTGTGCTGCGGGAACAACCTCGGACCACCAGGGGCCGAGAAAACCACCTTCTCATGGGGCCGGACAGTCAGGGTCAGGGGAAAATCCAATATATATATTCCGATATCTCGGGTGTTATTAGAGATAGCGCAATAAACCAAAGTGAATTATCTGCAGGAAGCCCTGTCGCATGAATCTGTGCAGCGGGAACGACCTCGGACCACCAGGGGCCGAGAAAACCACAGTCTCATGGGGCCGCACACTCAGGGTCAGAGAAAAATCCAATATATATCTGGTGATATCTCGGGTGCTATTACAGATAGCATAATAAATCAAAGTGCATTGTCTGTAGGAGGCCCTGGCGCATGAATCTGGACAGCGGGAACGACCTCGGACCACCAGGGGCCGAGAAAACCACCGTCTCATGGGGCCGGACACTCGGGGTCAGGGGAAAATCCAATATATATCTGGTGATATCTAGGGTGCTATTAGAGATAGAGCAATAATTCAAAGTGCATTGTCCGTAGGAGGCCCTTGCGCATGAATCTGGCCAGCGGGAACGACCTCGAACCACCAGGGGCCGAGAAAACCACCGTCCCATGGGGCCGGACACTCAGGGTCAGGGAAAAATCCAATATATATCTGGTGATATCTCGGGTGCTATTAGAGATAGCGCAATAATCCAAAGTGAATTATCTTTAGCAGGCCCTGGCGCATGAATCTGTGCAGCGGTAACGACCTCGGACCACCAGGGGCCGAGAAAATCACCGTCTCATGGGGCCGGACACTCAGGGCCAGGGAAAAATCCAATATATATCTGGTGATATCTCGGGTGCTATTAGAGATAGCGCAATAAACCAAAGTGAATTATCTGTAGCAGGCCCTGGCGCATGAATCTGTGCAGCGGTAACGACCTCGGACCACCAGGGGCCGAGTAAACCCCCGTCTCATGGGGTCGGACACTCAGGGTCAGGGAAAAATCCAATATATATCTGGTGATATCTCGGGTGCTATTAGAGATAGCGCAATAAACCGATGTGAATTATCTGCAGGAGGCCCTGGCGCATGAATCGGTGCAGCGGGAACGACCTCGGACCACCAGGGGCCGAGAAAACCACCGTTCCATGGGGCCGGACACTCAGGGTCAGGGGAAAATCCAATATATATCTGGTGATATCTCGGGTGCTATTAGAGATAGCGCAATAAACCAAAGTGAATAATCTATAGGAGGCCCTGGCGCATGAATCTGTGCAGCGGGAACGACCTCAGACCACCAGGTGCCGAGAAAACTACAGTCTCATGCGGCCGGACACTCAGGGTCAGGGAAAAATCCAATATATATCTGGTGATATCTCGGGTGCTATTAGAGATAGCGCAATAAACCAACGTGAATTATCTATAGGAGGCCCTGGCGCATGAATCTGTGCAGCGGGAACGAGTTCGGACCACCAGGGACCGAGAAAATCACCGTCTCATGGGGCCGGACACTCAGGGTCAGAGGAAAATCCAATATATATCTGGTGATATCTCGGGTGCTCTTACAGATAGCGCACTAAACCAAAGTGAATTATCTGCAGGGGCCCTGGCGCATGAATCTGTGCAGCGGGAACGCCCTCGGACCACCAGGGGCCGAGAAAATCACCGTCTCATGGGGCCGGACTGTCAGTGTCAGGGAAAAATCCAATATATATCTGGTGTTATCTCGGGTGCTATTACAGATAGCGCAATAAACCAAAGTGAATTATCTGCAGGAGGCCCTGGCGCATGAATCTGTGCAGCGGGAACGACCTCGGACCACCAGGGGCCGAGAAAACTACCGTCTCATGGGGCCGGTCACTCAGGGTCAGGGAAAAATCCAATATATATCTGGAGATATCTCGGGTGCTATTAGAGATACCGCAATAAACCAAAGTGAATTATCTGCAGGAGTCCCTGTCGCATGTATCTGTGCAGCGGGAACGATCTCGGACCAACAGGGGCCGAGAAAACCACCGACACATGGGGTCGCACTCCCAAGGTCATGTAAAAACCCAGGATGTATCTGATGATATCTCGGGTGCTATTAGAGATAGCGCAATAAATCAATGTGCATTGTCTGTAGGAGGCACTGGCGAATGAATCTGTGCAGCAGGAACGACCTCGGACCACCAGGGGCCGAGAAAATTACAGATATTCGGAATCCGTCACCCAAGGTCATGTAAAAATCCAGCATATATCTGGTGATATCTCGGGTGCTATTACAGATAGCGCAATAAACCAAAGTGCTTTGTCTGCGGAAGGCCCTGTCGCATGAATCTGTGCAGCGGCAACGACGTCGGACCACCAGGGGCCGAGAAAACCACCGTCACATGGGGCCGGACACTCAGGGTCAGGGAAAAATCAAATATATATCTGGTGATATCTCGGGTGCTATTACATATAGCGCAATAAATCAAAGTGCATTGTCTGCAGGAGGCCCTGATGCATGAATCTGTGCAGCGGGAACGACCTCGGACCACCAGGGGCCGAGAAAACCACCGTCTCATGGGGCCGGACACTCAGGGTCAGGGGAAAATCCAATATATATCTGGTGATATCTCGGGTGCTATTAGAGATAGCGCAATAAACCAAAGTGAATTATCTGCAGGAGGCCCTGGCGCATGATTCTGTGCGACGGGAACGACCTCGGACCACCAGGGGCCGAGAAAACCACAGTCTCATGGGGCCGGACACTCAGGGTCAGGGAAAAATCCAATATATATCTGGTGATATCTTAGGTGCTATTAGAGATAGCGCAATAAACCGAAGCGAATTATCTGCAGGACGCCCTGCCGCATGAATCTGTGCAACGGGAACGACCTCGGACCACCAGGGGCCGAGAAAACCACAGTCTCATGGGGCCGGACACTCAGGGTCAGAGTAAAATCCAATATATATCTGGTGATATCTCGGGTGCTATTACAGATAGCTAAATAAATCAAAGTGCATTGTCTGTAGTAGGCCCTGGCGCATGAATCTGTGCAGCGGGAACGACCTCGGACCACCATCAGCAGAGAAAACCACAGTCTCATGGTGTCGGACACTCAGGGTCAGGGAAAAATCCAATATAAATCTGGTGATATCTCGGGTACTATTAGAGATAGCGCAGTAAACCAAAGTGAATTATCTGCAGGAGGCACTGGCGCATGAATCTCTGCAGCGGGAACGTCCTCGGACCTCCAGGGGCCGAGACAACCACCGTCTCATGGGGCCGGACACTCAGGGTCAGGGTAAAAAACAATATATATCTGGTGATATCTCTGGGGCTATTACAGATAGCGCAATAAATCAAAGTGCATTGTCTGTAGGAGGCCCTGGCGCACGAATCTGTGCAGCGGGAACGACCTCGGACCACCAGGGGCCGAGAAAACCACCGTCTCATGGGGCCGGACACTCAGGGTCAGTGAAAAATCCAATATATATCTGGTGATATCTCTGGTGCTATTACAGATAGCGCAATAAACAAAGTGCATTGTCTGTAGGAGGCCCTGATGGATGAATCTGTGCAGCGGGAACGACCTCAGACCACCAGGGGCCGAAAAAACCACAGTCTCATGGGGTCGGTCACTCAGGGTCAGGGGAAAATCCAATATATATCTGGTGATATCTCGGCTGCTATTAGAGATAGCGCAATAAACCAAAGTGAATTATCTGCAGGAGGCCCTGGCGGATGAATCTGTGCAGCAGTAACGTCCTCGGACCACCAGGGGCCGAGAAAACCACAGTCTCATGGGGCCGGACACTCAGGGTCAGGGGAAAATCCAATATATATCTGGTGATATCTCGGGTGCTATTACAGATAGGGCAATAAATCAAAGTGCATTGTCTGTAGGAGGCACTGGCGCATGAATCTGTGCAGCAGGAACGTCCTCGGACCACCAGGGGCCGAGAAAACCACCGTCCCGAGGGGCCGGACACTTAGGGTCAGTGAAAAATCCAATATATATCTGGTGATATCTCGGCTGCTATTACCGATAGCGCAATAAATCAAAGTGAATTATCTGCAGCAGGCCCTGGCGCATGAATCTGTGCAACGGGAACGACCTCGGACCACCAGGGGCCGAGAAAACCACAGTCTCATGGTTCCGGTCACTCAGGGTCAGGGAAAAATCCAATATATATCTGGTGATATCTTAGGTGCTATTAGAGATAGCGCAATAAACCAAAGTGAATTATCTGCAGCAGGCCCTGGCGCATGAATCTGTGCAACGGGAACGACCTCGGACCACCAGGGGCCGAGAAAACCACAGTCTCATGGGGCCGGACACTCAGGGTCAGGGGAAAATCCAATATATATCTGGTGATATCTCGGGTGCTATTACAGATAGGGCAATAAATCAAAGTGCATTGTCTGTAGGAGGCACTGGCGCATGAATCTGTGCAGCGGGAACGACCTCGGACCACCAGCGGCCGAGAAAACCACAGTCTCATGGGGCCGGACACTCAGGGTCAGGGGAAAATCCAATATATATCTGGTGATATCTCGGGTGCTATTACAGATAGGGCAATAAATCAAAGTGCATTGTCTGTAGGAGGCCCTTGCGCATGAATCTGTGCAGCAGGAACGACATCGGACCACCAGGGGCCGAGAAAATTACAGATTTTCGGTATCCGTCACCCAATGTCATGTAATAATCCAGCATATATCTGGTGATATCTCGGGTTCTATTGCAGATTGCGCCATAAATCAAAGTGCATTGTCTGCAGGAGGTCCTGGCGCATGCATCTGTGCTGCGGGAACAACCTCGGACCACCAGGGGCCGAGAAAACCGCAGTCTCATGGGGCCGGACACTCGGGGTCAGGGAAAAATCCAATATATATCTGGTGATATCTCGGGTGCTATTAGAGATAGCGCAATAAACCAAAGTGCATTATCTGCAGGAGGCCCTGGCGCATGAATCTGTGCAGCGGGAAGGACCTCGGTCCACCAGGGGCCGAGAAAACCACCGTCTCATGGGGCTGGACACTCAGGGTGAGGGAAATATCCAATATATATCTGGTGATATCTCGGGTGCTATTACAGATAGCGCAATAAATCAAAGTGCATTGTCTGTAGGAGGCCGTGGCGCATGAATCTGGGCAGCGGGAAAGACCTCGGACCACCAGGGGCCGAGAAGACCACCGTCTCATGGAGCCGGACACTCAGGGTCAGTGAAAAATCCAATATATATCTGGTGATATCTCGGGTGCTATTACAGATAGCGCAATAAATCAAAGTGCATTGTCCGTAGGAGGCCCTGGCGCACGAATCTGTGCAGCGGGAACGACCTCGGACCACCAGGGGCCGAGAAAACCACCGTCTCATGGGGCCGGACACTCAGGGTCAGGGGAAAATCCAATATATATCTGGTGATATCTCGGGTGCTATTAGAGATAGCGCAATAAATCAAAGTGCATTGTCTGTAGGAGGCCCTGGCGCATGAATCTGTGCAGCGGGAACCACCTCGGACCACCAGGGTCCGAGAAAATCACAGTCTCATGGGGCCGGACCCTCAGGGTCAGGGGAAAATCCAATATATATCTGGTGATATCTCGGGTGCTATTAGAGATAGCGCAATAAACCAAAGTGAATTATCTGCAGGAGGCCCTGGCGCGTGAAACAGTGCAACGGGAACGACCTCGGACCATCAGGCGCCGAGAAAACCACAGTCTCATGGGGCCGGACACTCAGGGTCAGGGGAAAATCCAATATATATCTGGTGATATCTCTGGTGCTATTACAGATAGCGCAATAAATCAAAGTGCATTGTCCGTAGGAGGCCCTGGCGCACGAGTCTGTGCAGCGGGAACGACCTCGGACCACCAGGGGCCGAGAAAACCGCAGTCTCATTGGGCCGGACACTCGGGGTCAGGGAAAAATCCAATATATATCTGGTGATATCTCGGGTGCTATTAGAGATAGCGCAATAAACCAAAGTGCATTATCTGCAGGAGGCCCTGGCGCATGAATCTGTGCAGCGGGAAGGACCTCGGTCCACCAGGGGCCGAGAAAACCACCGTCTCATGGGGCTGGACACTCAGGGTGAGGGAAATATCCAATATATATCTGGTGATATCTCGGGTGCTATTACAGATAGCGCAATAAATCAAAGTGCATTGTCTGTAGGAGGCCGTGGCGCATGAATCTGGGCAGCGGGAAAGACCTCGGACCACCAGGGGCCGAGAAGACCACCGTCTCATGGAGCCGGACACTCAGGGTCAGTGAAAAATCCAATATATATCTGGTGATATCTCGGGTGCTATTACAGATAGCGCAATAAATCAAAGTGCATTGTCCGTAGGAGGCCCTGGCGCACGAATCTGTGCAGCGGGAACGACCTCGGACCACCAGGGGCCGAGAAAACCACCGTCTCATGGGGCCGGACACTCAGGGTCAGGGGAAAATCCAATATATATCTGGTGATATCTCGGGTGCTATTAGAGATAGCGCAATAAATCAAAGTGCATTGTCTGTAGGAGGCCCTGGCGCATGAATCTGTGCAGCGGGAACCACCTCGGACCACCAGGGTCCGAGAAAATCACAGTCTCATGGGGCCGGACCCTCAGGGTCAGGGGAAAATCCAATATATATCTGGTGATATCTCGGGTGCTATTAGAGATAGCGCAATAAACCAAAGTGAATTATCTGCAGGAGGCCCTGGCGCGTGAAACAGTGCAACGGGAACGACCTCGGACCATCAGGCGCCGAGAAAACCACAGTCTCATGGGGCCGGACACTCAGGGTCAGGGGAAAATCCAATATATATCTGGTGATATCTCTGGTGCTATTACAGATAGCGCAATAAATCAAAGTGCATTGTCCGTAGGAGGCCCTGGCGCACGAGTCTGTGCAGCGGGAACGACCTCGGACCACCAGGGGCCGAGAAAACCACCGTCTCATGGGGCCGGACACTCAGGGTCAGTGAAAAATCCAATATATATCTGGTGATATCTCGGGTGCTATTACAGATAGCGCAATAAATCAAAGTGCATTGTCTTTAGGAGGCCCTGATGCATGAATCTGTGCAGCGGGAACGACCTCGGACCACCAGGGGCCGAGAAAACCACAGTCTCATGTGGCCAGACACTCAGGGTCAGGGGAAAATCCAATATATATCTGGTGATATCTCGGGTGCTATTAGAGATAGCATAATAAACCAAAGTGAATTATCTGCAGGAGGCCCTGGCGCATGAATCTGTGCAACGGGCACGACCTCGGACCACCAGGGGCCGAGAAAACCACAGTCTCATGGGGCCGGACACTCAGGGTCAGGGGAAAATCCAATATATATCTGGTGATATCTCGGGTGCTATTAGAGATAGCGCAATAAATCAAAGTGCATTGTCTGTAGGAGGCCCTGGCGCATGAATCTGTGCAGCGGGATCGACCTCGGACCTACATCGGCAGAGAAAACCACAGTCTCATGGGGTCGGACACTCAGGGTCAGGGAAAAATCCAATATATATCTGGTGATATCTCGGGTACTATTAGAGATAGCGCAGTAAACCAAAGTGAATTATCTGCAGGAGGCACTGGCGCATGAATGTGTGCAGCGGGAACGACCTCAGACCACCAGGGGCCGAGAAAACCGCAGTCTCATGGGGCCGGACACCCAGGGTCAGGGAAAAATACAATATATATCTGGTGATATGTCGGGTGCTATTACAGATAGCGCAATAACCCAAAGTGAATTATCTGCAGGAGGCCCTGGCGCATGACTCTGTACAGCGGGAACAACCTCGGACCACCAGGGGCTGAGAAAACCACCGTCTCATGGGGCCGGACACTCAGGGTCAGGGAAAAATCCAATATATATCTGGTGATATCTCGGGTGCTATTACAGATAGCGCAATAAATCAATGTGCATTGTCTGCAGGAGGCCCTGTCGCATGAATCTGGGCAGCAGCAACGACGTCGGCACTCCAGGGGCCGAGAAAACCATCGACACATGCGGCCGGACTGTCAGGGTCAAGGAAAAATCCAATATATATCTGGTGATATCTCGGGTGCTATTAGAGATAGCGCAATAAACCAAAGTGAATTATCTGCAGGAGGCCCTGGCGCATGAATCTGTGCAACGGGAACGACCTCGGACCACCAGGGGCCGAGAAAACCACCGTTCCATGGGGCCGGACACTCAGGGTCAGGGGAAAATCCAATATATATCTGGTGATATCTCGGGTGCTATTAGAGATAGCGCAATAAACCAAAGTGAATTATCTATAGGAGGCCCTGGCGCATGAATCTGTGCAGCGGGAACGACCTCGGACCACCAGGTGCCGAGAAAACTACAGTCTCATGCGGCCGGACACTCAGGGTCAGGGAAAAATCCAATATATATCTGGTGATATCTCGGGTGCTATTACAGATAGCGCAATAAATCAAAGTGCATTGTCTGCAGGAGGCCCTGGCGCATGAATCTGTGCAGCGGGAACGACGTCGGACCACCAGGGGCCGAGAAAACCACCGTCCCGTGGGGCCGGACACTTAGGGTCAGTGAAAAATCCAATATATATCTGGTGATATCTCGGGTGCTATTACAGATAGCGCAATAAATCAAAGTGCATTGTCTGTAGGAGGCCCTGACGCATGAATCTGTGCAGCGGGAACGACCTCGGTCCGACATCGGCAGAGAAAACCACAGTCTCATGGGTTCGGACACTCAGGGTCAGGGAAAAATCCAATATATATCTGGTGATATCTCGGGTGCTATTAGAGATAGCGCAATAAACCAAAGTGAATTATCTGCAGGAGGCCCTGGTGCATGAAACAGTGCAACGGGAACGACCTCGGACCACCAGGGGCCGAGAAAACCACAGTCTCATGGGGCCGGACACTCAGGGTCAGGGAAAAATCCAATACATATCTGGCGATATCTTGGGTGCTATTAGAGATAGCGCAATAAACCAAAGTGAATTATCTGCAGGAGGCCCTGGCGCATGAAGCTGTTCAGCGGGAACGACCTCGGACCACCAGGGGCCGAGAAAACCACCGTCCCGAGCGGCCGGACACTTAGGGTCAGTGAAAAATCCAATATATATCTGGTGATATCTCGGGTGCTATTACAGATAGCGCAATAAGTCAAAGTGCATTGTCTGTAGGAGGCCCTGGCGCCTGAATCTGTACAGTGGGAACGACCTCGGACAACCAGGGGACGAGAAAACCACAGTCTCATGGGGCCGGACACTCAGGGTCAGGGAAAAATCCAATATATATCTGGTAATATCACGGGTGCTATTAGAGATAGCGCAATAAATCAAAGGGCATTGTATGCAGCAGGCCCTGGCACATGAATTTGTGCAGCGGGATCGACATCGGAACACGAGGGACCGAGAAAACCATCGACACATGGGGCCGGACTGTCAGGGTCAAGGAAAAATCCAATATATATCTGGTAATATCTCGGGTGCTATTAGAGATAGCTCAATAAATCAAAGTGCATTGTCTGCAGGAGGCCCTGGCGCATGAATCTGTGCTGCGGGAACGACCTCGGACCTCCAGGGGCCGAGGAAACTACCGTCTCATGGGGCCGCACACTCAGGGTCAGGGGAAAATGCAAAATATATATCTGGTGATATCTCGGGTGCTATTACAGATAGCGCAATAAGTCAAAGTGCATTGTCTGTAGGAGGCCCTGGCGCAAGAATCTATACAGTGGGAACGTCCTCGGACCACCAGGGGCCGAGAAAACCACCCTCTCATGGGGCCGGGCACTCAGGGTCAGTGAAAAATCCAATATATATCTGGTGATATCTCGGGTGCTATTACAGATAGCGCAATAAATCAAAGTGCATTGTCTGTGGGAGGCCCTGGCGCATGAATCTGTGCAGCGGGAACCACCTCGGACCAACATCGGCAGAGAAAACCACAGTCTCATGGGTTCGGACACTCAGGGTCAGGGAAAAATCCAATATATATCTGGTGATATCTTGGGTGCTATTAGAGATAGCGCAATAAACCAAAGTGAATGATCTGCAGGAGGCCCTGGCGCATGAATCTGTGCAGCGGGAACGACCTCGGACCACCAGGGGCCGAGACAACCACCGTCTCATGGGGCCGGACACTCAGGGTCAGGGTAAAATCCAATATATATCTGGTGATATCTCGGGTGCTATTAGAGATAGCGCAATAAACCAAAGTGAATTATCTGCAGGAGGTCCTGGCGCATGAATCTGTGCAGCGGGAACGACCTCGGACTACCAGGGGCGGAGACAACCACAGTCTCATGGGGCCGGACACTCAGGGTCAGGGTAAAATCCAATATATATCTGGTGATATCTCGTGTGCTATTAGAGATAGCGCAATAAACCAAAGTGAATTATCTGCAGGAGGCCCTAGCGGATAAATCTGTGCAGCAGGAACGTCCTCGGACCACCAGGGGCCGAGAAAACCACCGTCCCGTGGGGCCGGACACTTAGGGTCAGTGAAAAATCCAATATATATCTGGTGATATCTCGGCTGCTATTACCGATAGCGCAATAAATCAAAGTGAATTATCTGCAGCAGGCCCTGGCGCATGAATCTGTGCAACGGGAACGACCTCGGACCACCAGGGGCCGAGAAAACCACAGTCTCATGGTTCCGGACACTCAGGGTCAGGGAAAAATCCAATATATACCTGGTGATATCTCGGCTGCTATTACCGATAGCGCAATAAATCAAAGTGAATTATCTGCAGCAGGCCCTGCCGCATGAATCTGTGCAACGGGAACGACCTCGGACCACCAGGGGCCGAGAAAACCACAGTCTCATGGGGCCGGACACTCAGGGTCAGGGTAAAATCCAATATATATCTGGTGATATCTCGGGTGCAATTACAGATAGCGAAATATATCAAAGTGCATTGTCTGTAGGAGGCCCTGGCGCATGAATCTGTGCAGCGGGAACGACCTCGGACCACTATCGGCAGAGAAAACCACAGTCTCATGGGGTCGGACACTCAGGGTCAGGGAAAAATCCAATATATATCTGGTGATATCTCGGGTACTATTAGAGATAGCGCAGTAAACCAAAGTGAATTACCTGCAGGAGGCACTGGCGCATGAATCCGTGCAGCGGGAACGTCCTCGGACCTCCAGGGGCCGAGACAAGCACCGTCTCATGGGGCCGGACACTCAGGGTCAGGGTAAAATCCAATATATATCTGGTGATATCTCTGGTGCTGTTACAGATAGCGCAATAAATCAAAGTGCTTTGTCTGTAGGAGGCCCTGGCGCACGAATCTGTGCAGCGGGAACGACCTCGGACCACCAGGGGCCGAGAAAACCACAGTCTCATGGGGCCGGACACTCAGGGTCAGGGGAAAATCCAATATATATCTGGTGATATCTCGGGTGCTATTAGAGATAGCGCAATAAACCAAAGTGAATTATCTGCAGGAGGCCCTGGCGCATGAATCTGTGCAACGGGAACGACCTCGGACCACCAGGGGCCGAGTAAACCACAGTCTCATGGGGCCGGACACTCAGGGTCAGGGTAAAATCCAATATATATCTGGTGATATCTCTGGTGCTATTACAGATAGCGCAATAAATCAAAGTGCATTGTCCGTAGGAGGCCCTGGCGCACGAATCTGTGCAGCGGGAACGACCTCGGACCACCCGGGGCCGAGAAAACCACCGTCTCATGGGGCCGGACACTCAGGGTCAGTGAAAAATCCAATATATATCTGGTGATATCTCGGGTGCTATTAGAGATAGTGCAATAAATCAAAGTGCATTGTCTGTAGGAGGCCCTGGCGCATGAATCTGTGCAGCGGGAACGACCTCGGACCACCAGGGGCCGAGATAACCACCGTCTCATGGGGCCGGACACTCAGGGTCAGTGAAAAATCCAATATATATCTGGTGATATCTCGGGTGCTATTACAGATAGCTCAATAAATCAAAGTGCATTGTCTGTAGGAGGCCCTGATGGATGAATCTGTGCAGCGGGAACGACCTCGGACCACCAGGGGCCGAGAAAACCACAGTCTCATGGGGCCGGACACTCAGGGTCAGGGTAAAATCCAATATATATCTGGTGATATCTCGGGTGCAATTACAGATAGCGAAATATATCAAAGTGCATTGTCTGTAGGAGGCCCTGGCGAATGAATCTGTGCAGCGGGATCGACCTCGGACCACTATCGGCAGAGAAAACCACAGTCTCATGGGGTCGGACGCTCAGGGTCAGGGAAAAATCCAATATATATCTGGTGATATCTCGGGTACTATTAGAGATAGCGCAGTAAACCAAAGTGAATTACCTGCAGGAGGCACTGGCGCATGAATCCGTGCAGCGGGAACGTCCTCGGACCTCCAGGGGCCGAGACAAGCACCGGCTCATGGGGCCGGACACTCAGGGTCAGGGTAAAATCCAATATATATCTGGTGATATCTCTGGTGCTATTACAGATAGCGCAATAAATCAAAGTGCATTGTCTGTAGGAGGCCCTGGCGCACGAATCTGTGCAGCGGGAACGACCTCGGACCACCAGGGGCCGAGAAAACCACAGTCTCATGGGGCCGGACACTTAGGGTCAGGGGAAAATCCAATACATATCTGGTGATATCTCGGCTGCTATTAGAGATAAGGCAATAAATCAAAGTGCATTGTCTGTAGGAGGCCCTGGCGCATGAATCTGTGCAGCGGGATCGACCTCGGACCACCAGGGGCCGAGAAAACCACAGTCCCATGGGGCCGGACACTCAGGGTCAGGGGAAAATCCAATATATATCTGGTGATATCTCGGGTGCTATTAGAGATAGCGCAATAAACCAAAGTGCATTATCTGCAGGAGGCACTGGCGCATGAATCTGTGCAGCGGGAACGACCTCGGTCCACCAGGGGCCGAGAAAACCACCGTCTCATGGGGCTGGACACTCAGGGTGAGGGAAATATCCAATATATATCTGGTGATATCTCGGGTGCTATTACAGATAGCGCAATAAATCAAAGTGCATTGTCTGTAGGAGGCCCTGACGCATGAATCTGTGCAGCGGGAACGACCTCGGACCACCAGGGGCCGAGAAAACCACAGTCTCATGGGGCCGGACACTCAGGGTCAGGGGAAAATCCAATATATATCTGGTGATATCTCGGGTGCTATTAGAGATAGCGCAATAAACCAAAGTGAATTATCTGCAGGAGGCCCTGGCGCATGAATCTGTGCAACGGGAACGACCACGGACCACCAGGGGCCGAGTAAACCACAGTCTCATGGGGCCGGACACACAGGGTCAGGGTAAAATCCAATATATATCTGGTGATATCTCTGGTGCTATTACAGATAGCGCAATAAATCAAAGTGCATTGTCCGTAGGAGGCCCTGGCGCACGAATCTGTGCAGCGGGAACGACCTCGGACCACCAGGGGCCGAGAAAACCACCGTCTCATGGGGCCGGACACTCAGGGTCAGTGAAAAATCGAATATATATCTGGTGATATCTCGGGTGCTATTACAGATAGCGCAATAAATCAAAGTGCATTGTCCGTAGGAGGCCCTGGCGCACGCATCTGTGCAGCGGGAACGACCTCGGACCACCAGGGGCCGAGAAAACCACAGTCTCATGGGGCCGGACACTCAGCGTCAGGGGAAAATCCAATATATATCTGGTGATATCTCGGGTGCTATTAGAGATAGCGCAATAAATCAAAGTGCATTGTCTGTAGGAGGCCCTGGCGCTTGAATCTGTGCAGCGGGAACGACCTCGGACCACCAGGGGCCGAGATAACCACCGTCTCATGGGGCCGGACACTCAGGGTCAGTGAAAAATCCAATATATATCTGGTGATATCTCGGGTGCTATTACAGATAGCTCAATAAATCAAAGTGCATTGTCCGTAGGAGGCCCTGGCGCACGCATCTGTGCAGCGGGAACGACCTCGGACCACCAGGGGCCGAGATAACCACCGTCTCATGGGGCCGGACACTCAGGGTCAGTGAAAAATCCAATATATATCTGGTGATATCTCGGGTGCTATTACAGATAGCTCAATAAATCAAAGTGCATTGTCTGTAGGAGGCCCTGATGGATGAATCTGTGCAGCGGGAACGACCTCGGACCACCAGGGGCCGAGAAAACCACAGTCTCATGGGGCCGGACACTCAGGGTCAGGGGAAAATCCAATATATATCTGGTGATATCTCGGCTGCTATTACAGATAGCGCAATAAATCAAAGTGCATTGTCTGTAGGGGGCCCTGGCGCATGAATCTGTGCAGCGGGAACGACCTCGGACCACCAGGGTCCGAGAAAATTACAGTCTCATGAGGTCGGACACTCAGGGTCAGGGGAAAATCCAATATATATCTGGTGATATCTCGGGTGCTATTAGAGATAGCGCAATAAACCAAAGTGCATTATCTGAAGGAGGCCCTGGCGCATGAATCTGTTCAGCGGGAACGACCTCGGTCGACCAGGGGCCGAGAAAACCACCGTCTCATGGGGCTGGACACTCAGGGTGAGGGAAATATCCAATATATATCTGGTGATATCTCGGGTGCTATTACAGATAGCGCAATAAATCAAAGTGCATTGTCTGTAGGAGGCCCTGGCGTATGAATCCGTGCAGCGGGAACGACCTCGGACCACCAGGGGCCGTGAAAACCACAGTCCCATGGGGCCGGACACTCTGGGTCAGGGGAAAATCCAATATATATCTGGAGATATCTCGGGTGCTATTAGAGATAGCGCAATAAATCAAAGTGCATTGTCTGTAGGAGGCCCTGGCGCATGAATCTGTGCAGAGGGAACGACCTCGGAGCACCATCGGCAGAGAAAACCACAGTCACATGGGGTCGGACACTCAGGGTCAGGGAAAAGTCCAATATATATCTGGTGATATCTCGGGTACTATTAGAGATAGCGCAGTGAACCAAAGTGAATTATCTGCAGGAGGCACTGGCGCATGAATCTGTGCAGCGGGAACGTCCTCGGACCTCCAGGGGCCGAGACAACCACCGTCTCATGGGGCCGGACACTCAGGGTCAGGGTAAAATCCAATATATATCTGGTGATATCTCTGGTGCTATTACAGATAGCGCAATAAATCAAAGTGCATTGTCTGTAGGAGGCCCTGGCGCACGAATCTGTGCAGCGGGAACGACCTCGGACCACCAGGGGCCGAGAAGACCACCGTCTCATAGGGCCGGCCAATCAGGGTCAGTGAAAAATCCAATATATATCTGGTGATATCTCGGGTGCTAATACAGATAGCGCAATAAATGAAAGTGCAATGTCTGTAGGAGGCCGTGGCGCATGAATCTGTGCAGAGGGAACGACCTCGGAGCACCGGCGGCAGAGAAAACCACAGTCTCATAGGGCCGGACACTCATTGTCAGGGGAAAATCCAATATATATCTCGTGATATCTCGGGTGCTATTAGAGATAGCGCAATAAACCAAAGTGAATTATCTGCAGGAGGCCCTGGCGCATGAATCTGTGGAACGGGAACGACCTTGGACCACCAGGGGCCGAGTAAACCACAGTCTCATGGGGCCGGACACTCAGGGTCAGGGGAAAATCCAATATATATCTGGTGATATCTCGGGTGCTATTACAGATAGCGCAATAAATCAAAGTGCATTGTCTGCAGGAGGCCCTGGCGCCTAAATCTGTGCAGCGGGAACGACCTCGGACCACCAGGGGCCGAGAAAACCACCGTCCCGAGCGGCCGAACACTTAGGGTCAGTGAAAAATCCAATATATATCTGGTGATATCTCGGGTGCTATTACAGATAGCGCAATAAATGAAAGTGCATTGTCTGTAGGAGGCCGTGGCGCATGAATCTGTGCAGAGGGAACGACCTCGGACCAACATCGGCAGAGAAAACCACAGTCTCATGGGGTCGGACACTCAGGGTCAGGGAAAAATCCAATATATATCTGGTGATATCTCGGGTACTATTAGAGATAGCGCAGTAAACCAAAGTGAATTATCTGCAGGAGGCACTGGCGCATGAATCTGTGCAGCGGGAACGTCCTCGGACCTCCAGGGGCCGAGACAACCACCGTCTCATGGGGCCGGACACTCAGGGTCAGGGTAGAATCCAATATATATCTGGTGATATCTCTGGTGCTATTACAGATAGCGCAATAAATCAAAGTGCATTGTCTGTAGGAGGCCCTGGCGCATGAATCTGTGCAGCGGGAACGACCTCGGACCACCAGGGTCCGAGAAAATTACAGTCTCATGAGGTCGGACACTCAGGGTCAGGGGAAAATCCAATATATATCTGGTGATATCTCGGGTGCTATTAGAGACAGCGCAATAAACCAAAGTGAATTATCTGCAGGAGGCCCAGGCGCATGAATCAGTGCAACGGGAACGACCACGGACCACCAGGGGCCGAGAAAACCACAGTCACATGGAGCCGGACACTCAGGGTCTTGGAAAAATCCAATATATATCTGGCGATATCTTGGGTGCTATTAGAGATAGCGCAATAAACCAAAGTGAATTTTCTGCAGGTGGCCCTGGCGCATGAATCTGTGCAGCGGGAACGACCTCGGACCACCAGGGGCCGAGAAAAACACCTTCCCGAGGGGCCGGACACTTAGGGTCAGTGAAAAATCCAATATATATCTGGTGATATCTCGGGTGCTATTACAGATAGCGCAATAAATCAAAGTGCATTGTCTGTAGGAGGCCCTGGCGCCTGAATCTGCGCAGTGGGAACGACCTCGGACAACCAGGGGACGAGAAAACCACAGTCTCATGGGGCCGGACACTCAGGGTCAGGGGAAAATCCAATATATATCTGGAGATATCTCGGGTGCTATTAGAGATAGCGCAATAAATCAAAGTGCATTGTCTGTAGGAGGCCCTGGCGCATGAATCTGTGCAGCGGGAACGACCTCGGACCAACATCGGCAGAGAAAACCACAGTCTCATGGGGTCGGACACTCAGGATCAGGGAAAAATCCAATATATATCTGGTGATATCTCGGGTACTATTAGAGATAGCGCAGTAAACCAAAGTGAATTATCTGCAGGAGGCACTGGCGCATGAATCTGTGCAGCGGGAACGTCCTCGGACCTCCAGGGGCCGAGACAACCACCGTCTTATGGGGCCGGACACTCAGGGTCAGTGTAAAATCCAATATATATCTGGTGATATCTCTGGTGCTATTACAGATAGCGCAATAAATCAAAGTGCATTGTCTGTAGGAGGCCCTGGCGCATGAATCTGTGCAGCGGGAACGACCTCGGACCACCAGGGGCCGAGAAAAACACAGTCGCATGGGGCCGGACACTCAGGGTGAGGGTAAAATCCAATATATATCTGGTGATATCTCTGGTGCTATTACAGATAGCGCAATTAATCAAAGTGCATTTTCTGTAGGAGGCCCTGGCGCATGAATCTGTGCAGCGGGAACGACCTCGGACCACCAGGGGCCGAGAAATCCACAGTCTCATTGGGCCGGACACTCAGGGTCAGGGGAAAATCCAATATATATCTGGTGATATCTCGGGTGCTATTAGAGATAGCGCAATAAACCAAAGTGAATTATCTGCAGGAGGCCCTGGCGCATGAATCAGTGCAACGGGAACGACCTCGGACCACCAGGGGCCGAGTAAACCACAGTCTCATGGGGCCGGACACTCAGGGTCAGGGTAAAATCCAATATATATCTGGTGATATCTCTGGTGCTATTACAGATAGCGCAATAAATCAAAGTGCATTGTCCGTAGGAGGCCCTGGCGCACGAATCTGTGCAGCGGGAACGACCTCGGACCACCCGGGGCCGAGAAAACCACCGTCTCATGGGGCCGGACACTCAGGGTCAGTGAAAAATCCAATATATATCTGGTGATATCTCGGGTGCTATTAGAGATAGTGCAATAAATCAAAGTGCATTGTCTGTAGGAGGCCCTGGCGCATGAATCTGTGCAGCGGGAACGACCTCGGACCACCAGGGGCCGAGATAACCACCGTCTCATGGGGCCGGACACTCAGGGTCAGTGAAAAATCCAATATATATCTGGTGATATCTCGGGTGCTATTACAGATAGCTCAATAAATCAAAGTGCATTGTCTGTAGGAGGCCCTGATGGATGAATCTGTGCAGCGGGAACGACCTCGGACCACCAGGGGCCGAGAAAACCACAGTCTCATGGGGCCGGACACTCAGGGTCAGGGTAAAATCCAATATATATCTGGTGATATCTCGGGTGCAATTACAGATAGCGAAATATATCAAAGTGCATTGTCTGTAGGAGGCCCTGGCGAATGAATCTGTGCAGCGGGATCGACCTCGGACCACTATCGGCAGAGAAAACCACAGTCTCATGGGGTCGGACGCTCAGGGTCAGGGAAAAATCCAATATATATCTGGTGATATCTCGGGTACTATTAGAGATAGCGCAGTAAACCAAAGTGAATTACCTGCAGGAGGCACTGGCGCATGAATCCGTGCAGCGGGAACGTCCTCGGACCTCCAGGGGCCGAGACAAGCACCGGCTCATGGGGCCGGACACTCAGGGTCAGGGTAAAATCCAATATATATCTGGTGATATCTCTGGTGCTATTACAGATAGCGCAATAAATCAAAGTGCATTGTCTGTAGGAGGCCCTGGCGCACGAATCTGTGCAGCGGGAACGACCTCGGACCACCAGGGGCCGAGAAAACCACAGTCTCATGGGGCCGGACACTTAGGGTCAGGGGAAAATCCAATATATATCTGGTGATATCTCGGCTGCTATTAGAGATAAGGCAATAAATCAAAGTGCATTGTCTGTAGGAGGCCCTGGCGCATGAATCTGTGCAGCGGGATCGACCTCGGACCACCAGGGGCCGAGAAAACCACAGTCCCATGGGGCCGGACACTCAGGGTCAGGGGAAAATCCAATATATATCTGGTGATATCTCGGGTGCTATTAGAGATAGCGCAATAAACCAAAGTGCATTATCTGCAGGAGGCACTGGCGCATGAATCTGTGCAGCGGGAACGACCTCGGTCCACCAGGGGCCGAGAAAACCACCGTCTCATGGGGCTGGACACTCAGGGTGAGGGAAATATCCAATATATATCTGGTGATATCTCGGGTGCTATTACAGATAGCGCAATAAATCAAAGTGCATTGTCTGTAGGAGGCCCTGACGCATGAATCTGTGCAGCGGGAACGACCTCGGACCACCAGGGGCCGAGAAAACCACAGTCTCATGGGGCCGGACACTCAGGGTCAGGGGAAAATCCAATATATATCTGGTGATATCTCGGGTGCTATTAGAGATAGCGCAATAAACCAAAGTGAATTATCTGCAGGAGGCCCTGGCGCATGAATCTGTGCAACGGGAACGACCACGGACCACCAGGGGCCGAGTAAACCACAGTCTCATGGGGCCGGACACACAGGGTCAGGGTAAAATCCAATATATATCTGGTGATATCTCTGGTGCTATTACAGATAGCGCAATAAATCAAAGTGCATTGTCCGTAGGAGGCCCTGGCGCACGAATCTGTGCAGCGGGAACGACCTCGGACCACCAGGGGCCGAGAAAACCACCGTCTCATGGGGCCGGACACTCAGGGTCAGTGAAAAATCCAATATATATCTGGTGATATCTCGGGTGCTATTACAGATAGCTCAATAAATCAAAGTGCATTGTCCGTAGGAGGCCCTGGCGCACGCATCTGTGCAGCGGGAACGACCTCGGACCACCAGGGGCCGAGAAAACCACAGTCTCATGGGGCCGGACACTCAGCGTCAGGGGAAAATCCAATATATATCTGGTGATATCTCGGGTGCTACTAGAGATAGCGCAATAAATCAAAGTGCATTGTCTGTAGGAGGCCCTGGCGCTTGAATCTGTGCAGCGGGAACGACCTCGGACCACTAGGGGCCGAGATAACCACCGTCTCATGGGGCCGGACACTCAGGGTCAGTGAAAAATCCAATATATATCTGGTGATATCTCGGGTGCTATTACAGATAGCTCAATAAATCAAAGTGCATTGTCTGTAGGAGGCCCTGATGGATGAATCTGTGCAGCGGGAACGACCTCGGACCACCAGGGGCCGAGAAAACCACAGTCTCATGGGGCCGGACACTCAGGGTCAGGGGAAAATCCAATATATATCTGGTGATATCTCGGCTGCTATTACAGATAGGGCAATAAATCAAAGTGCATTGTCTGTAGGAGGCCCTGGCGCATGAATCTGTGCAGCGGGAACGACCTCGGACCACCAGGGGCCGAGAAAACCACAGTCTCATGGGGCCGGACACTCAGGGTCAGGGGAAAATCCAATATATATGTGGTGATATCTCGGGTGCTATTAGAGATAGCGCAATAAACCAAAGTGCATTGTCTGTAGGAGGCCCTGGCGAATGAATCTGAGAAGCGGGAACGACCTCGGACCACCAGGGGCCGAGAAAACCACCGTCTCATGGGGCCGGACACTCAGGGTCAGGGAAAAATGCAATATATATCTGGTGATATGTCGGGTGCTATTACAGATAGCGCAATAAGCCAAAGGGAATTATCTGCAGGAGGCCCTGGCGCATGCATCTGTGCAGCGGGAACGACCTAGGACCACCAGGGGCCGAGAAAACCGCAGTCTCATGGGGCCGGACACTCAGGGTCAGGGAAAAATCCAATATATATCTGGTGATATCTCGGGTGCTATTAGAGATAGCGCATTAAACCAAAGTGCATTATCTGAAGGAGGCCCTGGCGCATGAATCTGTTCAGCGGGAAAGACCTCGGTCCACCAGGGGCCGAGAAAACCACCGTCTCATGGGGCTGGACACTCAGGGTGAGGGAAATATCCAATATATATCTGGAGATATCTCGGGTGCTATTACAGATAGCGCAATAAATCAAAGTGCATTGTCTGTAGGAGGCCCTGGCGTATGAATCCGTGCAGCGGGAACGACCTCGGACCACCAGGGGCCGTGAAAACCACAGTCCCATGGGGCCGGACACTCTGGGTCAGGGGAAAATCCAATATATATCTGGAGATATCTCGGGTGCTATTAGAGATAGCGCAATAAATCAAAGTGCATTGTCTGTAGGAGGCCCTGGCGCATGAATCTGTGCAGAGGGAACGACCTCGGAGCACCATCGGCAGAGAAAACCACAGTCACATGGGGTCGGACACTCAGGGTCAGGGAAAAGTCCAATATATATCTGGTGATATCTCGGGTACTATTAGAGATAGCGCAGTGAACCAAAGTGAATTATCTGCAGGAGGCACTGGCGCATGAATCTGTGCAGCGGGAACGTCCTCGGACCTCCAGGGGCCGAGACAACCACCGTCTCATGGGGCCGGACACTCAGGGTCAGGGTAAAATCCAATATATATCTGGTGATATCTCTGGTGCTATTACAGATAGCGCAATAAATCAAAGTGCATTGTCTGTAGGAGGCCCTGGCGCACGAATCTGTGCAGCGGGAACGACCTCGGACCACCAGGGGCCGAGAAGACCACCGTCTCATAGGGCCGGCCAATCAGGGTCAGTGAAAAATCCAATATATATCTGGTGATATCTCGGGTGCTAATACAGATAGCGCAATAAATGAAAGTGCAATGTCTGTAGGAGGCCGTGGCGCATGAATCTGTGCAGAGGGAACGACCTCGGAGCACCGGCGGCAGAGAAAACCACAGTCTCATAGGGCCGGACTCTCATTGTCAGGGGAAAATCCAATATATATCTGGTGATATCTCGGGTGCTATTAGAGATAGCGCAATAAACCAAAGTGAATTATCTGCAGGAGGCCCTGGCGCATGAATCTGTGGAACGGGAACGACCTCGGACCACCAGGGGCCGAGTAAACCACAGTCTCATGGGGCCGGACACTCAGGGTCAGGGGAAAATCCAATATATATCTGGTGATATCTCGGGTGCTATTACAGATAGCGCAATAAATCAAAGTGCATTGTCTGTAGGAGGCCCTGGCGCACGAATCTGTGCAGCGGGAACGACCTCGGACCACCAGGGGCCGAGAAAACCACCGTCTCATGGGGCCGGACACTCAGGGTCAGTGAAAAATCCAATATATATCTGGTGATATCTCGGGTGCTATTACAGATAGCGCAATAAATCAAAGTGCATTGTCTGCAGGAGGCCCTGGCGCCTGAATCTGTGCAGCGGGAACGACCTCGGACCACCAGGGGCCGAGAAAACCACCGTCCCGAGCGGCCGAACACTTAGGGTCAGTGAAAAATCCAATATATATCTGGTGATATCTCGGGTGCTATTACAGATAGCGCAATAAATGAAAGTGCATTGTCTGTAGGAGGCCGTGGCGCATGAATCTGTGCAGAGGGAACGACCTCGGACCAACATCGGCAGAGAAAACCACAGTCTCATGGGGTCGGACACTCAGGGTCAGGGAAAAATCCAATATATATCTGGTGATATCTCGGGTACTATTAGAGATAGCGCAGTAAACCAAAGTGAATTATCTGCAGGAGGCACTGGCGCATGAATCTGTGCAGCGGGAACGTCCTCGGACCTCCAGGGGCCGAGACAACCACCGTCTCATGGGGCCGGACACTCAGGGTCAGGGTAGAATCCAATATATATCTGGTGATATCTCTGGTGCTATTACAGATAGCGCAATAAATCAAAGTGCATTGTCTGTAGGGGGCCCTGGCGCATGAATCTGTGCAGCGGGAACGACCTCGGACCACCAGGGTCCGAGAAAATTACAGTCTCATGAGGTCGGACACTCAGGGTCAGGGGAAAATCCAATATATATCTGGTGATATCTCGGGTGCTATTAGAGACAGCGCAATAAACCAAAGTGAATTATCTGCAGGAGGCCCAGGCGCATGAATCAGTGCAACGGGAACGACCACGGACCACCAGGGGCCGAGAAAACCACAGTCACATGGAGCCGGACACTCAGGGTCTTGGAAAAATCCAATATATATCTGGCGATATCTTGGGTGCTATTAGAGATAGCGCAATAAACCAAAGTGAATTTTCTGCAGGTGGCCCTGGCGCATGAATCTGTGCAGCGGGAACGACCTCGGACCACCAGGGGCCGAGAAAAACACCTTCCCGAGGGGCCGGACACTTAGGGTCAGTGAAAAATCCAATATATATCTGGTGATATCTCGGGTGCTATTACAGATAGCGCAATAAATCAAAGTGCATTGTCTGTAGGAGGCCCTGGCGCCTGAATCTGCGCAGTGGGAACGACCTCGGACAACCAGGGGACGAGAAAACCACAGTCTCATGGGGCCGGACACTCAGGGTCAGGGGAAAATCCAATATATATCTGGAGATATCTCGGGTGCTATTAGAGATAGCGCAATAAATCAAAGAGCATTGTCTGTAGGAGGCCCTGGCGCATGAATCTGTGCAGCGGGAACGACCTCGGACCAACATCGGCAGAGAAAACCACAGTCTCATGGGGTCGGACACTCAGGATCAGGGAAAAATCCAATATATATCTGGTGATATCTCGGGTACTATTAGAGATAGCGCAGTAAACCAAAGTGAATTATCTGCAGGAGGCACTGGCGCATGAATCTGTGCAGCGGGAACGTCCTCGGACCTCCAGGGGCCGAGACAACCACCGTCTTATGGGGCCGGACACTCAGGGTCAGTGTAAAATCCAATATATATCTGGTGATATCTCTGGTGCTATTACAGATAGCGCAATAAATCAAAGTGCATTGTCTGTAGGAGGCCCTGGCGCATGAATCTGTGCAGCGGGAAAGACCTCGGACCACCAGGGGCCGAGAAAAACACAGTCGCATGGGGCCGGACACTCAGGGTGAGGGTAAAATCCAATATATATCTGGTGATATCTCTGGTGCTATTACAGATAGCGCAATTAATCAAAGTGCATTTTCTGTAGGAGGCCCTGGCGCATGAATCTGTGCAGCGGGAACGACCTCGGACCACCAGGGGCCGAGAAATCCACAGTCTCATTGGGCCGGACACTCAGGGTCAGGGGAAAATCCAATATATATCTGGTGATATCTCGGGTGCTATTAGAGATAGCGCAATAAACCAAAGTGAATTATCTGCAGGAGGCCCTGGCGCATGAATCAGTGCAACGGGAACGACCTCGGACCACCAGGGGCCGAGTAAACCACAGTCTCATGGGGCCGGACACTCAGGGTCAGGGGAAAATCCAATATATATCTGGTGATATCTCGGGTGCTATTACAGATAGCGCAATAAATCAAAGTGCATTGTCTGTAGGAGGCCCTGGCGCACGAATCTGTGCAGCGGGAACGACCTCGGACCACCAGGGGCCGAGAAAGCCACCGTCTCATGGGGCCGGACACTCAGGGACAGTGAAAAATCCAATATATATCTGGTGATATCTCGGGTGCTATTACAGATAGCGCAATAAATCAAAGTGCATTGTCTGTAGGAGGCCCTGGCGCATGAATCTGTACAGCGGGAACGACCTCGGACCACCAGGGGCCGAGAAAACCACGCGTCTCATGGGGCCGGGCACTCAGGGTCAGTGAAAAATCCAATATATATCTGGTGATATCTCGGGTGCTATTACAGATAGCGCAATAAATCAAAGTGCATTGTCTGTAGGAGGCCCGGGCGCATGAATCTGTGGAGCGGGAACGACCTCGGACCACCAGGGGCCGAGAAAACCACCGTCTCATGGGGCCGGACACTCAGGGTCAGTGAAAAATCCAATATATATCTGGTGATATCTCGGGTGCTAATACAGATAGCGCAATAAATGAAAGTGCATTGTCTGTAGGAGGCCGTGGCGCATGAATCTGTGCAGCGGGAACGACCTCGGACCACCAGGGGCCGAGAAAACCACAGTCTCATGGGGCCGGACACTCAGGGTCAGTGAAAAATCCAATATATATCTGGTGATATCTCGGGTGCAATTACAGATAGCGCAATAATTCAAAGTGCATTGTCTGTAGGAGGACCTGGCGCACGAATCTGTGCAGCGGGAACGACCTAGGACCACCAGGGGCCGAGAAAACCACCGTCTCATGGGGCCGGACACTCAGGGTAAGGGAAAAATCCAATATATATCTGGTGATATCTCGGGTGCAATTACAGATAGCGCAATAATTCAATGTGCATTGTCTGTAGGTGGACCTGTCGCACGAATCTGTGCAGCGGGAACGACCTCGGACCACCAGGGGCCGAGAAAACCACAGTCTCATGGGGCCGGACACTCAGGGTCAGTGGAAAATCCAATATATATCTGGTGATATCTCGGGTGCTAATACAGATAGCGCAATAAATGAAAGTACATTGTCTGTAGGAGGCCGTGGCGCATGAATCTGTGCAGCGGGAACGACCTCGGACCACCAGGGGCCGAGAAAACCACAGTCTCATGGGGCCGGACACTCAGGGTCAGTGAAAAATCCAATATATATCTGGTGATATCTCGGGTGCTATTACAGATAGCGCAATAAATCAAAGTACATTGTCTGTAGGAGGCCGTGGCGCATGAATCTGGGCAGCGGGAACGACCTCGGACCAACATCGGCAGAGAAAACCACTGTCTCATGGGGTCGGACACTCAGGGTCAGGGAAAAATCCAATATATATCTGGTGATATCTCGGGTACTATTAGAGATAGCGCAGTAAACCAAAGTGAATTATCTGCAGGAGGCACTGGCGCATGAATCTGTGCAGCGGGAACGTCCTCGGACCTCCAGGGGCCGAGACAACCACCGTCTCATGGGGCCGGACACTCAGGGTCAGGGTAGAATCCAATATATATCTGGTGATATCTCTGGTGCTATTACAGATAGCGCAATAAATCAAAGTGCATTGTCTGTAGGAGGCCCTGGCGCATGAATCTGTGCAGCGGGAACGACCTCGGACCACCAGGGTCCGAGAAAATTACAGTCTCATGAGGTCGGACACTCAGGGTCAGGGGAAAATCCAATATATATCTGGTGATATCTCGGGTGCTATTAGAGACAGCGCAATAAACCAAAGTGAATTATCTGCAGGAGGCCCAGGCGCATGAATCAGTGCAACGGGAACGACCACGGACCACCAGGGGCCGAGAAAACCACAGTCACATGGAGCCGGACACTCAGGGTCTTGGAAAAATCCAATATATATCTGGCGATATCTTGGGTGCTATTAGAGATAGCGCAATAAACCAAAGTGAATTTTCTGCAGGTGGCCCTGGCGCATGAATCTGTGCAGCGGGAACGACCTCGGACCACCAGGGGCCGAGAAAAACACCTTCCCGAGGGGCCGGACACTTAGGGTCAGTGAAAAATCCAATATATATCTGGTGATATCTCGGGTGCTATTACAGATAGCGCAATAAATCAAAGTGCATTGTCTGTAGGAGGCCCTGGCGCCTGAATCTGCGCAGTGGGAACGACCTCGGACAACCAGGGGACGAGAAAACCACAGTCTCATGGGGCCGGACACTCAGGGTCAGGGGAAAATCCAATATATATATGGAGATATCTCGGGTGCTATTAGAGATAGCGCAATAAATCAAAGTGCATTGTCTGTAGGAGGCCCTGGCGCATGAATCTGTGCAGCGGGAACGACCTCGGACCACCAGGGGCCGAGAAAAACACAGTCGCATGGGGCCGGACACTCAGGGTGAGGGTAAAATCCAATATATATCTGGTGATATCTCTGGTGCTATTACAGATAGCGCAATTAATCAAAGTGCATTTTCTGTAGGAGGCCCTGGCGCATGAATCTGTGCAGCGGGAACGACCTCGGACCACCAGGGGCCGAGAAAACCACCGTCTCATGGGGCCGGACACTCAGGGTCAGTGAAAAATCCAACATATATCTGGTGATATCTCGGGTGCTAATACAGATAGCGCAATAAATGAAAGTGCATTGTCTGTAGGAGGCCGTGGCGCATGAATCTGTGCAGCGGGAACGACTTCGGACCACCAGGGGCCGAGAAAACCACAGTCTCATGGGGCCGGACACTCAGGGTCAGTGAAAAATCCAATATATATCTGGTGATATCTCGGGTGCAATTACAGATAGCGCAATAATTCAAAGTGCATTGTCTGTAGGAGGACCTGGCGCACGAATCTGTGCAGCGGGAACGACCTAGGACCACCAGGGGCCGAGAAAACCACCGTCTCATGGGGCCGGACACTCAGGGTAAGGGAAAAATCCAATATATATCTGGTGATATCTCGGGTGCAATTACAGATAGCGCAATAATTCAATGTGCATTGTCTGTAGGTGGACCTGTCGCACGAATCTGTGCAGCGGGAACGACCTCGGACCACCAGGGGCCGAGAAAACCACAGTCTCACGGGGCCGGACACTCAAGGTCAGGCAAAAATCCAATATATATCTGGTGATATCTCGAGTGCAATTACAGATAGCGCAATAATTCAAAGTGCATTGTCTGTAGGAGGACCTGGCGCACGAATCTGTGCAGCGGGAACGACCTCGGACCACCAGGGGCCGAGAAAAACACCTTCCCGAGGGGCCGGACACTTAGGGTCAGTGAAAAATCCAATATATATCTGGTGATATCTCGGGTGCTATTACAGATAGCGCAATAAATCAAAGTGCATTGTCTGTAGGAGGCCCTGGCGCCTGAATCTGCGCAGTGGGAACGACCTCGGACAACCAGGGGACGAGAAAACCACAGTCTCATGGGGCCGGACACTCAGGGTCAGGGGAAAATCCAATATATATATGGAGATATCTCGGGTGCTATTAGAGATAGCGCAATAAATCAAAGTGCATTGTCTGTAGGAGGCCCTGGCGCATGAATCTGTGCAGCGGGAACGACCTCGGACCACCAGGGGCCGAGAAAAACACAGTCGCATGGGGCCGGACACTCAGGGTGAGGGTAAAATCGAATATATATCTGGTGATATCTCTGGTGCTATTACAGATAGCGCAATTAATCAAAGTGCATTTTCTGTAGGAGGCCCTGGCGCATGAATCTGTGCAGCGGGAACGACCTCGGACCACCAGGGGCCGAGAAAACCACCGTCTCATGGGGCCGGACACTCAGGGTCAGTGAAAAATCCAACATATATCTGGTGATATCTCGGGTGCTAATACAGATAGCGCAATAAATGAAAGTGCATTGTCTGTAGGAGGCCGTGGCGCATGAATCTGTGCAGCGGGAACGACCTCGGACCACCAGGGGCCGAGAAAACCACAGTCTCATGGGGCCGGACACTCAGGGTCAGTGAAAAATCCAATATATATCTGGTGATATCTCGGGTGCAATTACAGATAGCGCAATAATTCAAAGTGCATTGTCTGTAGGAGGACCTGGCGCACGAATCTGTGCAGCGGGAACGACCTAGGACCACCAGGGGCCGAGAAAACCACCGTCTCATGGGGCCGGACACTCAGGGTAAGGGAAAAATCCAATATATATCTGGTGATATCTCGGGTGCAATTACAGATAGCGCAATAATTCAATGTGCATTGTCTGTAGGTGGACCTGTCGCACGAATCTGTGCAGCGGGAACGACCTCGGACCACCAGGGGCCGAGAAAACCACAGTCTCATGGGGCCGGACACTCAAGGTCAGGCAAAAATCCAATATATATCTGGTGATATCTCGAGTGCAATTACAGATAGCGCAATAATTCAAAGTGCATTGTCTGTAGGAGGACCTGGCGCACGAATCTGTGCAGCGGGAACGACCTCGGACCACCAGGGGCCGAGAAAACCACCGTCTCATGGGGCCGGACACTCAGGGTCAGTGGAAAATCCAATATATATCTGGTGATATCTCGGGTGCTAATACAGATAGCGCAATAAATGAAAGTACATTGTCTGTAGGAGGCCGTGGCGCATGAATCTGTGCAGCGGGAACGACCTCGGACCACCAGGGGCCGAGAAAACCACAGTCTCATGGGGCCGGACACTCAGGGTCAGTGAAAAATCCAATATATATCTGCTGATATCTCGGGTGCTATTACAGATAGCGCAATAAATCAAAGTACATTGTCTGTAGGAGGCCGTGGCGCATGAATCTGGGCAGCGGGAACGACCTCGGACCAACATCGGCAGAGAAAACCACTGTCTCATGGGGTCGGACACTCAGGGTCAGGGAAAAATCCAATATATATCTGGTGATATCTCGGGTACTATTAGAGATAGCGCAGTAAACCAAAGTGAATTATCTGCAGGAGGCACTGGCGCATGAATCTGTGCAGCGGGAACGTCCTCGGACCTCCAGGGGCCGAGACAACCACCGTCTCATGGGGCCGGACACTCAGGGTCAGGGTAGAATCCAATATATATCTGGTGATATCTCTGGTGCTATTACAGATAGCGCAATAAATCAAAGTGCATTGTCTGTAGGGGGCCCTGGCGCATGAATCTGTGCAGCGGGAACGACCTCGGACCACCAGGGTCCGAGAAAATTACAGTCTCATGAGGTCGGACACTCAGGGTCAGGGGAAAATCCAATATATATCTGGTGATATCTCGGGTGCTATTAGAGACAGCGCAATAAACCAAAGTGAATTATCTGCAGGAGGCCCAGGCGCATGAATCAGTGCAACGGGAACGACCACGGACCACCAGGGGCCGAGAAAACCACAGTCACATGGAGCCGGACACTCAGGGTCTTGGAAAAATCCAATATATATCTGGCGATATCTTGGGTGCTATTAGAGATAGCGCAATAAACCAAAGTGAATTTTCTGCAGGTGGCCCTGGCGCATGAATCTGTGCAGCGGGAACGACCTCGGACCACCAGGGGCCGAGAAAAACACCTTCCCGAGGGGCCGGACACTTAGGGTCAGTGAAAAATCCAATATATATCTGGTGATATCTCGGGTGCTATTACAGATAGCGCAATAAATCAAAGTGCATTGTCTGTAGGAGGCCCTGGCGCCTGAATCTGCGCAGTGGGAACGACCTCGGACAACCAGGGGACGAGAAAACCACAGTCTCATGGGGCCGGACACTCAGGGTCAGGGGAAAATCCAATATATATCTGGAGATATCTCGGGTGCTATTAGAGATAGCGCAATAAATCAAAGAGCATTGTCTGTAGGAGGCCCTGGCGCATGAATCTGTGCAGCGGGAACGACCTCGGACCAACATCGGCAGAGAAAACCACAGTCTCATGGGGTCGGACACTCAGGATCAGGGAAAAATCCAATATATATCTGGTGATATCTCGGGTACTATTAGAGATAGCGCAGTAAACCAAAGTGAATTATCTGCAGGAGGCACTGGCGCATGAATCTGTGCAGCGGGAACGTCCTCGGACCTCCAGGGGCCGAGACAACCGCCGTCTTATGGGGCCGGACACTCAGGGTCAGTGTAAAATCCAATATATATCTGGTGATATCTCTGGTGCTATTACAGATAGCGCAATAAATCAAAGTGCATTGTCTGTAGGAGGCCCTGGCGCATGAATCTGTGCAGCGGGAAAGACCTCGGACCACCAGGGGCCGAGAAAAACACAGTCGCATGGGGCCGGACACTCAGGGTGAGGGTAAAATCCAATATATATCTGGTGATATCTCTGGTGCTATTACAGATAGCGCAATTAATCAAAGTGCATTTTCTGTAGGAGGCCCTGGCGCATGAATCTGTGCAGCGGGAACGACCTCGGACCACCAGGGGCCGAGAAATCCACAGTCTCATTGGGCCGGACACTCAGGGTCAGGGGAAAATCCAATATATATCTGGTGATATCTCGGGTGCTATTAGAGATAGCGCAATAAACCAAAGTGAATTATCTGCAGGAGGCCCTGGCGCATGAATCAGTGCAACGGGAACGACCTCGGACCACCAGGGGCCGAGTAAACCACAGTCTCATGGGGCCGGACACTCAGGGTCAGGGGAAAATCCAATATATATCTGGTGATATCTCGGGTGCTATTACAGATAGCGCAATAAATCAAAGTGCATTGTCTGTAGGAGGCCCTGGCGCACGAATCTGTGCAGCGGGAACGACCTCGGACCACCAGGGGCCGAGAAAGCCACCGTCTCATGGGGCCGGACACTCAGGGACAGTGAAAAATCCAATATATATCTGGTGATATCTCGGGTGCTATTACAGATAGCGCAATAAATCAAAGTGCATTGTCTGTAGGAGGCCCTGGCGCATGAATCTGTACAGCGGGAACGACCTCGGACCACCAGGGGCCGAGAAAACCACGCGTCTCATGGGGCCGGGCACTCAGGGTCAGTGAAAAATCCAATATATATCTGGTGATATCTCGGGTGCTATTACAGATAGCGCAATAAATCAAAGTGCATTGTCTGTAGGAGGCCCGGGCGCATGAATCTGTGGAGCGGGAACGACCTCGGACCACCAGGGGCCGAGAAAACCACCGTCTCATGGGGCCGGACACTCAGGGTCAGTGAAAAATCCAATATATATCTGGTGATATCTCGGGTGCTAATACAGATAGCGCAATAAATGAAAGTGCATTGTCTGTAGGAGGCCGTGGCGCATGAATCTGTGCAGCGGGAACGACCTCGGACCACCAGGGGCCGAGAAAACCACAGTCTCATGGGGCCGGACACTCAGGGTCAGTGAAAAATCCAATATATATCTGGTGATATCTCGGGTGCAATTACAGATAGCGCAATAATTCAAAGTGCATTGTCTGTAGGAGGACCTGGCGCACGAATCTGTGCAGCGGGAACGACCTAGGACCACCAGGGGCCGAGAAAACCACCGTCTCATGGGGCCGGACACTCAGGGTAAGGGAAAAATCCAATATATATCTGGTGATATCTCGGGTGCAATTACAGATAGCGCAATAATTCAATGTGCATTGTCTGTAGGTGGACCTGTCGCACGAATCTGTGCAGCGGGAACGACCTCGGACCACCAGGGGCCGAGAAAACCACAGTCTCATGGGGCCGGACACTCAGGGTCAGTGGAAAATCCAATATATATCTGGTGATATCTCGGGTGCTAATACAGATAGCGCAATAAATGAAAGTACATTGTCTGTAGGAGGCCGTGGCGCATGAATCTGTGCAGCGGGAACGACCTCGGACCACCAGGGGCCGAGAAAACCACAGTCTCATGGGGCCGGACACTCAGGGTCAGTGAAAAATCCAATATATATCTGGTGATATCTCGGGTGCTATTACAGATAGCGCAATAAATCAAAGTACATTGTCTGTAGGAGGCCGTGGCGCATGAATCTGGGCAGCGGGAACGACCTCGGACCAACATCGGCAGAGAAAACCACTGTCTCATGGGGTCGGACACTCAGGGTCAGGGAAAAATCCAATATATATCTGGTGATATCTCGGGTACTATTAGAGATAGCGCAGTAAACCAAAGTGAATTATCTGCAGGAGGCACTGGCGCATGAATCTGTGCAGCGGGAACGTCCTCGGACCTCCAGGGGCCGAGACAACCACCGTCTCATGGGGCCGGACACTCAGGGTCAGGGTAGAATCCAATATATATCTGGTGATATCTCTGGTGCTATTACAGATAGCGCAATAAATCAAAGTGCATTGTCTGTAGGAGGCCCTGGCGCATGAATCTGTGCAGCGGGAACGACCTCGGACCACCAGGGTCCGAGAAAATTACAGTCTCATGAGGTCGGACACTCAGGGTCAGGGGAAAATCCAATATATATCTGGTGATATCTCGGGTGCTATTAGAGACAGCGCAATAAACCAAAGTGAATTATCTGCAGGAGGCCCAGGCGCATGAATCAGTGCAACGGGAACGACCACGGACCACCAGGGGCCGAGAAAACCACAGTCACATGGAGCCGGACACTCAGGGTCTTGGAAAAATCCAATATATATCTGGCGATATCTTGGGTGCTATTAGAGATAGCGCAATAAACCAAAGTGAATTTTCTGCAGGTGGCCCTGGCGCATGAATCTGTGCAGCGGGAACGACCTCGGACCACCAGGGGCCGAGAAAAACACCTTCCCGAGGGGCCGGACACTTAGGGTCAGTGAAAAATCCAATATATATCTGGTGATATCTCGGGTGCTATTACAGATAGCGCAATAAATCAAAGTGCATTGTCTGTAGGAGGCCCTGGCGCCTGAATCTGCGCAGTGGGAACGACCTCGGACAACCAGGGGACGAGAAAACCACAGTCTCATGGGGCCGGACACTCAGGGTCAGGGGAAAATCCAATATATATATGGAGATATCTCGGGTGCTATTAGAGATAGCGCAATAAATCAAAGTGCATTGTCTGTAGGAGGCCCTGGCGCATGAATCTGTGCAGCGGGAACGACCTCGGACCACCAGGGGCCGAGAAAAACACAGTCGCATGGGGCCGGACACTCAGGGTGAGGGTAAAATCCAATATATATCTGGTGATATCTCTGGTGCTATTACAGATAGCGCAATTAATCAAAGTGCATTTTCTGTAGGAGGCCCTGGCGCATGAATCTGTGCAGCGGGAACGACCTCGGACCACCAGGGGCCGAGAAAACCACCGTCTCATGGGGCCGGACACTCAGGGTCAGTGAAAAATCCAACATATATCTGGTGATATCTCGGGTGCTAATACAGATAGCGCAATAAATGAAAGTGCATTGTCTGTAGGAGGCCGTGGCGCATGAATCTGTGCAGCGGGAACGACTTCGGACCACCAGGGGCCGAGAAAACCACAGTCTCATGGGGCCGGACACTCAGGGTCAGTGAAAAATCCAATATATATCTGGTGATATCTCGGGTGCAATTACAGATAGCGCAATAATTCAAAGTGCATTGTCTGTAGGAGGACCTGGCGCACGAATCTGTGCAGCGGGAACGACCTAGGACCACCAGGGGCCGAGAAAACCACCGTCTCATGGGGCCGGACACTCAGGGTAAGGGAAAAATCCAATATATATCTGGTGATATCTCGGGTGCAATTACAGATAGCGCAATAATTCAATGTGCATTGTCTGTAGGTGGACCTGTCGCACGAATCTGTGCAGCGGGAACGACCTCGGACCACCAGGGGCCGAGAAAACCACAGTCTCACGGGGCCGGACACTCAAGGTCAGGCAAAAATCCAATATATATCTGGTGATATCTCGAGTGCAATTACAGATAGCGCAATAATTCAAAGTGCATTGTCTGTAGGAGGACCTGGCGCACGAATCTGTGCAGCGGGAACGACCTCGGACCACCAGGGGCCGAGAAAAACACCTTCCCGAGGGGCCGGACACTTAGGGTCAGTGAAAAATCCAATATATATCTGGTGATATCTCGGGTGCTATTACAGATAGCGCAATAAATCAAAGTGCATTGTCTGTAGGAGGCCCTGGCGCCTGAATCTGCGCAGTGGGAACGACCTCGGACAACCAGGGGACGAGAAAACCACAGTCTCATGGGGCCGGACACTCAGGGTCAGGGGAAAATCCAATATATATATGGAGATATCTCGGGTGCTATTAGAGATAGCGCAATAAATCAAAGTGCATTGTCTGTAGGAGGCCCTGGCGCATGAATCTGTGCAGCGGGAACGACCTCGGACCACCAGGGGCCGAGAAAAACACAGTCGCATGGGGCCGGACACTCAGGGTGAGGGTAAAATCGAATATATATCTGGTGATATCTCTGGTGCTATTACAGATAGCGCAATTAATCAAAGTGCATTTTCTGTAGGAGGCCCTGGCGCATGAATCTGTGCAGCGGGAACGACCTCGGACCACCAGGGGCCGAGAAAACCACCGTCTCATGGGGCCGGACACTCAGGGTCAGTGAAAAATCCAACATATATCTGGTGATATCTCGGGTGCTAATACAGATAGCGCAATAAATGAAAGTGCATTGTCTGTAGGAGGCCGTGGCGCATGAATCTGTGCAGCGGGAACGACCTCGGACCACCAGGGGCCGAGAAAACCACAGTCTCATGGGGCCGGACACTCAGGGTCAGTGAAAAATCCAATATATATCTGGTGATATCTCGGGTGCAATTACAGATAGCGCAATAATTCAAAGTGCATTGTCTGTAGGAGGACCTGGCGCACGAATCTGTGCAGCGGGAACGACCTAGGACCACCAGGGGCCGAGAAAACCACCGTCTCATGGGGCCGGACACTCAGGGTAAGGGAAAAATCCAATATATATCTGGTGATATCTCGGGTGCAATTACAGATAGCGCAATAATTCAATGTGCATTGTCTGTAGGTGGACCTGTCGCACGAATCTGTGCAGCGGGAACGACCTCGGACCACCAGGGGCCGAGAAAACCACAGTCTCATGGGGCCGGACACTCAAGGTCAGGCAAAAATCCAATATATATCTGGTGATATCTCGAGTGCAATTACAGATAGCGCAATAATTCAAAGTGCATTGTCTGTAGGAGGACCTGGCGCACGAATCTGTGCAGCGGGAACGACCTCGGACCACCAGGGGCCGAGAAAACCACCGTCTCATGGGGCCGGACACTCAGGGTCAGTGGAAAATCCAATATATATCTGGTGATATCTCGGGTGCTAATACAGATAGCGCAATAAATGAAAGTACATTGTCTGTAGGAGGCCGTGGCGCATGAATCTGTGCAGCGGGAACGACCTCGGACCACCAGGGGCCGAGAAAACCACAGTCTCATGGGGCCGGACACTCAGGGTCAGTGAAAAATCCAATATATATCTGCTGATATCTCGGGTGCTATTACAGATAGCGCAATAAATCAAAGTACATTGTCTGTAGGAGGCCGTGGCGCATGAATCTGGG
This sequence comes from Nomia melanderi, assembly GCF_051020985.1. Taxonomy (NCBI): domain Eukaryota; kingdom Metazoa; phylum Arthropoda; class Insecta; order Hymenoptera; family Halictidae; genus Nomia; species Nomia melanderi. The sequence continues at coordinate 337,047 of NW_027475186.1, forward strand.
CAGCGGGAACGACCTCGGACCAACATCGGCAGAGAAAACCACTGTCTCATGGGGTCGGACACTCAGGGTCAGGGAAAAATCCAATATATATCTGGTGATATCTCGGGTACTATTAGAGATAGCGCAGTAAACCAAAGTGAATTATCTGCAGGAGGCACTGGCGCATGAATCTGTGCAGCGGGAACGTCCTCGGACCTCCAGGGGCCGAGACAACCACCGTCTCATGGGGCCGGACACTCAGGGTCAGGGTAGAATCCAATATATATCTGGTGATATCTCTGGTGCTATTACAGATAGCGCAATAAATCAAAGTGCATTGTCTGTAGGAGGCCCTGGCGCATGAATCTGTGCAGCGGGAACGACCTCGGACCACCAGGGTCCGAGAAAATTACAGTCTCATGAGGTCGGACACTCAGGGTCAGGGGAAAATCCAATATATATCTGGTGATATCTCGGGTGCTATTAGAGACAGCGCAATAAACCAAAGTGAATTATCTGCAGGAGGCCCAGGCGCATGAATCAGTGCAACGGGAACGACCACGGACCACCAGGGGCCGAGAAAACCACAGTCACATGGAGCCGGACACTCAGGGTCTTGGAAAAATCTAATATATATCTGGCGATATCTCGGGTGCTATTAGAGATAGCGCAATAAACCAAAGTGAATTATCTGCAGGAGGCCCTGGCGCATGAATCAGTGCAACGGGAACGACCTCGGACCACCAGGGGCCGAGTAAACCACAGTCTCATGGGGCCGGACACTCAGGGTCAGGGGAAAATCCAATATATATCTGGTGATATCTCGGGTGCTATTACAGATAGCGCAATAAATCAAAGTGCATTGTCTGTAGGAGGCCCTGGCGCACGAATCTGTGCAGCGGGAACGACCTCGGACCACCAGGGGCCGAGAAAGCCACCGTCTCATGGGGCCGGACACTCAGGGACAGTGAAAAATCCAATATATATCTGGTGATATCTCGGGTGCTATTACAGATAGCGCAATAAATCAAAGTGCATTGTCTGTAGGAGGCCCTGGCGCATGAATCTGTACAGCGGGAACGACCTCGGACCACCAGGGGCCGAGAAAACCACGCGTCTCATGGGGCCGGGCACTCAGGGTCAGTGAAAAATCCAATATATATCTGGTGATATCTCGGGTGCTATTACAGATAGCGCAATAAATCAAAGTGCATTGTCTGTAGGAGCCCCGGGCGCATGAATCTGTGCAGCGGGAACGACCTCGGACCACCAGGGGCCGAGAAAACCACCGTCTCATGGGGCCGGACACTCAGGGTCAGTGAAAAATCCAATATATATCTGGTGATATCTCGGGTGCTAATACAGATAGCGCAATAAATGAAAGTGCATTGTCTGTAGGAGGCCGTGGCGCATGAATCTGTGCAGCGGGAACGACCTCGGACCACCAGGGGCCGAGAAAACCACAGTCTCATGGGGCCGGACACTCAGGGTCAGTGAAAAATCCAATATATATCTGGTGATATCTCGGGTGCTATTACAGATAGCGCAATAAATCAAAGTACATTGTCTGTAGGAGGCCGTGGCGCATGAATCTGGGCAGCGGGAACGACCTCGGACCACCAGGGGCCGAGAAGACCACCGTCTCATGGGGCCGGCCACTCAGGGTCAGGGGAAAATCCAATATATATCTGGTGATATCTCGGGTGCAATTACAGATAGCGCAATAATTCAATGTGCATTGTCTGTAGGTGGACCTGTCGCACGAATCTGTGCAGCGGGAACGACCTCGGACCACCAGGGGCCGAGAAAACCACCGTCTCATGGGGCCGGACACTCAGGGTCAGTGGAAAATCCAATATATATCTGGTGATATCTCGGGTGCTAATACAGATAGCGCAATAAATGAAAGTACATTGTCTGTAGGAGGCCGTGGCGCATGAATCTGTGCAGCGGGAACGACCTCGGACCACCAGGGGCCGAGAAAACCACAGTCTCATGGGGCCGGACACTCAGGGTCAGTGAAAAATCCAATATATATCCGGTGATATCTCGGGTGCTATTACAGATAGCGCAATAAATCAAAGTACATTGTCTGTAGGAGGCCGTGGCGCATGAATCTGGGCAGCGGGAACGACCTCGGACCAACATCGGCAGAGAAAACCACAGTCTCATGGGGTCGGACACTCAGGGTCAGGGAAAAATCCAATATATATCTGGTGATATCTCGGGTACTATTAGAGATAGCGCAGTAAACCAAAGTGAATTATCTGCAGGAGGCACTGGCGCATGAATCTGTGCAGCGGGAACGTCCTCGGACCTCCAGGGGCCGAGACAACCACCGTCTCATGGGGCCGGCCACTCAGGGTCAGGGGAAAATCCAATATATATCTGGTGATATCTCGGGTGCAATTACAGTTAGCGCAATAAATCACAGTGCATTATCTGCAGGAGGCCCTGGCGCATGAATCTGTGCAACGGGAACGACCTCGGACCACCAGGTGCCGAGAAAACCACAGTCTCATGGGGCCGGACACTCAGCGTCAGGGAAAAATCCAATATATATCTGGTGATATCTTGGGTGCTATTAGAGATAGCGCAATAAACCAAAGTGAATTATCTGCAGGAGGCCCTGGCGCATGAATCTGTGGAACGAGAACGACCTCGGACCACCAGGGGCCGAGAAAACCACAGTCTCATGGGGCCGGACACTCAGGGTCAGGGAAAAATCCAATATATATCTGGTGATATCTTGGGTGCTATTAGAGATAGCGCAATAAACCAAAGTGAATTATCTGCAGGAGGCCCTGGCGCATGAATCTTTGCAGCGGGAACGACCTCAGACCACCAGGGGCCGAGAAAACGACCATCTCATGGGGCCGGACACTCAGGGTCAGTGAAAAATCCAATATATATCTGGTGATGTCTCGTGTGTTATTAGAGATAGCGCAATAAACCAAAGTGAATTATCTCCAGGAGGCCCAGGCACATGAATCTGTGCAGCGGGAAGGACCTCGGACCACCAGGGGCCGAGAAAACCACAGTCACATGGGGCCGGACACTCAGGGTCAGTGAAAAATCCAATATATATCTGGTGATATCTCGGGTGCTATTACAGATAGCGCAATAAATCAAAGTGCATTGTCTGTAGGAGGCCCTGGCGCATGAATCTGTGCAGCGGCAACGACCTCGGACCACCAGGGGCCGAGAAAACCACAGTCACATGGGGCCGGACACTCAGGGTCAGTGAAAAATCCAATATATTTCTGGTGATGTCTCGGGTGTTATTAGAGATGGCGCAATAAACCAAAGTGAATTATCTGCAAGAGTCCCTGGCGCATGAATCTGTGCAGCGGGAACGACCTCGGACCACCAGGGGCCGAGAAAATCACCGTCTCATGGGGCCGGACTGTAAGGGTTAGGGAAAAACACAATATATATCTGGTGATATCTAGGTTGCTATTAGAGATAGCGCAATAAATCAAAGTGCATTGTCCGCAGGAAACCCCGGCGCATGATTCTGTGCAGCGGGAACGACCTCGGACCACCAGGGGCCGATAAAACCACCGTCTCATGGGGCCGGACTGTCATGGTCATGGAAAAATCCAATATATATCTGGTGATATCTCGTGTGATATTACAGATAGCGCAATAAATCAAAGTGCCTTGTCTGTAGGAGGCCCTGGCGCATGAATCTGGGCAGCGGGAACGACCTCGGACCACCAGGGGCCGAGAAGACCACCGTCTCATGGGGCCGGACACTCAGGGTCAGGGGAAAATCCAATATATATCTGGTGATATCTCGGGTGCTATTAGAGATAGCGCAATAAACCAAAGTGAATTATCTGCAGGAGGCCCTGGCGCATGAATCTGTGCAGCGGGAACGACATCGGACCACCAGGGGCCGAGAAAACAACCGTCTCATGGGGCCGGACACTCAGGGCCAGGGAAAAATCCAGTATATATCTGGTGATATCTCGGGTGCTATTAGAGATAGCGCAACAAATCAAAGTGCATTGTCTGCAGGAAGCCCTGGCGCATGGATCTGGTCAGCGGGAACGACCTCGGACCACCAGGCGCCGAGAAAACCACCGTCTCATGAGGCCGGACACTCAGGGTCAGGGGAAAATCAAATATATATCTGGTGATATCTCGGGTGCTCTTAGAGATAGCGCAATAAACCAAAGTGCATTGTCTGTAGGAGGCCCTGGCGCATGAATCTGTGCAGCGGGAACGACCTCGGACCACCAGGCGCCGTGAAAACCACCGTCTCATGAGGCCGGACACTCAGGGTCAGGGAAAAATCCAATATATATCTGGTGATATCTCGGGTGATATTACAGATAGCGCAATAAATCACAGTGCATTATCTGCAGGAGGCCCTGGCGCATGAATCTGTGCAACGGGAACGACCTCGGACCACCAGGTGCCGAGAAAACCACAGTCTCATGGGGCCGGACACTCAGGGTCAGTGAAAAATCCAATATATATCTGGTGATGTCTCGTGTGTTATTAGAGATAGCGCAATAAACCAAAGTGAATTATCTGCAGGAGGCCCTGGCGCATGAATCTGTGCAGCGGGAACGACATCGGACCACCAGGGGCCGAGAAAACAACCGTCTCATGGGGCCGGACACTCAGGGCCAGGGAAAAATCCAGTATATATCTGGTGATATCTCGGGTGCTATTAGAGATAGCGCAACAAATCACAGTGCATTATCTGCAGGAGGCCCTGGCGCATGAATCTGTGCAACGGGAACGACCTCGGACCACCAGGGGCCGAGAAAACCACAGTCTCATGGGGCCGGACTGTCAGGGACAGGGAAAAATCCAATATATATCTGGTGATATCTCGGGTGTTATTAGAGATAGTGCAATAAATGAAAGTGCATTATCTGTAGGAGGCACTGGCGAATGAATCTGTGCAGCAGGAACGACCTCGCACCACCAGGGGCCGAGAAAATTACAGATATTCGGAATCCGTCACCCAAGGTCATGTAAAAATCCAGCATATATCTGGTGATATCTCGGGTGGTATTACAAATAGCTCAATAAACCAAACTGCTTTGTCTGCAGGAGGCCCTGGCGCATGAAACTGTGCGGCGGGAACGACCTCGGAACACCAGGGTCCGAGAAAACCACCGTCTCATGTGGCCGGACACTCAGGGTCCGGGAAAAATCCAATATATATATCTGGTGATATCTCGGGTGCTATTAGAGATAGCGCAATAAATCAAAGTGCATTGTCTGTAAGAGGCACTGGCGAATGAATCTGTGCCGTAGGAACGACCTCGGACCACCAGGGGCCGAGAAAACCACCGTCTCATGGGGCCGGACACTCAGGGTCAGGGTAAAATCCAATATATATCTGGTGATATCTCTGGTGCTATTACAGATAGCGCAATAAATCAAAGTGCATTGTCTGTAGGAGGCCCTGGCGCATGAATCTGTGCAACGGGAACGACCTCGGACCACCAGGTGCCGAGAAAACCACAGTCTCATGGGGCCGGACACTCAGCGTCAGGGAAAAATCCAATATATATCTGGTGATATCTTGGGTGCTATTAGAGATAGCGCAATAAACCAAAGTGAATTATCTGCAGGAGGCCCTGGCGCATGAATCTTTGCAGCGGGAACGACCTCAGACCACCAGGGGCCGAGAAAACGACCATCTCATGGGGCCGGACACTCAGGGTCAGTGAAAAATCCAATATATATCTGGTGATGTCTCGTGTGTTATTAGAGATAGCGCAATAAACCAAAGTGAATTATCTCCAGGAGGCCCAGGCACATGAATCTGTGCAGCGGGAAGGACCTCGGACCACCAGGGGCCGAGAAAACCACAGTCAAATGGGGCCGGACACTCAGGGTCAGTGAAAAATCCAATATATATCTGGTGATATCTCGGGTGCTATTACAGATAGCGCAATAAATCAAAGTGCATTGTCTGTAGGAGGCCCTGGCGCATGAATCTGTGCAGCGGCAACGACCTCGGACCACCAGGGGCCGAGAAAACCACAGTCACATGGGGCCGGACACTCAGGGTCAGTGAAAAATCCAATATATTTCTGGTGATGTCTCGGGTGTTATTAGAGATGGCGCAATAAACCAAAGTGAATTATCTGCAAGAGTCCCTGGCGCATGAATCTGTGCAGCGGGAACGACCTCGGACCACCAGGGGCCGAGAAAATCACCGTCTCATGGGGCCGGACTGTAAGGGTTAGGGAAAAACACAATATATATCTGGTGATATCTAGGTTGCTATTAGAGATAGCGCAATAAATCAAAGTGCATTGTCCGCAGGAAACCCCGGCGCATGATTCTGTGCAGCGGGAACGACCTCGGACCACCAGGGGCCGATAAAACCACCGTCTCATGGGGCCGGACTGTCATGGTCATGGAAAAATCCAATATATATCTGGTGATATCTCGTGTGATATTACAGATAGCGCAATAAATCAAAGTGCCTTGTCTGTAGGAGGCCCTGGCGCATGAATCTGGGCAGCGGGAACGACCTCGGACCACCAGGGGCCGAGAAGACCACCGTCTCATGGGGCCGGACACTCAGGGTCAGGGGAAAATCCAATATATATCTGGTGATATCTCGGGTGCTATTAGAGATAGCGCAATAAACCAAAGTGAATTATCTGCAGGAGGCCCTGGCGCATGAATCTGTGCAGCGGGAACGACATCGGACCACCAGGGGCCGAGAAAACAACCGTCTCATGGGGCCGGACACTCAGGGCCAGGGAAAAATCCAGTATATATCTGGTGATATCTCGGGTGCTATTAGAGGTAGCGCAACAAATCAAAGTGCATTGTCTGCAGGAAGCCCTGGCGCATGGATCTGGTCAGCGGGAACGACCTCGGACCACCAGGCGCCGAGAAAACCACCGTCTCATGAGGCCGGACACTCAGGGTCAGGGGAAAATCAAATATATATCTGGTGATATCTCGGGTGCTCTTAGAGATAGCGCAATAAACCAAAGTGCATTGTCTGTAGGAGGCCCTGGCGCATGAATCTGTGCAGCGGGAACGACCTCGGACCACCAGGCGCCGAGAAAACCACCGTCTCATGAGGCCGGACACTCAGGGTCAGGGAAAAATCCAATATATATCTGGTGATATCTCGGGTGATATTACAGATAGCGCAATAAATCACAGTGCATTATCTGCAGGAGGCCCTGGCGCATGAATCTGTGCAACGGGAACGACCTCGGACCACCAGGTGCCGAGAAAACCACAGTCTCATGGGGCCGGACACTCAGCGTCAGGGAAAAATCCAATATATATCTGGTGATATCTTGGGTGCTATTAGAGATAGCGCAATAAACCAAAGTGAATTATCTGCAGGAGGCCCTGGCGCATGAATCTGTGGAACGAGAACGACCTCGGACCACCAGGGGCCGAGAAAACCACAGTCTCATGGGGCCGGACACTCAGGGTCAGGGAAAAATTCAATATATATCTGGTGATATCTTGGATGCTATTAGAGATAGCGCAATAAACCAAAGTGAATTATCTGCAGGAGGCCCTGGCGCATGAATCTTTGCAGCGGGAACGACCTCAGACCACCAGGCGCCGAGAAAACGACCATCTCATGGGGCCGGACACTCAGGGTCAGTGAAAAATCCAATATATATCTGGTGATTTCTCGTGTGTTATTAGAGATAGCGCAATAAACCAAAGTGAATTATCTGCAGGAGGCCCTGGCGCATGAATCTGTGCAGCGGGAACGACATCGGACCACCAGGGGCCGAGAAAACAACCGTCTCATGGGGCCGGACACTCAGGGCCAGGGAAAAATCCAGTATATATCTGGTGATATCTCGGGTGCTATTAGAGATAGCGCAACAAATCAAAGTGCATTTTCTGCAGGAAGCCCTGGCGCATGAATCTGGTCAGCGGGAACGACCTCGGACCACCAGGCGCCGAGAAAACCACCGTCTCATGAGGCCGGACACTCAGGGTCAGGGGAAAATCAAATATATATCTGGTGATATCTCGGGTGCTCTTAGAGATAGCGCAATAAACCAAAGTGCATTGTCTGTAGGAGGCCCTGGCGCATGAATCTGTGCAGCGGGAACGACCTCGGACCACCAGGCGCCGAGAAAACCACCGTCTCATGAGGCCGGACACTCAGGGTCAGGGAAAAATCCAATATATATCTGGTGATATCTTGGGTGCTATTAGAGATAGCGCAATAAACCAAAGTGAATTATCTGCAGGAGGCCCTGGCGCATGAATCTGTGGAACGAGAACGACCTCGGACCACCAGGGGCCGAGAAAACCACAGTCTCATGGGGCCGGACACTCAGGGTCAGGGAAAAATCCAATATATATCTGGTGATATCTTGGGTGCTATTAGAGATAGCGCAATAAACCAAAGTGAATTATCTGCAGGAGGCCCTGGCGCATGAATCTTTGCAGCGGGAACGACCTCAGACCACCAGGGGCCGAGAAAACGACCATCTCATGGGACCGGACACTCAGGGTCAGTGAAAAATCCAATATATATCTGGTGATGTCTCGGGTGTTATTAGAGATAGCGCAATAAACCAAAGTGAATTATCTCCAGGAGGCACTGGCGAATGAATCTGTGCCGCAGGAACGACCTCGGACCACCAGTGGCCGAGAAAATTACAGATATTCGGTAACCGTCACCCAAGGTCATGTAAAAATCCAGCATATATCTGGTGATATCTCGGGTGCTATTACAGATGGCGCAATAAACCAAAGTGCATTGTCTGTAGGAGGCCATGGCGCATGAATCCGTGCAGCGGGAACGACCTCGGACCACCAGGGGCCGAGAAAATCACCGTCTCATGGATCCGGACTGTCAGGGACAGGGAAAAATCCAATATATATCTGGTGATATCTCGGGTGTTATTAGAGATAGTGCAATAAATGAAAGTGCATTATCTGTAGGAGGCACTGGCGAATGAATCTGTGCAGCAGGAACGACCTCGCACCACCAGGGGCCGAGAAAATTACAGATATTCGGAATCCGTCACCCAAGGTCATGTAAAAATCCAGCATATATCTGGTGATATCTCGGGTGGTATTACAAATAGCGCAATAAACCAAACTGCTTTGTCTGCAGGAGGCCCTGGCCCATGAAACTGTGCGGCGGGAACGACCTCGGAACACCAGGGTCCGAGAAAACCACCGTCTCATGTGGCCGGACACTCAGGGTCGGGGAAAAATCCAATATATATATCTGGTGATATCTCGGGTGCTATTAGAGATAGCGCAATAAATCAAAGTGCATTGTCTGTAAGAGGCAGTGGCGAATGAATCTGTGCCGTAGGAACGACCTCGGACCACCAGGGGCCGAGAAAACCACCGTCTCATGAGGCCGGACTGTCAGGGTCAGGAAAAAATCCAATATATATCTGGTGATATCTCGGGTGCTATTACAGATAGCGCAATAAACCATCGTGAATTATCTGCAGGAGGACCTGGCGCATGAATCTGTGTAGCGGGAACGACCTCGGACCACCAGGGGCCGAGAAAACCACCGTCTCATGTGGCCGGACACTCAGGGTCGGGGAAAAATCCAATATATATATCTGGTGATATCTCGGGTGCTATTAGAGATAGCGCAATAAATCAAAGTGCATTGTGTGTAGGAGGCACTGGCGAATGAATCTGTGCCGCAGGAACGACCTCGGACCACCAGTGGCCGAGAAAATTACAGATATTCGGTAACCGTCACCCAAGGTCATGTAAAAATCCAGCATATATCTGGTGATATCTCGGGTGCTATTACACATGGCGCAATAAACCAAAGTGCATTGTCTGTAGGAGGCCATGGCGCATGAATCTGAGCAGCGGGAACGACCTCGGACCACCAGGGGCCGAGGAAACCACCGTCTCATGGGGCCGGACACTCAGGGTCAGGGAAAAATCCAATATATATCTGGTGATATCTCGGGTGCTATTACAGATAGCATAATAAATCAAAGTGCATTATCTGTAGAAGGCCCTGGCGCATGAATCTGTGCAGCGGGAACGACTTCGGACGACCAGGGGCCGAGAAAACCACCGTCTCATGGTGCCGGACACTCAGGGTCAGGGAAAAATCCAATATATATCTGGTGACATCGCGGGTGCTATCAGGGATAGCGCAATAAACCAAAGTGAATTATCTGCAGGAGGCTCTGGCGCATGAAACTGTGCAGCGGGAACGACCTCGGATCACCAGGGTCCGAGAAAACCACCGTCTCATGGGGCCGGACACTCAGGGTCGGGGAAAAATCCAATATATATCTGGTGATATCTCGGGTGCTATTAGAGATAGCGCAATAAATCAAAGTGCATTGTCTGTAGGAGGCCCTGGCGCAGAATCTGGGCTGCGGGAACGACCTCGGACCACCAGGGGCCGAGAAAATCACCGTCCCAAGGGGGTCGGACTGTCAGGGTAAGGGAAAAATCCAATATATATCTGGTGATATCTCGGGTGCTATTAGAGATAGCGCAATAAACCAAAGTGAATTATCTGCAGGAGGCCCTGGCGCATGAATCTGTGCAGCGGGAACGTCCTCGGATCACCAGGGGCCGAGAAAACCACCGTTTCATGGTGCCGGACACTCAGGGTCAGGGCAAAATCCAATATATCCCTGGTGATATCTCGGGTGCTATTACAGATAGCGCAACAAAACAAAGTGCATTGTCTGCAGGAGGCCCTGGTGCATGAATCTGTGCAGCGGGAACGACCTCGGACCACCAGGGGCCGAGAAAACCACCGTCTCATGGGGCCGGACTGTCAGGGTCAGAGAAAAATCCAATATAAATCTGGTGATATCTCGGGTGCTATTACAGATAGCGCAATAAATCAAAGTGCATTGTCTGTAGGAGGCCCTGGCGCCTGAGTCTGTGCAGCGGGAATGACCTCGGACCACCAGGGGCCGCGGAAACCACAGTCTCATGGGGCCGGACACTCAGGGTCAGGGGAATATCCAATATATATCTGGTGATATCTCGGGTGCTATTGCAGATAGCGCAATAAATCAAAGTGCATTGTCTGTAGGAGGCACTGGCGAATGAATCTGTGCCGCAGGAACGACCTCGGACCACCAGTGGCCGAGAAAATTACAGATATTCGGTATCCGTCACCCAAGGTCATGTAAAAATCCAGCATATATATGGTGATATCTAGGGTGCTATTACAGATAGCGCAATAAACCAAAGTGCATTGTCTGTAGGAGGCCCTGGCGCATGAATCTGTGCAGCGGGAACGACCTCGGACCACCAGGGACCGAGAAAACCACCTACACATGGGGCAGGACACTCAGGGTCAGGGAAAAATTTAATATATATCTGGTGATATCTTGGGCGCTATTACAGATAGCGCCATAAATCAAAGTGCATTGTCTGTAGGAGGCCCTGGCGCATGAATCTATGCAGCGGGAACGACCTCGGACCACCAGGGGCCGATAAAACCACCGTCTCATGGGGCCGGACACTCAGGGTCAGGGAAAAATCCAATATATATCTGGTGATATCTCGGGTGCTATTACAGATAGCGCAATAAACCAAAGTGAGTTATCTGCAGGTGGCCCCGGCGCATGAAACTGTGCAGCGGGAACGACCTCGGATCACCAGGGTCCGAGAAAATTACAGATATTCGGTATCCGTCACCCAAGGTCATGTAAAAATCCAGCATATATATGGTGATATCTAGGGTGCTATTACAGATAGCGCAATAAACCAAAGTGCATTGTCTGTAGGAGGCCCTGGCGCATGAATCTGTGCAGCGGGAACGACCTCGGACCACCAGGGACCGAGAAAACCACCGACACATGGGGCAGGACACTCAGGGTCAGGGAAAAATTTAATATATATCTGGTGATATCTTGGGCGCTATTACAGATAGCGCCATAAATCAAAGTGCATTGTCTGTAGGAGGCCCTGGCGCATGAATCTATGCAGCGGGAACGACCTCGGACCACCAGGGGCCGATAAAACCACCGTCTCATGGGGCAGGACACTCAGGGTCAGGGAAAAATTTAATATATATCTGGTGATATCTCGGGTGCTATTACAGATAGCGCAATAAACCAAAGTGAGTTATCTGCAGGTGGCCCCGGCGCATGAAACTGTGCAGCGGGAACGACCTCGGATCACCAGGGTCCGAGAAAACCACCGTCTCATGGGGCCGGACACTCAGGGTCGGGGAAAAATCCAATATATATCTGGTGATATCTCGGGTGCTATTAGAGATAGCGCAATAAATCAAAGTACATTGTCTGTAGGAGGCCGTGGCGCATGAATCTGGGCTGCGGGAACGACCACGGACCACCAGGGGCCGAGAAAACCACCGTCTCATGGGGCCGGACACTCAGGGTCAGGGGAATATCCTATATATATCTGGTGATATCTCGGGTGCTATTGCAGATAGCGCAACAAATCAAAGTGCATTGTCTGTAGGAGGCACTGGCGAATGAATCTGTGCCGCAGGAACGACCTCAGACCACCAGTGGCCGAGAAAATTACAGATATTCGGAATCCGTCACCCAAGGTCATGTAAAAATCCAACATATATACGGTGATATCTAGGGTGCTATTACAGAGAGCGCAATAAACCAAAGTGCATTGTCTGTAGGAGGCACTGGCGAATGAATCTGTGCCGCGGCAACGCCCTCGGACAACCTGGGGCCGAGAAAACCACCGATACATGGGGCCGGACACTCGGGGTCAGGGAAAAATCCAATATATATCTGGTGATATCTCGGGTGCTATTAGGGATAGCGCAATAAACCAAAGTGAATTATCTGCAGGTGGCCCTGGCGAATGAAACTGTGCAGCGGGAACGACCTCGGATCACCAGGGCCCGAGAAACCACCGTCTCATGGGGCCGGACACTCAGGGTCGGGGAAAAATCCAATATATATATATGGTGATATCTCGGGTGCTATTAGAGATAGCGCAATAAATCAAAGTGCATTGTCTGTAGGAGGCACTGGCGAATGAATCTGTGCCGCAGGAACGACCTCGGACCACCAGTGGCCGAGAAAATTACAGATATTCGGAATCCGTCACCCAAGGTCATGTAAAAATCCAGCATATATCTGGTGATATCTCGGGTGGTATTACAAATAGTGCAATAAACCAAAGTGCTTTGTCTGCTGGAGGCCCTGGCGTATGAATCTGTGCAGCGGCAACGACCTCGGACAACCTGGGGCCGAGAAAACCACCAACACATGGCGCCGGACACTCAGGGTCACGGAAAAATCCAATATATATCTGGTGATATCTCGGGTGCTATTACAGATAGCGCAATAAATCAAAGTGCATTGTCTGCAGGAGGCCCTGGCACATGAATCAGTGCAGCAGGAACGACCTCGGACCACCAGGGGCCGAGAAAACCACCGTCTCATGGGGTCGGACACTCAGGGTCAGGTAAAAATCCAATAGAAATCTGGTGATATCTCGGGTGCTATTACAGATAGCGCAATAAATCAAAGTGCATTGTCTGTAGGAGGCCCTGGCGCCTGAGTCTGTGCAGCGGGAATGACCTCGGACCGCCAGGGGCCGCGGAAACCACAGTCTCATGGGGCCGGACACTCAGGGTCAGGGGTATATCAAATATATATCTGGTGATATCTCGGGTGCTATTGCAGATAGCGCAATAAATCAAAGTGCATTGTCTGTAGGAGGCACTGGCGAATGAATCTGTGCCGCAGGAACGACCTCGGACCACCGGTGGCCGAAAAAACTTCAGATATTCGGAATCCGTCACCCAAGGTCATGTAAAAATCCAGCATATATATGGTGATATCTAGGGTGCTATTACAGATAGCGCAATAAACCAAAGTGCATTGTCTGTAGGAGGCCCTGGCGCATGAATCTGTGCAGCGGGAACGACCTCGGACCACCAGGGGCCGAGAAAACCACTGTCTCATGGGGCCGGACACTCAGGGTCAGGGAAAAATCCAATATATATCTGGTGATATCTCGGGTGCTATTACAGATAGCGCAATAAATCAAAGTGCATTGTCTGTAGGAGGCCCTGGCGCATGAATCTGTGCAGCGGGAACGACCTCGGACCACCAGTGGCCGAGTAAACCAGAGTCTCATGGGGCCGGACACTCAGGGTCAGGGGAATATCCAATATATATCTGGTGCAGCGGGAACGACCTCGGACCACCAGGGGCCGAGAAAACCACCGTCTCATGGGGCCGGACACTCAGGGTCAGGGAAAAATCCAATATATATCTCGTGATATCTCGGGTGCTATTAGAGGTAGCGCAATAAGCCAAAGTGAATTATCTGCAGGAGGCCCTGGCGCATGAATCTGTGCAGCGGGAACGTCCTCGGATCACCAGGGGCCGAGAAAACCACCGTTTCATGGTGCCGGACACTCAGGGTCAGGGCAAAATCCAATATATCCCTGGTGATATCTCGGGTGCTATTACAGATAGCGCAACAAAACAAAGTGCATTGTCTGCAGGAGGCCCTGGTGCATGAATCTGTGCAGCGGGAACGACATCGGACCACCAGGGGCCGAGAAAACCACCGTCTCATGGGGCCGGACTGTCAGGGTCAGAGAAAAATCCAATATAAATCTGGTGATATCTCGGGTGCTATTACAGATAGCGCAATAAATCAAAGTGCATTGTCTGTAGGAGGCCCTGGCGCCTGAGTCTGTGCAGCGGGAATGACCTCGGACCACCAGGGGCCGCGGAAACCACAGTCTCATGGGGCCGGACACTCAGGGTCAGGGGAATATCCAATATATATCTGGTGATATCTCGGGTGCTATTGCAGATAGCGCAATAAATCAAAGTGCATTGTCTGTAGGAGGCACTGGCGAATGAATCTGTGCCGCAGGAACGACCTCGGACCACCAGTGGCCGAGAAAATTACAGATATTCGGTATCCGTCACCCAAGGTCATGTAAAAATCCAGCATATATATGGTGATATCTAGGGTGCTATTACAGATAGCGAAATAAACCAAAGTGCATTGTCTGTAGGAGGCCCTGGCCCATGAATCTGTACAGCGGGAACGACCTCGGACCACCAGGGGCCGAGAATACCACTGTCCCATGGGGCCGGACACACAGGGTCAGGGAAAAATTCAATATATATCTGGTGATATCTCGGGTGCTATTACAGATAGCGCAATAAATCAAAGTGCATTGTCTGTAGGAGGCCCTGGCGCATGAATGTGGGCGGCGGGAACGACCTCGGACCACCAGGGGCCGAGAAAACCACCGTCTCATGCGGCCGGAGTGTCAGGGTCAGGAAAAAATCCAATATATATCTGGTGATATCTCGGGTGCTATTACAGATAGCGCAATAAACCAAAGTGAATTATCTGCAGGAGGACCTGGCGCATGAATCTGTGTAGCGGGAACGACCTCGGACCACCAGGGGCCGAGAAAACCACCGACACATGGGGCCGGACACTCAGGGTCAGGGAAAATCTAATATATATCTGGTGATATCTCGGGTGCTATTACAGATAGCGCCATAAATCAAAGTGCATTGTCTGCAGGAAGCCCTGGCGCATGAATCCGTGCAGCGGGAACGACCTCGGACCACCAGGGGCCGAGAAAACCACCGTCTCATGCGGCCGGAGTGTCAGGGTCAGGAAAAAATCCAATATATATCTGGTGATATCTCGGGTGCTATTACAGATAGCGCAATAAACCAAAGTGAATTATCTGCAGGAGGACCTGGCGCATGAATCTGTGTAGCGGGAACGACCTCGGACCACCAGGGGCCGAGAAAACCACCGACACATGGGGCCGGACACTCAGGGTCAGGGAAAATCTAATATATATCTGGTGATATCTCGGGTGCTATTACAGATAGCGCCATAAATCAAAGTGCATTGTCTGCAGGAAGCCCTGGCGCATGAATCCGTGCAGCGGGAACGACCTCGGACCACCAGGGGCCGAGAAAATCACCGTCTCATGGATCCGGACTGTCAGGGACAGGGAAAAATCCAATATATATCTGGTGATATCTCGGGTGTTATTAGAGATAGTGCAATAAATGAAAGTGCATTATCTGTAGGAGGCACTGGCGAATGAATCTGTGCAGCAGGAACGACCTCGCACCACCAGGGGCCGAGAAAATTACAGATATTCGGAATCCGTCACCCAAGGTCATGTAAAAATCCAGCATATATCTGGTGATATCTCGGGTGGTATTACAAATAAAGCAATAAACTAAACTGCTTTGTCTGCAGGAGGCCCTGGCGCATGAAACTGTGCGGCGGGAACGACCTCGGAACACCAGGGTCCGAGAAAACCACCGTCTCATGTGGCCGGACACTCAGGGTCGGGGAAAAATCCAATATATATATCTGGTGATATCTCGGGTGCTATTAGAGATAGCGCAATAAATCAAAGTGCATTGTCTGTAGGAGGCACTGGCGAATGAATCGGTGCCGTAGGAACGACCTCGGACCACCAGGGGCCGAGTAAACCACCGTCTCATGGGGCCGGACACTCAGGGTCAAGGAAAAATCAAATATATATCTGGTGATATCTCGGGTGCTATTAAAGAGAGCGCAATAAATCAAAGTGGATTGTCCGTAGGAGGCCCTGGTGCATGAATCTGTGCAGCGGGAACGACCTCGGACCACCAGGGGCCGAGAAAACCACCGTCTCATGGGGCCGGACACTCAGGGTCAGGGAAAAATTCAATATATATCTGGTGGTACCTCGGGTGCTATTACAGATAGCGCAATAAATCAAAGTGCATTGTCTGTAGGAGGCCCTGGCGCATGAATGTGGGCTGCGGGAACGACCTCGGACCACCAGGGGCCGAGAAAACCACCGTCTCATGGCGCCGGACTGTCTGGGTCAGGAAAAAATCCAATATATATCTGGTGATATCTCGGGTGCTGTTACAGATAGCGCAATAAACCAAAGTGAATTATCTGCAGGAGGCCCTGGCGCATGAATCTGGGCTGCGGGAACGACCTCGGACCACCAGGGGCCGAGAAAACCACCGTCTCATGGGGCCGGACATACAGGGTCAGGGAAAAATCCAATATATATCTGGTGATATCTCGGGTGCTATTAGGGATAGCGCAATAAACCAAAGTGAATTATCTGCAGGAGGCCCTGGCGCATGAAACTGTGCAGCGGGAGCGACCTCGGATCACCGGGGTCCGAGAAAACCACCGTCTCATGCGGCCGGAGTGTCAGGGTCAGGAAAAAATCCAATATATATCTGGTGATATCTCGGGTGCTATTACAGATAGCGCAATAAACCAAAGTGAATTATCTGCAGGAGGACCTGGCGCATGAATCCGTGCAGCGGGAACGACCTCGGACCACCAGGGGCCGAGAAAACCACCGTCTCATGCGGCCGGAGTGTCAGGGTCAGGAAAAAATCCAATATATATCTGGTGATATCTCGGGTGCTATTACAGATAGCGCAATAAACCAAAGTGAATTATCTGCAGGAGGACCTGGCGCATGAATCTGTGTAGCGGGAACGACCTCGGACCACCAGGGGCCGAGAAAACCACCGACACATGGGGCCGGACGCTCAGGGTCAGGGAAAATCTAATATATATCTGGTGATATCTCGGGTGCTATTACAGATAGCGCCATAAATCAAAGTGCATTGTCTGCAGGAAGCCCTGGCGCATGAATCCGTGCAGCGGGAACGACCTCGGACCACCAGGGGCCGAGAAAATCACCGTCTCATGGATCCGGACTGTCAGGGACAGGGAAAAATCCAATATATATCTGGTGATATCTCGGGTGTTATTAGAGATAGTGCAATAAATGAAAGTGCATTATCTGTAGGAGGCACTGGCGAATGAATCTGTGCAGCAGGAACGACCTCGCACCACCAGGGGCCGAGAAAACCACCGTCTCATGTGGCCGGACACTCAGGGTCCGGGAAAAATCCAATATATATATCTGGTGATATCTCGGGTGCTATTAGAGATAGCGCAATAAATCAAAGTGCATTGTCTGTAAGAGGCACTGGCGAATGAATCTGTGCCGTAGGAACGACCTCGGACCACCAGGGGCCGAGAAAACCACCGTCTCATGAGGCCGGACTGTCAGGGTCAGGAAAAAATCCAATATATATCTGGTGATATCTCGGGTGCTATTACAGATAGCGCAATAAACCAAAGTGAATTATCTGCAGGAGGACCTGGCGCATGAATCTGTGTAGCGGGAACGACCTCGGACCACCAGGGGCCGAGAAAACCACCGTCTCATGTGGCCGGACACTCAGGGTCGGGGAAAAATCCAATATATATATCTGGTGATATCTCGGGTGCTATTAGAGATAGCGCAATAAATCAAAGTGCATTGTCTGTAAGAGGCACTGGCGAATGAATCTGTGCCGTAGGAACGACCTCGGACCACCAGGGGCCGAGAAAACCACCGTCTCATGGCGCCGGACTGTCAGGGTCAGGAAAAAATCAAATATATATCTGGTGATATCTCGGGTGCTATTACAGATAGCGCAATAAACCAAAGTGAATTATCTGCAGGAGGCCCTGGCGCATGAATCTGTGTAGCGGGAACGACCTCGGACCACCAGGGGCCGAGAAAACCACCGTCTCATGGGGCCGGACACTCAGGGTCAGGGAAAAATCCAATATGTATCTGGTGATATCTCGGGTGCTATTACAGATAGCGCAATAAATCAAAGTGCATTGACTGTAGGAGGCACTGGCGAATGAGTCTGTGCAGCAGGAACGACCTCGGAACACCAGGAGCCGAGAAAATTACAGATATTCGGAATCCGTCACTCAAGTTCATGTAAAAATCCAGCATATATCTGGTGATATCTCGGGTGGTATTACAAATAAAGCAATAAACTAAACTGCTTTGTCTGCAGGAGGCCCTGGCGCATGAAACTGTGCGGCGGGAACGACCTCGGAACACCAGGGTCCGAGAAAACCACCGTCTCATGTGGCCGGACACTCAGGGTCGGGGAAAAATCCAATATATATATCTGGTGATATCTCGGGTGCTATTAGAGATAGCGCAATAAATCAAAGTGCATTGTCTGTAGGAGGCACTGGCGAATGAATCGGTGCCGTAGGAACGACCTCGGACCACCAGGGGCCGAGTAAACCACCGTCTCATGGGGCCGGACACTCAGGGTCAAGGAAAAATCAAATATATATCTGGTGATATCTCGGGTGCTATTAAAGAGAGCGCAATAAATCAAAGTGGATTATCCGTAGGAGGCCCTGGTGCATGAATCTGTGCAGCGGGAACGACCTCGGACCACCAGGGGCCGAGAAAACCACCGTCTCATGGGGCCGGACACTCAGGGTCAGGGAAAAATTCAATATATATCTGGTGGTACCTCGGGTGCTATTACAGATAGCGCAATAAATCAAAGTGCATTGTCTGTAGGAGGCCCTGGCGCATGAATGTGGGCTGCGGGAACGACCTCGGACCACCAGGGACCGAGAAAACCACCGTCTCATGGCGCCGGACTGTCTGGGTCAGGAAAAAATCCAATATATATCTGGTGATATCTCGGGTGCTGTTACAGATAGCGCAATAAACCAAAGTGAATTATCTGCAGGAGGCCCTGGCGCATGAATCTGGGCTGCGGTAACGACCTCGGACCACCAGGGGCCGAGAAAACCACCGTCTCATGGGGCCGGACATACAGGGTCAGGGAAAAATCCAATATATATCTGGTGATATCTCGGGTGCTATTAGGGATAGCGCAATAAACCAAAGTGAATTATCTGCAGGAGGCCCTGGCGCATGAAACTGTGCAGCGGGAACGACCTCGGATCACCGGGGTCCGAGAAAACTACCGTCTCATGGGGCTGGACACTCAGGGTCGGGGAAAAGTCCAATATATATATCTGGTGATATCTCGGGTGCTATTAGAGATAGCGCAATAAATCAAAGTGCATTGTCTGTAGGTGGCACTGGCGAATGAATCTGTGCAGCAGGAACGACCTCGCACCACCAGGGGCCGAGAAAATTACAGATATTCGGAATCCGTCACCCAAGGTCATGTAAAAATCCAGCATATATCTGGTGATATCTCGGGTGGTATTACAAATAAAGCAATAAACCAAACTGCTTTGTCTGCAGGAGGCCCTGGCGCATGAAACTGTGCGGCGGGAACGACCTCGGAACACCAGCGTCCGAGAAAACCACCGTCTCATGTGGCCGGACACTCAGGGTCGGGGAAAAATCCAATATATATATCTGGTGATATCTCGGGTGCTATTAGAGATAGCGCAATAAATCAAAGTGCATTGTCTGTAGGAGGCACTGGCGAATGAATCGGTGCCGTAGGAACGACCTCGGACCACCAGGGGCCGAGAAAACCACCGTCTCATGGGGCCGGACTGTCAGGGTCAGAGAAAAATCCAATATATATCTGGTGATATCTCGGGTGCAATTACAGATAGCGCAATAAATCAAAGTGCATTGTCTGTAGGAGGCCCTGGCGCATGAATCTGGGCTGCGGGAACGACATCGGACCACCAGGGGCCGAGAAAACCACCGTCTCATGGGGCCGGACACTCAGGGTCAGGGAAAAATTCAATATATATCTGGTGATATCTCGGGTGCTATTACAGATAGCGCAATAAATCAAAGCGCATTGTCTGTAGGAGGCCCTGGCGCATGAATGTGGGCTGCGGGAACGACCTCGGACCACCAGGGGCCGAGAAAATTACAGATATTCGGAATCCGCCACTCAAGGTCATGTAAAAATCCAGCATATATCTGGTGATATCACGGGTGCTAGTACAGATAGCGCAATAAATCAAAGTGCATTGTCTGCAGGAGGCCCTGGCGCATGAATCTGTGCAGCGGGAACGACCTCGGACCACCAGGGGCCGAGAAAACCACCGTCTCATGGGGTCGGACACTCAGGGTCAGGGAAAAATACAATATATATCTGGTGATATCTCGGGTGCTATTAGGGACAGCGAAATAAATCAAAGTGCATTGTCTGTAGGAGGCCCTGTGGTATTATACAGTTTTATATATTTTTATATAGTTTTGTACAGTTTTATAAGTTTTATATAGTTTCATATAGTTCTATACAGTCTCATATAGTTTAATATAGTTTTATATAGTTTTATATAGTTTTATATACTTTTATATAGTATTATTAGTTTTATATATTTTTATATAGTTTTATACAGTATTATATAGTTTTATTAGTTTTATTTAGTTTTATATAGTTTCGTATAGTTTTACATAGTTTTATATAGTTTTATATAGTTTTATATAGTTTTATATAGTTTTATATAGTTTTATACAGTATTATATAGTTTTATTAGTTTTATATAGTTTTATTAGTTTTATATAGTTTTATATAGTTTTATATTGTTTTATATAGTTTTATTACTTTTATATAGTTTTATATTGTTTTATATAGTTTTATTAGTTTTACATAGTTTTATATAGTTTTACATAGTTTTATATAGTTTTGTATAGTTATATATAGTTTTATATAGTACTATATAGTTTTATACAGTTTTAATAGTTTTACATAGTTGTATATAGTTTCATACAGTTTTATTTGTTTTATATAGCTTTATATAGTTTTTTATAGTTTTATATAGTTCTATATAGTTTCATAAAGTTTTATTAGTTTTATATAGTTTCATATAGTTTTGTATTGTTTTATTATGTTTTATATAGTTTTATATAGTTTTATATACATCTATATAGTTTCACATCGTTTCTCAATTTTATATAGTTTTATATAGTTTTATATAGTTTTATATACATCTATATAGTTTCACATCGTTTCTCAATTTTATATAGTTTTATATAGTTTTATATAGTTTTATATAGTTTTATTAGCTTTATATAGTTTAATATAGTTTCATACAGTCTTCTATTGTTCTATATAGCTTTATATACTTTTATATAGTCTTATACAGTTTTATATAGTTTTATACAGTTTTATATAGTTTTATATAGATTCATATAATTTTATATAGTTTCATTAGGTTTATAGAGTATTATATAGTTTTATATAGTTTTATATAGTGTTATATAGTTTTATATAATTTTATCTAGTTTTATATAGTTTTACATGGCTTCATATAATTTTATTAGTTTTATATATTTTTATATAGTTTTATATTGTTCTATATAGTTTTATATAGTTTTATATAGTTTTATACAGTTTTATCTAGTTTTATGTAGTTTTATATAGGATTATATAGTCCTGTAGTGTTTAATTAGTTTTATATAGTTTTATATAGTTTTATACAGTATTATATAGTCCTATAGTAGTTTATTAGTTTTATATAGTTTTATTTAGTTTTATACAGTTTTATATATTTTTATATAGTTTGATATAATATTATATAGTTTTATATAGTTTATATCGTTTTATAGTTTTATATAGCTTTATATAGTTTCATTTAGTTTTATACAGTATTATATAGTTTTATATAGATTTATTAGTTTCATATAGTTTTATATAGTTTTATATCGTTTTATACAGTTTTATATAGTTTTATTAGTTTTATATATTTTTATATAGTTTTATACAGTATTATATAGTTTTATTAGTTTTATATAGTTTTATATAGTTTTATACAGTTTTATATAGTGTTATATAGCTTCATATATATCTTTATATAGCTTTATATAGTTTTATATAGCTGTATATAGTTTTATTTAGTTTTATACAGTATTATATAGTTTTATATAGATTTATTAGTTTCATATAGTTTCATATAGTTTTATGTAGTTTTATATAGTTTTATATACTTTTATATACCTTTATATAGTTTTAGTAGTTTTATATATTTTTATATACTTTCATACGGTATTATATAGTTTTATTAGTTTTATATAGTTTTGTATAGTTTCCTTAGTTTTATATAGTTTTATATAGTTTTATATAATTTTATATAGTTTTATATAGTTTTATATAGTTTTATATAGTTTTATATAGTTTTATATAGTTTTATATAGCTTTACGTGGTATTATATAGTTTTATATAGTTCTATATAGTTTCATATAGTTATATTAGTTTTATGTAGTTTTGTGTAGTTTTATATAGTTTTATATTGTTTTATATAGTTTTATGCACTTTTATATAGTTTTATATAGTTTCGTACAGGTTTATATATTATTATATAGTTTTATATAGTTTTATATAGCTTTATATGGTATTATTTAGTTTTATACAGTTTTATTAGTATTATATAGTTTTATATGGTATTATTTAGTTTTACACAGTTTTATTAGTATTATATAGTTTTATATAGTTTTATATAGTTTTATATGGTATTATAGTATTATATGGTTCTATATAGTTTCATATAGTTTTGTTAGTTTTATATAGTTTTGTTTAGGTTCATACAGTTTTATATAGTTTTATATAGTTTTATATAGTTTTATATCGTTTTATATAGTTTTATGTAGTTTTATGTAGTTTTATATTGTTTTATATAGTATTGTAAAGTTTTATATAGTTTTATTAGTTTTATATAGTATTATATATTTTTATATAGTTCTATATAGTTTTATGTAGTTTTATATAGTTTTATATAGTTTCATATAGTTTTATGTAGTATTATAGAGTTTTATATAGTTTTATTAGTTTTATATAGTTTTATATCGTTTAATATATTTTTATATAGTATTATATAGTTTTATACAGTTTTATATAGTTTTATTAGTTTTATTAGTTTTATATAGTTTTATATAGTTTTATATAGTTTTGTATAATTTTGTATAGTTTTGTATAGTTTTATATTGTTTTATATAGTTTTAAATATTTATATATTATTCTCTACTGTTTTATATATTTTCATATAGTTTTATGCAGTTTTATATAGTTTCATATAGTTTCATACAGGTTTGTATAGTATTATATAGTTTTATATAGTTTTATACCGTTTTATATAGTTTTATATGGTATTATATAGTTTTATATAGTTCTACATAGTTTCATATAGTTTTGTTAGTTTTATATAGTTTTGTATAGTTTCATACAGTTTTATATAGTATTATATAGTTTTATATAGTTTTATATCGTTTTATAGAGTTTTATGTAGTTTTATGTAGTTTTATATTGTTTTATATAGTTTTATATAGTTCTATATAGTTTTATGTAGTTTTATACAGTTTTATATAGTTTTATATAGCTTTATTAGTTTTATATAGTATTATATAGTTTTATATAGTTCTATATAGATTTATGTAGTTTTATATAGTTTTATATAGTTTTATATAGGTTTATATAGTTTTATATAGTTTTATATAGTTTTATATAGTTTTAAATGGTATTATTTAGTTTTATACAGTTTTATTAGTATTATATAGTTTTATATGGTATTACTTAGTTTCATACAGTTTTATACAGTTTTATTAGTTTTATATAGTGTTATATAGTTTTATATAGTTTTATTAGTTTTATATAGTATTATATAGTTTTATATAATTTTGTATATTTTTATATAGTTTTATATAGTTTTATTAGTTTTGTATAGTTTTATATACTTTTATATGGTTTTATATAGTTCTATATAGTTGTATATAGTTTTATATATTTTTATATAGTATTATATAGTTTTATGCGTTTTATATAGATTTATTAGTTTTATATAGCTTTACATAGTTCTATATAGTTTTATATTGTTTTATATAGTTTTATATAGTTTTATATAGTTATGTATTGTTTTATATTGTTTCATATAGTTTTATATACTTTTATATAGTCTGATATAGTTTTAAACAGTCTTATATAGTTCTTTATAATTTTGTATAGTTTTATATAGTTTTATATAGTTTTATATGGTATTATGTTGTTTTATATAGTTTCATTAGTTTTATATAGTGTTATATAGTTTTATATAGTTGTATATAGTTCGATGTAGTTTTATATAGTTTCATATAGTTTTAAATAGTTTTATATAGTTTCATAAAGTTTTATATACTTTTATACAGTTTTAAATAGTTTTATATAGTTCTTTATAATTTTCTATAGTTTTATATAGTTCTATATAGTTTTATATAGTTCTATATAGTTTTATGTAGTTTTATATAGTTTTATATAGTTTTATATAGGTTTTTATAGTTTTATGTAGTTTTATATAGTTTTATATAGTTTTCAATAGTTTTATTAGTTTTATATAGTTTTATATAGCTTTATATACTATTGTTAGTTTTATATCGTTTTATATAGTTTTATATAGTTTTATATGGTATTATATGGTTTTATATAGTTCCATATAGTTTCATATAGTTTTATTAGTTCTATATAGCTTTATAGTGTTCTATATAGTTTTATATAGTTTTATGCAGGTTTATATAATTTTATATAGTTTCATATATTTTTATATAGTATTATATAGTTTTAAATAGTTTTATTAGTTTTATATAGTTTCATATCGCTTTATATAGTTTTATGTAGTTCTATATAGTTTTATATGGTATTATGTAGTTTTATATAGTTTTATTAGTTTTATATAGTGTTATATAGTTTTATATAGTGTATATAGTTATATATAGTTTTACATAGTTTTATATAGTTTTATATAGTTTTATATAGTTTCATTAGTTTTATATAGTGTTATATAGTTTTATATAGTTGTATATAGTTCGATATAGTTTTATATAGTTTCATATAGTTTTAAATAGTTTTATATAGTTTCATATAGTTTTATATACTTTTATACAGTTTTAAATAGTTTTATATAGTTCTTTATAATTTTCTATAGTTTTATATAGTTTTACATAGTTTTATATAGTTCTATATAGTTTTATGTAGTTTTATATAGTTTTATATAGTTTTATATAGGTTTATATAGTTTTATATAGTTTTATATAGTTTTATATAGTTTTAAATAGTTTTATTAGTTTTATATAGTTTTATATAATTTTATATAGATTTATATAGTTTTATATGGTATTATGTAGTTTTATACAGTTTTATTAGTATTATATAGTTTTATATAGTTCTATATAGTACTATATAGTTTTATAGAGTTTTACATAGTTTTATGTAGTTTTATATAATTTTATATAGTTTCATATAGTTTTATGCAGTTTTATATAGTTTTATATAGTTTCATATAGTTTTATTTAGTATTATATAGTTTTATATAGTTTCATATAGTTTTATTAGTTTTATATAGTTTTATATTGTTTTATATAGCTTTATATAGTTTTACATAGCTTTATATAGTTTTATATGGTATTATATAGTTTTATACAGGTTCATTAGGTTCATATAGTATTATATAGTTCTATATAGTTTGATATAGTTCTATTATTTTTATATAG